>NW_015166418.1:166201-342184 GCF_001447785.1 Gekko japonicus | reverse complement strand
GTATAAATTGGCGGTAGTAGTTGGAGAACCCCAGGAGGCGTTGAACATCCTTCCGGTTTTTGGGAGGCTGCCATTGGAGAATGGCTTCCACCTTCTTGGGGTCCATCAGCGTGCCTTCAGGGGAGATAATATGCCCCAGGAACTCAACAGACTTACGATGAAACTCGCATTTTTCTAGTTTCGCATAGAGTCCATGGGTGCGCAGGCGGTGCAACACTTGCCTTACGTGGTCAATGTGTTGAGGCACGGTGGCGGAAAAGATCAGGATGTCATCTAAATAAATTACCACGAAGCGGTCGAGGAGGTCACGGAAGATGTCATTCATAAAGCGTTGGAACACTGCAGGGGCGTTGGTCAAGCCAAAGGGCATGACCAAGTGCTCATATTGGCCATAGCGGGTACCAAAGGCGGTCTTCCATTCATCTCCTGCCTTGATTCTCACCAGGTTGTAGGCGCCACGCAGGTCTAGCTTTGTGTAGATTTGAGCTCCCCGCAAACGGTCCATGAGCTCAGGGATCAACGGGAGGGGGTACCTATCCCGTATGGTGATTTTGTTCAGGGCCCTGTAGTCATTGCAGAGCCTGAGGTCTCCTGTCTTCTTTTTCACAAAGAGGACTGGGGAAGACAGAGGAGACGTAGAGGGCCGAATAAACCCTCTGGCCAGATTTTTGTCCAAATAGTCCCTCAGCGCAGCCAGCTCCGGTTCTGCCATTGGGTAAAGGCGGCCTGAGGGTAACGGAGCGTCGGGGATGAGGTTGATGGCACAGTCGTAGGGCCGATGCGGGGGTAGCTGGTCTGCCTCCTTTTCGTCAAAGACGTCTGCATAGTCCTGATAGGTGGCAGGTAAAGCGGGAGCCGCAGCGCCCAGCAGCAAAGCAGCTGGTGATGGTTCTGGCGATGGTGCTGAAGACGGGGTGTCTACCATCGTTTCCACGGAAGGCGTGGGTGCAGGACTGGTGCCGAACTGGAGCTCCTGATGTACCCAGTCTACCTGAGGGTTGTTGTGGCGCAGCCAGGAGAGACCCAGGATGACTGGAAACCTCGGCATCCTCACCAAGTCGAAAGTTATTTGTTCCTGGTGCTGCTGTATCCACAAGGTGAGTGGCTGGGTTTCTTGGACGACGGGTCCGGAGCGGAGCAGGCGTCCATCAATGGCTTCTACAAGCGCTGGGGTTGCCTTCTCTTGAAGGGGAACGCCGTGTTCTTTGGCAAAAAGAATGTCCATGAAACAACAGGCGGCCCCTGAGTCCAACATGGCGTGGATGAAGAGCCAGCGGTTGTCTGGGAGTTGCAACCGCACTGGCACCAGGAAGGGAGTCTGTGGTGAGTATGGAGTACTGGAGGACCCCAGAATAGGCCCCAAACCGGGGGGTCCGGTCAGGCTTGGGGCTGCTCTTTTACCGGTGGAGCCGGTTGTGGTGAGCGCTTCTGCTTGGCAGGGCAGCTGGAGGCAAAATGCCCGGCTTCTCCACAATACAGACACAGCTGTTGAGTGCGCCGTCTCAGCTTCTCCTCAGAAGTAAGGCGGGGCCGAGCGGTGCCAAGTTGCATGGGCTCTGTGCCTGCAGGAGGTGGAGAGGAGCCGGGGGAGGAAGGCCGGTGGAAGGTCTGAAGGGTTCTGCTGGGGAAGGCGAGAGCCTTTTTTCTGTTTTGGCGGCGGCTCTGTAACCTCCCATCAATGCGGAGACAGAGATGGATGAGGGCTTGTAAAGTGTCAGGGCGTTCACTGCGTGCAAGTTCATCTAGAATTTCGTCAGACAGCCCTTCAGTATACTGGTCAATAAACGCTGCCTCATTCCATGTCAGGTCTTGAGCCAGCAGCTGGAACTCATTGGTGTACTGAGCGACAGAGGTTTTATGCTGAGTAAGAGCCCTTATTTTGCGGTTAGCTGTTTCAGCTTTCACAGGATTGGCATAAGCAGCGGCAAAATGAGCCTTGAAAGCCTGGAAGTCAGATAGTAAGGGAGAATTCCCCACCAGCAAGGGCGTGGCCCATTTGGCAGCTTGCCCTTTAAGGAGGCTTAAAATGAAACAAACTTTAGCCTTCTCAGAAACAAAGTCCCGAGCCCTGAGCTCAATATACAGATTACATTGGGCAAGGAATGCCTGGAACTCATCAACATTCCCACCGAAACGATCAGGAGGATTTATTGGGCAACGTGGGGGAGGTGTACCAGCATTTGCTACAGCAACAGCATTTGTAGCAGCCTGTTGTTGCAAAGCAATCACAGCTTGAGTTAAGTGCTGTACCTGTGCTAGCATTTCCTCCATGGGGTCCACACCTCCGGTTGCTCCGTCTTCCATGGTGGGGATGTGTGAGCGTTGTGGGTGCTGGCAATCTGTCACGGCAGGACCAGGGGGCGTGACACAAGCAAGCAAAAGTCCAGGAACAGTCCGAGGTCAAGCCGGGCAAATCAGGTAGCAAGGTTCAAGCAGGTTTAAATCACAGTCCAAAAGCAGGGTCAGACATACCAAAGTTTCAAGTCCATAAATCACAACAATACCAGAGGAGTCAGAGATGAACGCAGGGTCAACAAAGCCAAAGGTCAAAAGCCGAGGATCAAGCCGAGAAGAATTCCACAAGGTCTGGAGCAGAGATGCAAGGATTCAGGTCCTGAACAAACGACGTTTGCCAGCACAAATGACTGCTGGCAACAGACTTGCATATATACAGTGCTAGCTAATCAACTCATTAGCTAGCCAGGAGTGAGGACAGGATCCTGTCAGTAATCAGGGCTAAGAGATCTTCTGGCACGCATGCGTGCATTCTGCCTTCGCTCTCTCAGCTGTTGTCTTCTTACATTCCTGAGCCTGGTTACAGGTGGAGGCGAGTCTGATGATGAATTACTGGGCTGCAGCAGAGACTGATCCCTTGCAGGTGTTCCCTGGGAGGCTCTATCCTCCTCACCACTTAGATAGCTTTCAGCTACAGGATCCAGTCTTTGCCTTTCTGCTGCAGTAGTGTCCTCAGGAGCCTGTTCAGGGTCCTCAGGAGCCTGTTCAGGGGCATCAGCAAAGGCAGGCATGACATCAGCAGGGGCAGGCATGACACCATAGCCCATTGACTATATATCAGCCCCCATACAGCTATGCTCCAGATGTTATTTCATTGGTAGTTTTGGAATGAAAGTGTGTATAGAAATATTGATTTCTAAAAGTCTCCTGCCTTCTCCTGTGATTACATTCTGATGACAGGCTGTGCCTTATTTCCTGTTGCAAGCCAAATGGTGAGGCCAGATAGCCTGAACAACTGTATAACCCACATTCTTTCACACATTCATGCTAAAAGCTAGGCTTGAAGGCTCCTGGTCTATGTTGAACATGTCACGTAGGCAATGAAGAAGCTGGGGTTTGGGTCACCTGACTGCAGGCAGGGCCTACAAACTCCTAGCCTATCTCCACACGCAGCTATGGCAACCAACAATTGGCCACACACCCCTGTCCACTCGTGATGGCCACAGCTGATTGCGATTAGATTGGGGTATAATTCCATTGAACTCTATGGGAGTGGGCTCTCTTATCTCTCTTGCTCTCTTCTCTTCTCTCCTCTTGCCATTGTCTGTTTATTGCACCTGAAATGCGGTCTTTTGAGAAACAAAGAGCTGCTTTGTGAACTGGATTTCATGCTTGTGTAAGATGGAATTTCTCCTCAAGATCCCTTGGTACTCACATGGACTATGGACAATCCAAGTGGTAACTATGAATCTCATTAATGTGTACTTAAGGCAAATAGCCATAGCCTTTGTTATTTTTGTATCCTAATAGTCTGGTTGCTATGCTCTGTACTGAATAAAGACCATTCTTATTTCTAATTGTTTCTGATGTGTAATTGAACTCCAAGGCTAAATCGTGTGTCTAACGCTGACCACTTAAGCTACCTTTATTAAGATTAAAGTGTGCATCTCTGAGTAGAGCTGATGATGTAGAGCTTTTCCCTTAGGAAAGGCAGGGACTATTGAAAGAGATTCTGGTGGCAAATTGTTCTGAAAACTAGAGAGGGTATAGACTACCTCATGGTTTGTTGTTTAATGTGCTGAAAGTGCAGGGTTCCCTCGCCTTCCTGGACTGGACTGAGTGGGTTAATCCTGTACACAGTGTTGAGTGGTCTGTGCTCAAGCCCCTGATTCCCAGGACTAGGGAACTTTACTGTAATGTTTTACTGCATAAATATTGTGGGTGTGTTATTTCTGCAAATTAAGGTAGGGTTTTATATGTATGTTTGCTATGATTTGAAATGCAGGCCTCCAGGGGTCATTTTGTAGAAAAAGAGGTGCAGGAGCTCATTAGCACAACTTATCAGCATAACTTATTTGCATATGCCATACCCCCTGACATCACTGGAAATGTGTCAGAAGGCAACACCCACCACTCAGGCTCCACTGGACTGTTTTGGATTGCTAGCTATTATGGGGGGGGGGTGCAGATCTGCCCTCACAGAGGAGGGAAAGCTTGTACCTGAAGGTGGGCCGGGGGGGGGCCTCTGCAACTTGCCTGGCTCCTTCTTGCTCCTCGTGGCCCAACTGAGGGCTGCTGGGAGCAGGGGGTGGGGCTTGTTGCATGTGCCCACCCCCTGGGCTCCTTACTGCCGGAGCTTCGCTCCTGTGTGCTCCCACAGGAAATGACCCCTGCAGGCCTCTAAGGTAAGAAAGGGGGCCTGGATGGGTGAGTGAAGTGTGTTATGATTGGATGGTAGCTGTACCCTAGGGGGAGAATAGATTCAGGTGGGTAGCCATGTTGGTCTGAAGCAGCAGAATTAAAGTTTGAGTCCAGTAGCACCTTTAAGACCAACAAAGTTTTATTCAAGGTATAAGCTTTCATGTGCACGCACACTTCTTCAGATACATTGAAACAGAGTCACCAACCATTACATATAGGTAGTGAGTGAGAACGGTGTTGCCTGGAAGGGCCAATTAGAGCTAAGATGGGATTAAGGTTGCCTGAATCCAGAAGTGCTCATGCACATGAAAGCCTATGAATTAAACTTTGTTGGTCTTAAAGGTGCCACTGGACTCAAACTTCTACTGCATTCATAATGTTCACTGATGTGATAATTACTTTAGAAAACTGACTTATTAAAAATAACAAGTTGCTAAAAGATCAGACTTACTGAAATTTAGTAGAATATATAGACCAATGTGCATGTATCTTAGAAATAACAGTATTTTACCTATTTGTAAATATCCATCCTCTGTTCTTTTAAAATTCTGTGCATTGTGTTTTGCAGGTTGTAAATCTGTTTCCTGTAACAAAACAAAACAAACATCCCAGCTGGTTTTTATACAGGAAACCTTACCTTCTGAATGCTTCTTTTTCAAATCTTCCAAGTCAATAATCCTAGAATGTGGTGGTATCTGTACCCGCCCCCCCGGAAGTGGAAATCAGGCAGGTCAAAATACTAATAGGCATGCTCTAAAGTCTGCCTGTTTCTATTTATGTATTTAGCAAGTTTACATCTTGTACATTATCATGGCTCCAAAGGGAGCTTCCACAGAATATTTAAAAAACATAAAACAACAAAAAACAGAACATCAGTTCAAACAAGGATTGGGCCAAAGACTAAGAACAAGACCATAAGACCGCCAGGCTTTTGGTTGAGGACAGCAACGGCAAAAAAGGGGTTTGACAGCCATCTGGATTGGTTGTTTTATTAGTGCACTGTAATAATTTTATCATGTTGATTGTATTTTATCTGTTTTAATGCTGTAAATTGCCCAGAGCCTGCTTGTGGGATTGTGTGATTCAGAAATCTAATAAATAATAACAACAATAACTATAAAACTATAAGCCGATAGTTAAAGAGAGGGACCTGTAAGGACTCACAGGAGTTCCATTCCCCAGCCTCACCTCTGTGGGACTCCTCTTGCTCTGGTATTGCACTCTTGCTCCCTCCATTCTGGCTCCACTTTCCCCCACCCATTCACCCACTTGCCCTAATCTGTGGTGTATTTATTGTATGCATTACAATGGAACAGTCTGTTCCCCCCTCTGATATTTGTGTGTGCTGGTTTAGTCTCATGGGGTGCAGTCCTTGCTCCTTAGCTCTGTTTGTTAGTTACAATTGTAGACTGCATGAGCTCCCTTGTCTTTAAACCAGTTGCTTACACTCCTGTATCTTGCTAATAAATGGATGTTGTTTTGAACATACCTTTCCCTGCCATGTGAACCTAAGAGCAGGAACCTGAGTAAGTACCCTGTTCCTGATCTGCAAACAAAAGGGAACATCACATAATCTTCCTACCTCTATGGCCCCCTGGTTACTTGGCCACTCATCTTCCTCCCCTAGATGCTTGTCTGGTCTTTCTGGATGCCCACCTGCTCACCAATCTGCCAGTTCAGTCTTCCCTTCACCCAGCAATCTCTCTCCTCTCCTGGGGCGATTTCTCACTAGAGCTGCCTCGCAGCACAGCCGCCGTTTGCCCTGACACAAACATGTCAATTTCACACCCGAAGCTCCGGGGCTGCATTTTGACTCACGGCTTCACCCAATTTCCTCCGCAGTTTCGTGATCCTGGTTTTTGAGGATCATGAAACTGCGGAGGAAATCGGGCGCAGCCGCGGGTCAAATGCAGCCCCGCAACCTCGGGTGTGAAATTGACATGTTTGTGTTGGGGCAAATGGCGCTGCGCTGCAAGGCAGCTCTAGTGAGAAATCGCCCCTGGTCTTTCTGGCTGCTTGCTCTCTTAGTCATCCACCTGCTCTGTTTCCCTCCACCTGGCTGCTCAGCTACCTGCCTTGATATCCATCCACCTGGCCACTGACTCATTCATTTCATCTTCATGCCTGTTTCTGTTAGCAGGGATAGCCTTGTTTTTAGTACCATCTTGCTGTTCAGCAACTGAATAAATCACACAATCTTTTTTTTTTTAATCTGCACATACATAGATAGCACTTGCATGATTCTTGGAATTTTTTATCCCCTCCCCAATTGTTTTAGCATTTTTTATTCTTCTGCACACATAGCTACTAAAGGTAGATAGATTTTAAAAGACCTTGACAGCCCAGAAAAACAAAATGTTTTTATCTAGCATCAGTTCAGAACATGATACTGAGTGTGTGACATTGTGTGTGTGTGTGTGGACTAAGATGGCTACCTCATTGATCACTTCTAAACCTAGATTTTTAAATTAATTTGAAGGAACAGTGTATGTGCACTGTTAATATATTTGAACTTTCTTTGAACAGAGTTCTTGTTTGCAGCCCATTACACCCTTTTTATTATGACATTCATCTTTGCAACTAGGATTGAGAGTACTATAATACATAATCTAGAGAGGTGCCATTGCTTTGAACTGCCTATGCACAGTCTACCCTGGAAGCCTGTTGCAAGCTATGGTTTTCAATCAATTTCAGCTCAAATTGTTGCTCTGCCACAGGCTGGGCCAATCAAGTACACGAGTCACCATGTGCTCATGTCAGATAGGAGGCAGAGAAACAGCTGGAGCATAAAGGACAGGATCTTCTTATATCTGACAAGAATTTTGAAGAACTATGTTGGCTGGAAAGAGTAACTGTTTCACAGGTTAGGACTACTGTACAGGAAAGTTATGGAGACAGCAACCACTCTTCCTAAATACAAAGTGAAAATGTTTATGTTGCTGTGAGAGCTGAAATACTTACATCAGCAGGAAGAATTTCTACAGTAGTATTAAATAGCTTGTCCCCAGGATGTTCCATATTTCCACTTTTAAATAAGTACCTGGAAAACACATTATTTCAGTATGTCCACTTACATAATCTAATGTTAGCTTCTATGATAGCGTTAATATTCAGTATACTCTTTGTATATTTAGAGATGGAAGAAAAGGCATAAGTAGCCCAACTAGGCATTGTACAACAGACGCAGGAGTCATCCAACCATGTAGACTTTTTGAGCATGAACAGAAGCCACAGGGGGCTAAAATTAGATTACAGGAATACCTGGGGTTGGCAGCCTCCAGATGGTGGCTAGAGGACTCCTGGAACTACAACTGGTCTCCAGATAAAAGAGATCAGTTCCCTTGGAGAAAATGGCTGCTTTGGAAGGTGGACTCTATGGCATTATACTCCACTGAGGTGTGTCTCCTCCCCAAATCCTGCCCTCCCCAGGCTCTACCCCCCAAATCTCCAGGAATTTCACAATCCAGAGCTGGCAACCGTAGTCAGTAGCAGAGGGAGGATGCTTAAATGCGGGCCAGTTTACAATCAAAATCACCTTGCTTTTACTCTCATGTAGGGAATGGGAAATTAAGCAACTTGGGATAGGTTATCTTGATTTGAAAAATGTTCCACAAATTAATGGTTAAGATCCCTTCCCCCTCTTCTCTGATCAAACTGGCAGCCCTGCATAGCTGTTATTTGTTTAAAATAATGAGAGACTTGCATCCATCTGTTGTGTAACTTTTGGTTTGACCTTGATGTGAAAGCAAACCTACCTCTCCCATACATCTTCTCACATTTGAATTTTGCAAGAGCAATAGTCATTGTGCTGCATCTACAAAATTCAGCAGATGACACATTCAGAAAACAAATGTTCATAAGTATAGGCTTCTATTAGTGAAAGATCTGAGTTTCTGATAATATCTGGAGAAATATATGTAACAATATTGAGTTCTGATCTCTGAGTTGTTCTTTACTCCAGCAAGACTTACTTGAATTTTTAAAGCAAATATACTTAAATGCAGGAAATGGTCTGCATTACAGTGTGCTGATTCTTTTAATCTCTGGTGGACTTATGTATGTGTTCATCAGTACTAATCAGTGCTCCCTCTAAGCTGAGTTAGTGAAAGCTAGCTCACAGTTTTTTAGCCTCTGGCTCACACATTTTTGTCTTAGCTCAGAAAGGATGGCTCCAGAGCAAACTAATTTATGCAGTAGCCAAATCACTTGTTCACAACTTTAATGCCAGGAGCTCACAAAGTGGAATTTTTGCTCACAAGATTCCACAAATTAGAGGGAGCATTGGTACTGATCACAGTGATATTAGATCAAGATGGGTAGCCATGTTAGTCTGTCTGTATCAGTCAAAAAGAGCAAGAGTCCAGTAGCACTTTACAGACTAACAAAATTTGTGGCAGGGTATGAGCTTTCATGAGTCATTAGTCTTTAAGGTGCTACTGGACTCTTGCTCTTTTCTACTGCCACAGTGATATTAATAATTGAAACCATTACTCGTTATAAGATACTACTATAAAATACTGGTTATAAGACCCACTAAATTATTTTGGGGGCAACTGTCAACTTATCGCGAAACATTTGATAATAAACCTGCTATTGCAGGAAGAATAGTTTAGGCCAAACACTGGGGAAAAATTTTCTGTCCCAGCAAATAAAAAATGCCGCCACAAAGCATTGGACAATGCAGGAATGGATACTGATAAGTTTTATACAAGAGTGGAAAGATCCTGTTGGATATTGTAACTCTGCATGCAAGAGGATTTGGGAGGGAAAGGGTTAAGAGAATTCTCTCATTCAGGTACACTTGGCAGTTGGCCCCACCCTCTCATCAGTTAGATGTTGAGCCTCTTTGGCCAATGATTGTCTTCTGTTTTCATCTTATCCAGGACCTTTATTCTTCTGTCTCTTACCTGGGCTTGGAGCTGCAGCAAGTTAACCTTTTTGAAGTTAATCTTTTCACAATAAGTTAAATATACCTACATAAATATGTCATGTAGGACATGCTTCTATTTTTGTAAGTAAAAATAATTTCTCTTGTTACCAATGGAGTCAGATCATTTTTGTAATTTGTTTGAATAGCATTTTCCCCCTTAACCAGGAAACATGGATCAGGGATACTGCATAAAGCCTCTGTGGTTCCAAGGCAATTGATTTTTTTACATTTAACCCAATAGGTTATGGGTTCAGATCCTTGGATTCTTTTGCTCAGAAATGAACATAAATTATTGGAATATACAACCTATTAAATTGGGCAATTTATATTTCATAGAAGGCGGAGTTATTTTGAAAATATGTCTATATAAATAATTTTAATTTATAATATTCACTGGATTCTTAAATTCATAAATTAAGGGAGATATTCTTTCATCATTTACTTACCTTTCAATTTTCAGTGGCTGAAAAAAGTTGAACAGGATATAATCTCCAGCCATAGGAGCAAAAGCCCAGAAACATTCCATTCCTTTATAAGCCTTTTCTAATGTAAAGTGTTGGAATACTTTTAAACTTGTACTAACTTCTGCAGGAGGGTTGACATGTGCTTTAAACAACTGGTTTTTGCCAAAATCTTTATCCTGTCAGATATAAATGTAAGTCATTCATATGCAAAGTGAATATAACAGAGATGGTCAGGGAAACAATAATCTCTGTGGCTCAAAATGTGATACAGGCTGAAGTTATGAATAAGATGTCACAGAATGTTCTTCAGAGTCATTAGGCATGAGCCTTTTAAGCCATTATGCTTCAGCCATGCATATAGGGAGAACACACTACCTGCAACCCTCCTGATACATACAATTACCATTTTGTCCCAAAGGGCAATACACATATTTTCAGCTTCACAGTACTTTGGAAAATTAGGAGTCTTCCACAGGCACCAAACAGAAAATACACACTTTGCTGCATTCAGACACATTGCTGCATTCAGGAAGGATCATATGTAGCATGTTCTTTCCATACGTACAGTGAAATATAACAGATAAAAAGGGCTATTATCATACATCTATTACCAAATGGGGCCATACAGTATAGATTTATTAGATCCACAAAATTGAGCTAGGGAAAGATGGGGGGGGATTTCACCACAAATCTGAAGGAGGTTCCAGGTTTGCATTTAAAAAACTGAAATCTTAAAAAAAACTTATATCAAGGAATTAAAGCTCCCTGAAATAATAGAAACAATGATTGTCGCTTTAAGAAAAAAATGCCCACTGAGCTTTCAATGGCCATTATGGAGATTTCTAGGCAACCACAATACTATTGCTGAGCTTTCCTGACATTGGTTTCTGTAAAGCAAATTGGGGAGAGTGGCAGGAATAAACTTAGAGGCCGAAAACAGCCATGAGAACTTCCCATGGTGGAGGAGGACTCATCAGTGACCACCACACAACTAGGCCCAAGCCAGCAGCCACTTTGCAACTGGGCCAGACATTTCTTGGAAACAGGCCAGTGAAGGAAAGCTGAAGACAGGGAAGTAATAAAGTTAAAGTTGGGTGGTTGGTAGGAAGAAGAGAAGGAAGCAGGAAAATGGAAGAAGCAATGAGGGCTGCGAGGGAAGGGAAAGAAGAAATAATGGGCATGGGGAAAATGAAATGCCCCCATAAGTTCTATGTGTCCCCCACTTGTTCAGGTGTCAAGTAGAAGCTTCATGTATCAAGTCTAAATAACTTATTATTTTAGGCTTCAGCTTATATTTAGGGGGGAAATCTGTGTGCTAGCTATAGACAGGGCACATAAGCCAGCGACAACAACTCTAAGACGAAGACAGAGAGAGAGAGAAGTAAGGAGACAAGACAAGTGGAGAGAGAGATCAGACTAGCAATTTCTGTGGCAATAGGATTTTTTGCCACCAGGCCATTTACAAGCAAGATTCTGGGTTTGCAAGATTCTGGGCTGATTCCTCAAAGTAACATTCCAGATGGGTAGTCATGTTAGCCTGGAGGAGCAGAATAAAAGAGGAGTTCAGCCGGACCTTAGAAACAACAAACTATATTCCACATAAGTTTTCATGCATAGATGATGAAGTAAGGTCTGACCCCCCAAAAGCTTGTGCTGGAATACATTTTGTTAGTCTTTTAGGCGCCATTGAGCTCCTGTTTTATTTCTCAAAGTAAAATGTCTCTCTACAGACACAACTCACTGCTAAGTCTCAGGTGGATCAGGGGAGTTCATTTTACAAAAAGGTGAGATTTAGTATGCTACCATCTGCATTGTTGACCATAAGGTATAAAAACATTCCACACAGTTGCAGATTTTGTCCTTATTCTGCTAATCTGATTGAAACATTGGTTCACGTTTTTCCATTGTAGATTTTATGTACAGGCACGCTGGAATTTATTGGAACCTGTGCTGGTTGATTAAAAAAAACCAAAAACTGTTCCCTGAGCAGAAGACTCTCAAAATCTCATTGGCAGGGGTGACCAAAGAACTACTGTATCTGTAGCTAAATTTCTGTTCTCTGCAATGAAAATATGGGCTGTTTCTAGTGCTTGAACAGTAAGATGTACTAGCATGAATGATATATGCTGAGATTTTATGGAGGTAATTAACTACAATGCATTTAATTCTGCTTCTGAATGGCTCGTGGGCCATAATAAAGACTGACTTTTTCAAAAAAGCTTTACACCCATCTCAATCAATCAATCAACCAGTCCTTTATTGGCATATAATTGGATAGATACAATTTACACCCTTCTAATAGCACCGTCCTTTTCATGAGTCATTCATGAAAGAGGGGAGCCTGAAATGGGGACAGAAATATTTGCTTATATACATTACCCAGTGTGTTGGGGCAGCCATAGTCTCCAACTTTCATTTTTCCTATCCCTGAAAAGGAAAGCAGCCTCTTCCCATTAAAGAAGCGTGCTTGCACATGAAAGCTCATACCCTGAATAAAACTTTGTTGGTCTTAAAGGTGCCACTTGGCTCAAACTTTGTTCTTCCCACCCCAGTAGCTTTTATGGCAGCAGCTCTATTGCCTTGGTGTGGGGGGAGGTTGCTCTGAAGAAAAGCTCTCTTGCTACTTTGGTGCTCCCCCTTTCTTTTCTCAAATTGCTCTCTTCCTGAAGGGGTGGGGGGAAGCTGCCACATGGCCAAAGTATTGGCTATCTGCTAAAACTGCTCAGGTGAAAAAGAGTAAATGCAACTAAGGGCAATTTAGTAGATTGGGGCTGCACAAGAGGTAAGCATCAGAGATGAGGCTGCCAACCTCCAGGTGGAGCCTGGAGTTCTCCCAGAATGACAACTGATCTCCAGACTACAGAGATCAGTTCCGCTGGAAATACAGGCAGCTCCGGAGGGTAGGACTGATTGGCATCACATCCTTGCTGAGCTCCCTCCCCGGGCACCACCTCCAAATCTTCAGTAATTTGCCAAGGTGCAGTTGGCAACTCTGATCAGAGATGTTCTGGGGGACATCCTCACCAAAAGCCACTGGCCCAGTTGTACAAAGCTCCATGGCTTATTCTCTTCTCTTTGAACTGAGTGCCAATTGAATGAGAGTTTCACCCCCCCAAAAAATCCACTATTTATACTTACCTATACAATTTCTGATCATGGATTTAGAGAAAGGAGACCAAAAAAAGGAATCTTACTTTCAAATTCTGTATTTTTCCAGCTAAAGATGAATGAATGCCCACATGCTGAAAGAGTGATGGCTTATAACTGATGCGCAGATAGGCCTTTTGCCTTTCACAGTGTTTCTGGAAAGGAAACCATTTTGTGTTATGAAAAAGAAGAAACAAGTGGGGACCTGCAATTCTCCTGGGGGGATCCCATCTCATTCTTAGTCGGGGCTCCTCCCCATGGCTGTGAGCACCGCCACTGAGCCCAGCGTGGCACCCCCCCCATCTCCTATGCTGCCAGCAAGCCAAAAGTCACTCCCAGCTTCCACTGCTAGTTCCAAATGAATGCCACCTGAAATGACTCCTAGCCTCTGCTGCCAGGCCTGCTGAGGCTCCTGCCCCTACAGCATCACCTTCACCACCCACAACAATCCTGCTGCAGCCCCTGCCACCCCACCATCGCAGCTATCACCAATGGGCACAACACAGCTCCCCCACCCCACCCCCGGTCACCAGAGGAGTTAGGTTCATTTTTGGTTCATTAGGTACAATTTTGTTTGGGGGCATATCAACCCCCAATGTATTTTTATTTTATTTATTTATTTATTCAATTTAGGCCCCACCCTATCCCACAAGTGGGCCCAGGGTGGCTTACAACATGCAGTCTATAAAACAATAAAAGCAATAAAACAGTTGATGGCACAATTTTTAGATTTTTCTGCAAATCTGGGCAGTCCCCCAAGTTTTCAGAATTATAAGTTTTAGTCAGTATGGGCCCAATCTGTGGATTTAAGTATCCATTGATGACTTCTATCATGCTGAACATGTTCAGTTGCAGATGAGCAGACCAACGATGTTGTATTACAGACAGCTGTGGCCCAAACTGACTGACCGACCTGGTGTGGTATTACAAAACAAATGATTCAAATGCACGCACACATTCACACAAAACAGTTTTCAGGTTCAACAAGGGAGGGGAAAGACATGTACAGACTTGGCACAAAAGAAATGTTGTGCCTCAGGCTCAGAATAGGGGAGAGATCACAAAAGGAAACAAAGCTAAGAACTGTCACAACAGCATTGTGACAGTAACCCCAAGGGGCAATGAGGGGTGAGTGAATAGGAAACGAACTGCAAATTAATATTTGATCTCAGAATAAGATGACCATAGGTTCTGCCCTGCATTTTTCACTTGTGTAAGAAGGAGAAGGGGTCTTTTTTTCCTTTTCTTTCTTTTTTTGGTATTTTGTGTGTGTGTGTGTGCTGTGTGCGCGCATATGTATATGCTTGCGAGCCTGGAAGTCATGGTGACTTCTAGTGACCCTTAGTGGGGCTAGGACATTTCAGAGGTGGCTTTGATATTACCTGCCTCTGCATCCCTGGTATTCCTCGGAGGTTGCCCTTCCAAGTACTTGCCAGGGTCGGCCCTGCTTAACTTCCGAGAACTGATGAGATCGGACCGGCCCCATACCTAGAAAAATTTTGTTGGGGGTGCACCAAGGTGCCACCTGGGGAGGGGGGTTTGGGGAGGGGAGGGACCTCAGCCAGATATAATGCTGGATAGAGTCCACCCTCCAAAGCCGCCACTTCATCCAGGGGAATGGATCTCTAGTATGGAGATCAGCTGTCATTCCAGGAGATCTCCAGACCCCACCTGGAAGTCAGCGCTTTGGACCAGTTCCCAAAGCAGAAGCAGCCAGGCATTCGGGGATCCCTCCCTCCCTCCCTACTCCTCATCATTTCCAGTGCAGGCTCCTCACCTGGCACATCCACTTCCTGGAAGCAGTTTGGGGAGGGTGCCAGGTTGTTTGGCGAGGGTGCCAGGCACTCATGGGCACCCCCGTGGGTGCGGGACTGGATTGGGCTTGCCTGGGCTATTCAGGTCAGGGTGAGAAGGGGCCTCTTTTGATCCAAAAAGATCATGCCAGGGATCATGGGACAAAGGTGGACAAAAAGTTATGCAGGACAGGGGCTGCAGTAAGAAGAGGAACTGGATGAGATCACCCCTCTCTTTCTCCTGTCAAAGGAAAACCTGGTAAGTTTCAATCCCATGGCTGAAATTGGACATGCTATGATTTCCCTATATACAATTTATTTGTACCAATGAGCGATATCAAGAAATTTTGTGTAGGATTACAGCCTATTTGTTTATACCTTGTTCTCAGTTCTGTTTCTCTTATGTCCCATACTTACAGCATGATACAATATGAATTTTTAATTGTGGGGGTAACACAATTATTGACCACTGGAATTTCAGGACACTGGTGCAGTTAATTATTTGTTTTGAATTCACTGTATATTTGGCTCACTTGTGTAATATTCTTCCCCTTCTTAAATGTAATCATTGTATAACAGATATTTTCCCTAATGCATCTAACATTCTTAAATAAATATAGTACTTACTGCGTCTCTTTCTGGATTGCAAACTTTAACCCAAAGTAAGTGGTCTAGAAGCCAGTCAATTGGCTTATCTTTGTAGAACATTAAAACAAATTCTACTATAAGTGGTAAGTCTCTGGATCTGAATAATTTTCCTGTAAATAATTATTTAAAATGGAAAAGAAATTACAATTTTACTTTCTACACAGAATAATTCAGAAGAGAAAAATCAGCATTATTTGCTCAATACCTATTGTTATTGTCTAGATCTAAACAGACAGTGATGTCTTGCTTATAGTAGGAACAAAGGCCAAAATTCTGCAGCAGAGAAATATCAGTACCTTCTAGTAGCTGGCACAGCAGAGAAGGTGTACTACTCGCCGGCAATTGTTGGGGTCTTGAGACTTCTGTGGAGCTTTGTGTACTCGTTGCACTAGTTGGGGTCTGTGTGTGCAAGAGCCGTATAGGACAGGGGATATAATAAGGAGGGTGGAAAAAATGGCTAGATCCAGCTCTTCAACAGTTTGGATCAACATTAAGGACAGTGGCCCCAGCCAAACACAGAGCTAAGCATAGGCTGTGATCACACTGGTGGCTTCGTGCGATATGGTGCCACCTCTAATTGAAGTGTAGTGGGATATATCACCCACACAGCACACCCTGTTGTGGGTTACCCACGGAGACATCCCATGGTAAAGCCTCCACATTATTGTGGCACTGCAGCCACGGAGCAAACTGCAAAAAAAATTCCAAACACCATGTGTGTGCGTAGTGCGCATGCACGCGCATGCGCACATAGGCAAGTCTTTTAAAAAACTGCCTCCGTAGCGGCAGAACGGATCTGCAGGTTCACACTGCCAAATCTGTTCTGCGCGCGCTCCTCCGTGTTCAGACATCTGGTCATTGTGCAATGACTACGTGGGGAAACAAAAACACCACTTCGGAGGTGGTGGCTTTTTAATCTGGCTCAAGGTCGTCCTCTGACAGGGTGAGTATGCCTGGGGAACACCTGACAGATGTGGCTGTGTGATCCTGCCCATTTAATCCATTTGTAAAATGTGCCTATATTGGGCCAAACTGCCAGTCTGAGCACAACCGTAATTAAGCTGTTTCATACTCAATGGGTTGCAGCATACGTATGATCTGTATATGTAGCCTTTATGATTTATGCTAAACCAAGATTAACAGATGATGGACCACTTTCAGGCTCTGATTACTTTTTAGTATTCCTACTGATAAAAGAAGAAAGTTTCCAGAACTGAAAGCAATAGAAGCTTAGTAAAGAAACATCAATGTACTGATGTGTTATATAGACACAGCTCATCAAATTTTAATTATGTTGAACAGTAATAAACATTTACCATTCTCAACATCTGCCTTACAATAAACTCTTGCCTATATTTTTCTTCTTTAAAAATAACTACTAGAAGAAGAAAAATTAAAAATGTAATATTGAATGGCCATGTTATTCTTCATTTCCACTATGAATAAATGATAAAATCTGAATTTTTACAAAAGAAACGTATGTTTTATATATGAAGTCATTTTATTTTGATCTTTTGGTTTCAACCATTTTAATTCTAACTCCCCTTAAACCTTTAAAAATCTGCAACAGAACATCCTCTTCTCTTTATTATTTAAATAGGGAATATTTATTCTACCATTGGTCTGCCCTTGTCCCTGGTAGCATAGTATTAAAAAAATCAAGCTTTGAGTAATCCTTTAAAAGCCCAGACTCAATGACCTGAATGCATTCTACCACCTTTGAAATTCATTGGAGTTCAAAACTGGGCTCCTCTCCCTGTACCTGGAGTCTCTAGTCCATGTCCCTATAAACTGAACCATGATCAGAGTAAGGGCAAGAAAACCAGGATAGTTACATTAATATTTACACTCACATAGGTCATATCTGAAGATGTATGCTTACAAGTATTGATATACTCTATATTGCATTTTTAGGGGCACTGGCAGAACACACAGACAAGTACCCACACTGGGAGTCATGGCCTCCTGGGCAAAATGTGAGGTTAGAGACAGATTTGCCATAAAGGATTTTCTTCCACTGTAGCTTCCAAACAGTAACACTTTTTAAAATAATTCACACAGTATTGAATCTTAATTGTACTCTAATAATCTTTTCCTATCTTCAGAAAACTTTTCCCCAAATCTCCTTTGATCCAATATGTTAGCGAAGAGTGCAGTCCAAGCATGTTGTCACACCATTCGAACAAGAAGTCCCATTTTCTTGCCTTGCAAACGTCCACCCACATTTTTGCCATTTTCTTGCCACCAGCCCTTCGCAGCTGCCCATTTCCCCCACCACAGAGGACTTTCAGGGGTCCCCCCCCAAAAAAAATGGCAATAGTTGTACTGCTACAGCAACTATTGATTTAAAAGAATGCACTCTGGTGACACAGGCAGGGGAAAATGCAGCTCACTGAGGAGAGTGCACAAAAAACTTCCATGTGGAATCGCCATTGCCAATGTGCATGCTTTTACATTTGTAGCAGCAATTAATGAGAAATGGAGAATCCTCACCACGTGGAAGCAGCCATAGCTAAATATATTGGTGCATTATATCCCTTAACAAAATGTAAGCAATGTGCCTTCCTTGTATAAAACTGTCCCTTACTACTGCAGCTGTACTTACCAATAAAACCAAGTTGAGAAAATTCAAGGATCATCCAATCATTTGATGACTGTTGTTCAGCAAAATCCTTTATTATCTGTATATAATCAGGCTTGGCTATAATATCATCTTCTAGCTGAAAAAAGATTAGTCTTTTCAATAGCAGCCATGCCTTATTATGATATACTTTGCAGACACTGAAGAGAATATAGTCTCTTCCAGGGTTTAAAAAAAAAAAAAGGAACACCGATCAGATGAGTGAGATGACAGGCAACTGAACAAAGCATTAACAGGCTCAGAAGGGAATGAAAAACAGAGTTAACTAAATATGGACAATAATTCCAGAAGAGTAGCCATGTTGGCCTGTTATACCAATAATAAAGAGGAGTCTTGTGACACCCTAAAGACTAAAGGAAGAAAATTACATTAGATTTTAAGATGCCTCAAGACAAGACTCCTTTTTATGTATGGGTAGCATTACACAGGGTAGACTGAAAAGCTACATTTCATGCTGTGGAAGGAATGAAGTGCCAGGAGGAGATGCTGGTTCCTGTGGATCCATTCTAGTAACAGATGCACTCAGCTCCAACGTGAGAAGCCTTCTGGTGTCACAAGAGGTTTCTTGCATCAGTGGAAGGCTCCTTATGCCAGAGGAAAGTGCCCCAGTTAGTGGAACAGATCCACAGGATCTGACCACTCATCAAAAGCAAAGATGATTTAAATGTTAGCATTTGTTGGGATATTTGCAAGTTCACTTCCTGATGTCATGAAATAATTAACCTGTTTGCTTGTGTATGCTAATTGTTAGTTAGCCTAGAACCTATGCGATGTTGAGTAGAAGTTCCTGCACTAGAAAGGGACATCTTATTCATAATGAAGTGACCTTTAGCCTGGTCATTGGTCAGTTCATTGGGTGATGTTACCTGAGAACTTGCATGTAAGCATTTTGCAGGTTTCTTCCTGCTCCCTTTGTTCTAAGACAAGACACCATATGACAATAATGTGAGAAGTAAAATCAGACCAGAGAATCCATCTTGGAGCTAACAGTAACTAAAAACATGTAGCTAGCTAGATAGACTGTTTATTGTTTTTTATCCTCTCATGTAATCCATCCTAATTTCCTTAGTAAACTTTATTTTAGCTAATTTACATGTCTGTGCTGTATGGTTCCCTTTTACTCTGCTAAATTATCCAACAGCATTTTTTCTCATTAAGTAGGAGGCACATTAAATTGCTTTGTTGCATAGTTCTCTCATTGAAACTACTTTAGTTTGCTTTAGCAACTTGATCTGCCTAACATCTCTCGAATGACTGTGAAATAAGTAAAATGCCTCTTGCTTTCTACTACTACCATTTTTTTTTACAAAAATGCAAGGTAATTGCAACAAATCAGAATACCATCTTGTGAGATGGTGTGGGCTCCAAGCTAGTTACTGAAGTGAAACAGTAGTCCCAGTAAATGCACCCGACTTTTTGGCATGAGTTCTGAATCAAGATGCTAAAAGCTGCTGTCGTTTTTTTAATGTTTTCATTTCAGCTCCCTTGAGTGTTGATAAAAAGCACTTTCTAACAACTACTGAAACAGAGCTTCTAAAAGATGCTTTCAGCTGTGGAAATGCATAATTATCTTGGGATGAAGCAAGCTTAAATGGACAAAGAGAATAATTACCATTCACCCCAGGTGAAGAGGGATTTGACTGCCTGCTCTTATGGCTCCCATACAGCCCCATTATCTGTTCCCTAGCATGACGAAAAATCTCTCAAGGGGTTCCCATGGACTGCAGAAAATATGAATGACTATACTGAAAATATTGACACAATTTGCTCTAAATCTCTCTCAATCTTTTATCGATTAACAAAAACACCATTCCATTAAAGAGAGAGAGAGACAGTTGTCCATAGGAAAAATGAAGCTGCAGATAATAGGGTTGATTTCCTTACATTGCTTTGGAAAGTTCACTTTGTTTCACTCTTTCCTCTGCTACTCATATGAACAGGGTTTCTCACCCAGGGATATCCCTCCCAAACTAAGGAATGCTTAGCATGTGAATTTCATTTCTTCCTCTACCCAAAGGAAAAACCGTGAACAAAAGGTATGCAATGAGCTTATCTGGGCCATCTGTCCACTTCCCAATCTGATCTGGACCAAAATTACTGTAAGACATTTTGCATGTGGCATTTTGCTTGAGATTTATTCAGGGACGAAACTGAATTACATGTTTTCGCACAATTCCATAATGGACTGGCCATAATACACATTTCAATATATTCCTGCCCATTTTTCATAACTGGATTTATTTCATATGACTGCTGCTCTTATATTTTAGTCCTTATGAAACTTCCTTATTTTTTTCATGGCCTGTTGCTAGTATTGTGATGTTTCCTTTGTGTATTGCCGTTCTTAGGGCCTGTTTTCAAGACACATTCTGCACATGACCACTACAGTCTTCAGTCAGTCAGATGTCCCACTGCATGCATGCGTGAAGGTTGGTGGTGTGATCAGATATTGCATACCTTCATAGCCTATTGCTTTTTGGACTCATGTGAAACCTGGTGTCAATGTTTGGATTTGGAAGTTACAGTAAAGTCACTTTTCATGCTTTAATAATTCATTATAGGTCACTTTTTTGCCCTACTGGGGAAAAAAGCAATTAACGTTCTAGTCCTAATGGTCAATTATTACGTGACCTGAGTAGTGTGGTTGTTTCTTCCCCTGATTACATCCTATGTTGTTCCAGTAATGTCTGAATCACAGAAACCATGCAGGAGGGAATACAACATGATTGTTCCCCACCCTAGTGCTGCCCTTCTTAGTAGCCAATGCTGGTGACATGGGAAGTAATCACATAATTTGTGCCACACACATTGTTACCAGAGCAGCATACAGAAGCGGTGGCAACCATAATGCTCAGGCAAAGTAAGAACTAATTAAGCACTGGAACACACACAGTTACCCCATCTAAGCACACTGACCTCAAGTCCTTAGGATGGCACTGAGATTTAAGTAAACATGCTTAGGATGGAGCTGTTTCTAACTAGGTCAGTCAGATGTTTTTCCATTAGCAATCCTCTTTCAGTGTTTCAGTACAATCAGTGATACTTAATTTCACATAATATGATGAGTTTAGGATTGTGGTTTGAGATGTGAAATCCTTGTTTTTCAGTCATATAAATGAGAAAATAAAACTGATGTTGGCCCCGTTCACACGGAGAAGTTGGCATGCTGAAGACAAGGATGATAGGCGGATTTTCCGGGTGCGATCACACAGCAACATCTGGGAAGTGTAGTGCACCCGTGGCTAACCCATGGCTTGTTGCCGAAGATGCGGAGTAAAAAACCACCACATACAATGTACTAGTTTCCAGAAAATGCAGGGCAAGGGCAGGCATCTGATAGCGTTTCCACTGGAATCCTGTGGCATCCAGTGCCTGTCCATGTCCTGTCGCACACCGGATGGGTTTTTTTGTAAGTCTCCACAGGATGCGCATAAAGAATCATGCGCACGCACAAATGTCAGTGAGAAAAAAATCCCGTTTGCCACATAAGCGGCGCCTGGCGATTGCCAGTGTGATCGCGCCACGCCGCTTCTTTGCCATGCTGCAAGATAGCCGTGTGATTGGCACCTAACGACCTAACCACGGGAGCTTGACAGGACAGGTGATTGGGCTGCCGCGCATTACTTTGCTTTGGGGCAAACAGCCACGCTTCCCCCCCACGATATCCAGCCCATGGGACCGGGACCATTACAGATTTAGTATAAATCTTTGTAGCAACTTTATCAGTGAGACTGGGACGGTGGATAAAAAGACAGCCAGGTTGCTAGGACACTGGAGAAGGGTTTGAGAAGGCTGGAGAGAAGCATCTTAGAAACCTTTATTATATAGAATTTAGTTTCTGAAAAGCATGACCTTTCAATTAAAACTTTTTTATTGTTCTTCATGTGGATACCATGCACTTGGAGAGAGGTAAAAGAGCATCTGCTTTGCAACCAGAAGATCCCAGGTTCAATCCCTGGAATCTCCAGTTAAAAGAACCAGGTAGTAGGTGATCTTTGCCTGAGACCCTGGAGGGCCTGCTGCCAGTCTGAGTAGACAATACTGACTGTGATGGACCAAGGGTCTGGTTCAGTGTAAGGCAGTTTTGTGTGATAACTGTGTACATCGCAAAATTATTAAATCACCCTGATTGAGGCTTAGAAATCACAGAAATATAGCAAGTACCCCCCAAAGAGTAATTAGTATTTGATATTTATTCCAGAAGTTTCTTTTTAAAAAACACACACATCTTAATCAATGTAGGTATGTATGGAGCTGCTGAACATACCTGTAAATAAAATGTCCCCTTTGGTTGGGCATACAGCATTAAGAAGCTATAATCCAAATTCTGTTTTGTTCTCCACCTAAATAGAAGCGATAAGTTCTGATTTTTAAAAAGAGCTTATTTTTATACTTTCTGTTCTTTCTCTCTAGACAAACTCTTATCTGGACTCATTTCAATCAGGTTTCTGTCTGGAGTTCAGGATGAGATTACCTTGCATGACTTGGTAGATAAACTTCATGATGGGAGTGGGACTCCATTGATTTTTCTGGACTTCTCAAGCAGTGTTTGGTACCATCAACCACAGTGTTGTCTAGACAGACTGTATGAATTGGGAGTAGGAGGCCCACTGATCCACTTCTACCTTGGGGGTAGGGGTTAAGAAGATAATATTGGGAAACAATTGTTCCTCCTCATGGGAATTACCCTGTGGGGTTCTGCAGGAATTAATTTCTTTTCTTTAAAAAAATTCTGTATAAAATTGCTTGAAAAGATTGTTCAGGTGTTGCTGTGATCTGCAAATGACACCCAACTCTATTTGTCCTTTCCATCTGTGGTGTGGTGGTGTCATCCAGGAACAGCTGCGGGAATGATCCAGTAATGGGCTGAATGAACATAAATGAACTGAATATCAATCCAGACAAGATGGATTGGACCACTGATGGGATAGGTGGATATGTCTGTTAATTACTGGGTTGCTCCTGGATCTGTTATTTTTCCTGGATGCTAATGTACTGGCTGTGGCTAAGAGTGCCTTTCATCAGCTTTGGCTAGTATGTAAGCTGATTCCTTTCTGGAAAAATAAGGATCTAGCTACCAGAGCCACCTTCGGGGGTTGGGGGAGGTGAAAATATGCCCTCTGATGCTCCCTCCCACTTCTCTTTTGACACCTCATTCAGACACAAACAGGCTGTTGCTGTTGCTACTTGCTACAATTATTGCCTTACTCAGCCAGTGATGAGGGGTCTCTCTGTGTGTGTCTCTCCTTCACCCACCTGTGGCTGTTTTCTCAGCCAATGAATGCTACCATCAGTCTTCATGAATGGGGTGGCAGCTGCTCCTGGCCACCATCAGCCCTTGCTCACCTGCCTGGAAGGGTGGGTGAAGGAACAACCAGCAGCAGCTGCTCTGCACTCTTTTTCTTCCTAAGGAGGGAGAGGTTGCCAGTACCATAAATGGCAGTGCAGCACAGCTCCACACCAAAGTTGGGGCTAGTCCAGAACAGTAGTGGGCCCCCTTTGGCAGGATCAGTGGACCTTCTTGGAAGGACCAGGCCACTCTTCCAGGGGAACAATGGCAAGAAGTTTTGGGCAGCCAGAGGGAACAGGTGCTTTTTCTTTCTTCCTTCGCAGTGGAAATGAGGGGAAACAGGAGGTGTACCATTGTAAGTGGCAGAGCAGCACAACACAGCATTGTAAACAGGGCAGGACTGAGGGGGCTCATTCTTGCTACTATCTAATTTTATAGCTCCTGTTTTGAATGCTTTGACAGCTTCTCAGCTTGACCACTACAGTACTGTATGTGGCACTGCTACTGAAGAGTGTGGTGGTATGTCTTCTAAATGGGACAATACATACCTGAAGAGCTCTCCAGTTACGTTTCAAACTAAAACCCTTTTATGGCTTGAGTCTGCGATGTCTGAAGGCACAATATGCACCCCCTTCAATATGTACCCCCTCAGTTGCTGAGACAGGGAAATAAAGACCTTGGTGGCTTTCATTATTGCCAGAAAACTAACACATTGTGGCAAATAGGGCTGGGCATGAACCTGTTCATGAGCCAAAATTTGGCTCATACTAGGCCAGTTTGGAGCCCCCAAATATAACATTTACTGGACTTTTGCCTGGTTCGCCTGTTTGGGCTATTTAAACCTGTAAGGTTTAAATGGCTGTCAGACATTTCAGCCTAACAGCTGACGGGCACACTTGCCCTGCTGTTAGGCTTAAATGGCTGTGAACTATTTCACTGGTTGGTTTCCCTTTCCCCCTGCTTTCAAGCAGGGGGAAGCGAAATGGACTAGTGAAATGGCTGCCAGCCATTTCAACCTAACAGCAGGGCAGGTCCTTACAGCATGGTGGTTAGGTTTTAATGGCTGCAAGCCATTTCACCAGCCCATTTCACTCCCCCTGCTTCAAAGTGGGAGGAAGCTAAACAGACTGGTAAAATGGCTTGCAGCCATTTCAGCCTAACAGCTGATGGGCACACCTGCCCCCCTGTTAGTATTGTGGGTCAGCCAGGGCTCAGCAATAAAAAAGACTCCTCAAGAGAAGAGCCCCATGTAGCCAGCCTTGAATTAACAGAAGTTGATCAGCAAAAGAATGAGATGCCGGCTTGTCAGGATTCACAGCCAACAGCTGGTGCAGAGACACCAACATTCTCCAGCCCTGATTCAGCAAGTGAACCTCTGTACCTTCTACCTCAGTACCTCAGCCCACCAGTACTGCCTACACCATCAGAGTGCCACAGACAGAGGCTGAGACCAGAACTACAGACAAGAAGGCATAGTGCACACCTCCTGGCCTGATGCCAGCTGCTTGCTGCTGACAAAGATGCGTAGTTGCAGGATTACTTCTGACCAACTGGCTGCAAGCATGACCCTTAGGCATGAGGCTATAAAAACCAGCTAAGAGAGGCTGTTAGGCATGGATGCAATGCATACTATAGACACTAAGCCATTCTTGGAAGCCTGACCTTGGACTGAATGACTTTGCCTAGCCTGACTTCTAGAACTCTGACTTTGAACTGAACGACCTTGCCTAGTCTGACTTCTG
This sequence comes from Gekko japonicus, assembly GCF_001447785.1. NCBI lineage: Eukaryota > Metazoa > Chordata > Lepidosauria > Squamata > Gekkonidae > Gekko > Gekko japonicus. The sequence continues at coordinate 316,873 of NW_015166418.1, read as the reverse complement.
GAACCCTGACTTTGGACTGAATGACCCCACCCTGCCTGACTTCTGAAACTTGGTACTCAGAGCGTGCAAGCCAGTAGAGTTAGGCTGAAATGGCCTGCCAGCCATTTCACCAGTCAGTTTTGCTCCCCGCCCCCCCCCCCCGCGGTGCACGTTTTCCCCCCCCCCCCCCCCCCCCCGGCGGTCAGTCATTTAAACCTAACAGCAGGGCAGGTCGCTTCCCCACGTGGCCAGCCATTTAAATCTAACAGCAGGGCAGGTTTAAATGACTGCGAACTTTGAAGTGAGGGAAGGGAAACATATGGGTTAAATGGCTAGCAGAGATCCCCCCCTTTCTCACGGCTGGGAGAAAGGGGGATCCAAACTGGCCAGTTCAGTTCAGGTTGTTTTTGGCTCAGTTCAGGGTTCAGTTTGGGTGCTGCCCCTAACCAAACTGGAATTTTTAGCTTCGTGCCCATCCCTAATGACAAAACAAGGGTTTCTTCATTTCATTGTTCCTTCTGAGTCACAAGTTCCTGCTGAGTCAGAAGAACTTCTGTGACTGTCATAAATGTCATAATAAGGACCTTCTGTAGACAGGTATTTTGATTCTAGCCTGTGCAGTTTTTAGCTTACATTTGCAGTTTGATTTGTTTCAAAAAGCAAGATACATATTTTAAAATACATAAATAAACCTCATTATTAAAAAAAAATGTTCAGTGAAGTTCTGCCTGAGAAGGCAGTTGTGCTGCTTTTCATACCTTACTCTGTCCTTTGAGTCTCCAAACGTTTCCTTCAGATTGGAGAGCTGGGGATAATAGGAAGCAGGAGGAGAAATAACCTCCAGGGCTCCAGAAAGAACCTCATCTGGGAAGCTAAAGAAAGAAAAACAAAATATAATATGCTCTGCAAGCAGATGTAAAGAGACACATATTACTTATAGGATAATGAATCTATATTTGTATGTGTTTATGAGCAGCTGGGAGTAAGCCTCATTGAATACAATAGGACTTACTTTCAAGTAGACTTGCTTAGAATTGCTTCACTAATAATGAAGGAACTCCTAGCATTAGGATGGTGATTGGGTACGTTTTTTTTTTTATGCGCAATATCCTGATTCGTCCTCTCTTCCCTATGCAGAGAGACTTTCTGGATAGGGACTTATCTTTTTTCCTAGCAGACAAGAGTCCAGCAACAACACTATCTGTCGCAGAATTTTTGACCTATGTATTGAAGTCACGAGTAATACTTTGTAAATCTTGTAAACCATGTTAGGACTGTTTTGTGTTTTTTGAGATATTGGGAATTTTGATTGATGTTGTTCTTTGTACCTACCCTTAAACTCTCCCCTGTTTGATTTATCTATGGTATGCCAAATAAAGGTTCTCTGTTCTGTTCTGTTTTTTTTTTTAAAAAAAAAAAAACAGAATAAGTCACAGATTCAGAAATATGTTAAGACAAGTGGGTGACCTACGAGATGTGAGGAGGAAACCTAACCCCTTCCCCCACTCTTTCATTTGGCTACTCACTTGCTAGCCAGCCTCCCCACACACACACACACCTGCAGTGCCACTACCTCCGGCTTTTTGGCTCATGAGCCGCCTGCAGGGACGTAGCTAAAGCCCTCCTCGTGGGGGGGCCCTGGGGAAAGGGGGGGCGGAGTGTGTGTGTGCGTGCAAAGCATGCGCGCCGCACACACATCACCGGGAGTGGCGTAATGCCCTCCCCCCCTTCTCTGGGCCTGACTGTCAGGGTCCCGGCTCTGATTGGCCGATGCAACTCTCTGCAGCCGCAGCCCGAGAGGAGAGGAGAGGAGAGGCGACCCCGGCAGCAACAGGCAGCGCCTCCGCCGCCCGCGCGCCTCCGAGACACAACGCGGGCAGCCCTCCTTGCCACACGTGCCTTTGCCTCTCGGAGAGCGGAGCAGCACGGCCGGCGCACGTGTGGCGAGGAGGGCCGCCCGCGTTGCGTCTCAGAGGTGCGCGGGCGGTGGGGGCGCTGCCTGTTGCTGCCGGGGTCGCCTCGCCTCTCCTCCCCTCTCAGGCTGCAGCGACTGCAGAGAGTTCCATCATCCTCCAGCCGGTCAGCCCCCCGCTTTTGGGTGGGCGGGGAGGCGGGCCCACCGCCGGGGGCGGGGATGGGAAGCGATAGGCGGGCCGCCGCCAAGGCAGGAAGGGCTGTGGCCGGAGCCGGGACCCTGACAGTCAGGCCCAGAGAAGGAGGCGGTGGCAGCGGCAGCACTGATTTGGGAGGGGGGAGCAGGGGAGGGGGCCCGCAAAACCAGCGGGAAGGCCAGGCCCCGTGGGCCCCACGCAGGCTACGGGCCTGGGCGCTTGGCAGCAGCTCCCGCTTCCCTCTCCTCCATCCTTGCTTTCTGCCAAGGGCAAGGGTGACGGCAGGCAGAGAGGACTAACAGGTAGGCAGACCCAGGGCTATTTTTGGGCAGGAACGCACAGGAGCGGAGTTCCGGCTGGCTCCCGAGGTGGCCACGCCCAGCAGGAACTCATTAGCATAATAGGCCACACCCAACAGCAGAAACTCATTAGGATTGGCTACATTAGGGGTGTGTGGCCTAACATGCAAAGGAGTTCCTGCTATAAAAAAAGCCCTGGGTCTTGACAACAAACAAGGTAAACAGAATAAGAAGCAAAAGGTGGGTGTGGCTGGATGACCACACTTCTGGTAACATGGGGTTGCAGCCTAATATGCTAATGAGCTGTGCTGTCAGGGTGGGGCCTAATATGCTAATGAGTTTCTGCTGTTGGGAGTGGCCTATTATGCTAATGAGTTCCTGCAGGGCTTTTTCTACAAAAAAAGCCCTGGGCAAGCCCATGACATAGCTACGCTCTTTCGCATCCCAAGCAAACATTGCCAGCATTCAGTACCTGTTTCCCCTGGCAGTGGCTGCCTTTTCCTCCCAGAGCCCCACCCCTTCCAGTGCATCTGTTAAGCAACTCCCAACATGGTGGCTGAGATCTTGTGGCCAAACATCATGAGATCTCATTTTTGTTTAACCTTTTAAAGACTGAAAAACCCTTTCCCTTTTGGAAAGATGTTCAGATTTTTGCTGCAAACCTGGGGGCTATCCCAGCTCTGTAGACAAATCTCTTTTCCCCTGTGCATGATTTAGGACCCACAGCTGAGACCATGTTGAGAATCAGATATAATGCTAATGGAATGAAGATATTAACTGTGGTACTCATTTCTCTAGATGCCATTTTATTCTACATCTTACACTGAATTTAAGTTTTCCTTTGTCCATACATCCATCACTTTTACCAAGCAGCAAGAAACAATACAATGTTTCATCTGTAAAATCTGTTTGAAAGGTTTTCCTGGCTAGCTCACCTATTTTACTGCACAAGCAGCCACTTCACCCCCACCCCCACCCCCGTAAAATATACATCTTTTGTGGGTGGAACAGTTTAAGAGGAACCAAAAACTGTAGTGTAATCTAGACCTTAATTGCATTTCATAACAAGGGCCTCAGTAGAGCCACAGTCACATTTGAATTCAGCCTTTCAAAGAACAATTATTCTGTGCTGATTGGCATCACAAAGAAATGGGTTGCTTTATTACATTAAAGTGGAAGGTTATAAAAAAATCCACAGTCCCTAGAAAAAAAGCAGAACAACTGCTCCAAGTAACCAAACAAAGGGTTTTAGAAATGCCTAGATATCAGCAGAGATTGCTCCTTGCTCCATAGCATTAAGGTCACTGAATCCAGTTTTCTATGTATGCAGGGGGTGCTTTTAAATTCTTTGGGAAGTAGTCTCAAATTCGAGCTCTCTAAGAGATACTTAAAGATAAGAAATATAAGCTAGACCCGCTGAAGTACAACTAAAGGATTCTGCTAAACTTGGTAAAACGAATGTTTCCCCCCCCCAGTCTCCTTGAGTGTTACGCATGACAACATTGGAATTAGTTACTTTATTGGCTATCTTTCCTTTTGTATTCATTACATTGTAGAGGCTTGGATGCTAAGCAATGGGAGAGGAATAGTGCTAGAAGCAGGCCACTCCCCACTTCCTCCCTCTCACTACAACCTTATGGTCGCCAACTTTTAAACTGGTCTGTTTAGAACCTAAACAGCATGATAAAAAGTAGAGACATCACCCTGCCAACAAAAGTCTGCATGGTCAAAGCAATGGTATTCCCAGTAGTCATGTATGGCTATGAGAGTTGGACTATAAGGAAGGCGAACACCGAAGAATTGATTCTTTTGAACTATGGTGCTGGAGAAGACTCTTGAGAGTCCCTTGGACTGCAAGAAGAACAAATCAGTCAATCCTAAAAGAAATCAACCCTGACTGTTCCCTGGAAGGCCAGATAATGAAACTGAAGCTCAAATACTTTGGCCACCAAATGAGAAGGGAGCAGTCACTGGAGAAGACCCTGATGCTGGGAAAGATTGAAGGTCAAAGAAGACGGGGACGGCAAAGGATGAGATGGTTAGACAGTGTCATTGATGCAACGAACATGAAATTGAGCAAACTTTAGAGGATGGCGGAAGACAGGAAGGCCTGGCGGGATCTGGTCCATGGGGTCGCGAAGAGTCGGACTCGACTGTGTGACTAAACAACAACAACTCTAGATGTCCCTTTAATTGCTGCAATTGATATTGTTTAGTTTCATGCCATAAAAAGCATCACTTGCACATTTCTGCATATGAAAGCTCTATTAAAGGGACAGGACATTTTTTTCATGGCCAATTGCCAACCTTACTTTCTGTGCTTCTAAAATTGTGCACCGGCAGTTCAGTGGACCCCAGGAACTGTGTGGGGAAAAGTGGGGGTCAGCAGCAAGAAGGGGGCAGAAATCAGCAAAAATCCCCCTCCCCACTGATGGAAAAGTCATTCCATCACAGGAGCTGCTGCTGAACAGATGGAATGGCACCTTAGGATCCAAGCCAGAAAATCTGTATTATTATTGATCAGTAAACTTTTACTTGTCAGGTATTTTAAAAAACGTGTTAACCTGATTAATGTTTAAGCTGTCATAGACTGTGACAGTATGGATAACTTACCTGCTTCTAATGTTTTCTGCAATGCTGTTAACATATTCTGTATCCACCTAAAAAAAAGTTAAACATCAATATTTCTGTTTTTTTCTGAATCTGAAAGTTATACTAAGTGCCCATTTGGGAAATCTGTATGTTCATTCATTTTCTTTGTAAAAAAATTAATGTAGCAAACTTGTGTTTATTGTGTGGATGCACTACACATTCCAGAGAAAAGACCTGCTTCGCTACAATTTTTTATTATGAATGTGTATTAACCCATGTACATTTATTTGTAATTGTTAAAGTACTGCTCTCAAAAAATCTTATACCTGCTAAATAAGTGCAATGAACTATGTCCCCTTGATTTGGTTCTCATCATTGAAAGGGCATCTGAGGTCATCATAAAAAGTCACACACTTTCTCTAACCTGCTGGTGAGAAAATTCCCATGAGTAACATTTCCTTGCCTCAGGATATCCATTATAGATAGTTTCCTAGTGTTCCAAGCTAGTGGCACTTGGATGAGAAATTAAAATAAAGAATTTAGGGCATATTCCCATGGCATGCCAAGTGTGTGCATATGTTCAATGGCATTGCATCTCACCACAAATTTAAAATCTTACTGAGATCACACTGTGTAAACACAAAAGTATATATAGAGAGGGGGGTGGGATTGCATCTGTTGCCCTGCCTCATCTGCACAGTCAGCCAAACATTTGCTTTAAAACTGGCTTCCTCTAATTAGGATACACTAATAGGGTGTGCAATGTATCTTCTTCTCCTTAAGAAGACTCTTCCCATTTGATGAACTTTCTGCATATAAGGACTTAGTTCCTATTGATGAATTTTTCAAAGGTTTTGGATTTTTATACAAGAAGAAACAAAGGTTGTAGTTTTCTGTGAAATTTATTTATAATTTTTCATATGTTATATGTATTGTACTGTTCATTTAAAAATACATTTAAAAATGAGCTTGTAAGAATTGTTGATTAGTAAGGTTGTCATGATTTAATCCCATTTGGCACATATGTTTCCATTATTCTCTTTCTTTGTTTTGAAAAAGATGTATGCCTGTTCAGGGATATTTAGACTCTGAAAGGTCTAAGTCTGCTGCATGAATTAAGGTCTCAAAGGTGGTTTACTGGGAATCTTCTGAGATTTAAAAGTCAACATATTTGAGGTCCCACAGACCTGAGACTGAGAAGTAAGGAAGCATAGCTTATACCTCTGTCTTACTTAAAACTCACAAGTGCAATCCTAAACTTGGTGACTAAGGCCTACTGAGCCCAGTGGGGCTTACTCCCTAGTAAGTGTGGTTAGGATTCCAGCCCTAGCCTTAACTTAGCTTTCACCCCCCCATGTTTGTAAAATACAGAGAGGTAACACGTGAAAGTGATAACAGGAAGTGTGATAATGAAAGACACCAGTGCTTCCTCTCATTGTGTGCTGGTCATGAAGACATCTTACTGAGGCTTGGTGCAGAGTCACAATGTTATAAGCTGGTAGGGGGAGGTATATGCAGGGAAGAAGGGGTGGTAGGCATCCTGGGCTTCCCAATAGCTCAAAAGGAAGTGTTTTTACTTTCTGTGGTCTCTGTTGTTGGTGCAATGTTATGCCTTCAATGGAGGTAGGAACCACCTTCTGAACTAGCATAGAATTCCAGCTAACCTTTGCTCCTCATCCACCACAGTTCCAACCCTGTCCCTTTTATCAGTGGTGTCTGGCTGTTGTAGGTTCTTCTGGAATTACATATATAAGCCGTGCAATGGTAACACTATCACTATGCCGGTATCATTTGCTACAGTAGCCTAATGTGTTCTGCTGCTGCAGTAGAGTTTTGTGGCAATCCTGTCCTCCCACAGAGGGTACTCAAGGATAAGATTACACTATTATATATCTTTTAAAATCAAGTGAGAGGCTTCCCATTTCATCAGGTTTCATTGTACTCTTGTGAACATTGTGGGGGTTTCCCCCTTTCTGTTTTACTGTACAATACTGGTTGCTGAAACTCAAAAGTCACTCAGATACTTTTTCTGAAGAAATACTTTTTTATGCTCAATAGTAATATCTGGAAAGATTATGTGGGCATAGATTGTAACATCATCTGCAGGAGGAGAAGAAATTAAGCACTTTTTAGACCCAGAAACGAACTTTGTGGCTATCATATGGCTGACCCATCATATTTGTTTCCTGCCTTTAATTAAAGAGATTTCAGGTGTTAGCCAAAGTTCACTTTTCATGAGAATAAGGAGGGGATTACTTGTGCTGATACAAAAACGCTTAAATAAAAGAGCTCCAGTTGCCAGTAAACAGCACAGATTGCTAACTATTATGTATAAACAGAATCTCTACATTTTTTTTCTGTTAACTCTAAAATTTCATAACGTCTTACCTCTGCTACAAAGATAACTATCACACAATCATTCTTCTGTTTTGCCGACATCTCATAGAAAAGGGAATTCAGTGTGTCCATCAAATAAGTTTGTTTTTCTCTTCGCACTGTGGGAATCCCCATTACCAGGGACACTACGCAGAGAAAATGGCACTGGTTCAAAATACAACTGCTTTTATTGATCATAATGATACAACAGTGGAGAGGATACAACAACATAATATTCTTAACATGACACTACAAATGATGGACCTGGTCACAGAAATCAATAAATTAGTTTAAATAAATTATTCAGTAAGATGGGAAAATGTCATTCATGCTTTATACCAGTGTTCCTCTACCTGTGGGTCCTGACAGGTCACGATGCCTGTGAAAGTGAGTCCCGGGCTTTTACAGTTTTCTTGATTAATTTTTTGTTTATTTTATGTGGGTCTTGTGGGTCACCATACCAAAAATGTTAGGAACCACTGCATTATAACAAGTCCTTGGCTATACCCTAACCTACTGGTCTGAGCCAATAGTTTTTCAGTCAGGATACTTCCTTATTTTGGACTAACTGCTTATTTCATCAGATTTTTGTATTTAGATCTCTTTTAATTAGACTGTCCTTTACTGTGAGCAAATTAACCCCCTAAATAGGAGAGACAGCAGCAATAACCCACACATTTTTATCAGCATGAGACTTAAAAATGTGGCAGGGTATGTGTTTTCAGTGAACTAGAAGCATTTAGGCAGAATTTTACAATAGCTTTGTGCTGAGCTGCCAGACTAGTCGTACAAAGTCATCCTTTTCATTCTAGGACCACATTTAACCTCAACTTGCTACAGAAGCCCTACTTTTCATTTTTTAAAATTATACTTTCCATTTGTCTGTTCTCTCCTTTCCTGCTCCTTTCTTTTTATCTCTTTCCATGTTTCATATCTTCCTGTGTTCCCTCTCTTTCTTGCAACTCCCTTTTGAAAAAAGTTAAAAAGAAAAATTATGGTTGTGCCTTTTTTGTGACCCACCTCAGGTCGGCCTGTGGTGTCCTGACTCACCACAGCAATGCTACAGCAGAGTATTTGGGCATATAGTAAAGAAAGTTTCAGGTGGGTAGCTGTGTTGGTCTGAAGCAACAGGACAAAGTCTGAGTCTAGTAGCACGTTTAAGACCAACAAAGTTTTATCCTGTGGAATACAACGCCACAGAGTCTATCCTCCAAAGCACCCATTTTCTGCAGGGGAACTGATCTCTGTAATCTGGAGTTGAGCTGTAATTCCAGGAGATCTCCAGGCTTCACCTGGAGGCTGGCATCCCTATCAAGAACTACCTCTTAATTGCTCACGTATGCAGCTTTTGGCCCATTGGTTCAAAAGGCGAGCATTCAGGTAAAACAATAAATATTATCTCCTCCAAATGCTAATGAACACGCAACAACAGACGGAGTCTACTGAAGAGTATCAAAGCTACATGGGAAGCACAGAAATTGTCTTCAGTTTTATGCACAAATTATTTTTAAAGAAAAAAAATGTACACAATATTCATAACAGTATATTTGGCCTGTCTTTGTAAGTAGATTTTCAAGCAACAATCAAATGCCACTAATTACTGTCAAATTTTGAAACCAAAACCATCCTGAGATACTTCTTAAGCACATGGGAGCTCTCACTCATATTTGATAGGCCCACAAGGAAAGATTTCCCCATTGGCTTCATTGTCAGGAAAGCTCCATGTGTGTATCTTAGGGTTACCAGCTGCAGGCCTGGACCCCCTGGGAGACTTTGAGGAGCACTGCATGGGGGGGGATGACATTGTTGACACACCAATGTCATTTTCAGGTAAAACCCGTAAGTGCTCTAGAAATACTAGGGCATCAGTGTCATCACTTCTGAGTTTTGGCCGTGACATCGACGTATCAATGACATCTTCCCCCATCCCCTACCACCACTCACCTGAGCAGCATCAAAAGCCCAGAAGTGGTGACGAGATCACCTGTCGTAACAGGTAGGTTGGCAACACTAGTGTATTGCCACTTTGATTATGTAACACAAGAGTTTATAAGGAATCTAAGAATTTTTGAGTGAGCTGATGGAAGTTCCTGCCATCAAAAGAACTGTGTGCTTGCAGGTCTCACATGAGCACAGAACTCTTGTGCTGGCAAAGCTCTCTATACATATCAGTGGAGAAGTGCAGGTATGAACAATCTCCACCAAAATTAATGTCTCTAGCAAAATTTAAAGTGTTTTAGAAAGAGTAACATTATGCATTAGAGTCCCTATGCCAACACAGATTACTAGACCAGGCAGGGCACATTTGTACATTTAAATTTTAAAATACCAAACATTAAATTTTATTCTCACCTCCAGTTCGTCCTTGCCCAATTACAACATTTGGGTAAATGCCATCTTCCTGCTCTTGGAGATGAGGTAGATAGTACTGAATATTTGTAAGATGTACTGGGAGTCTGTTGGAGACACCCAACATTTTCCACTTTGCAGAGTCTTGAAAAAGAAAGGGGAAGAGACTGACTCTTCAACATCTAACCAGTTATAACTGAGTTCCTGCCTTCAATGACAGTATTATATACCTACTATATTAACACGACCGTTGTTAATGTTGTGCTAGCAAATCAATGGGTTCAACTGCATGCTTACAAATACATGTTTGAAGGAGCAACACTGTGTGATAAGATTGCCTTTTCCTTAGGGAAAAGTTACTCTTGGTGCTTCAGTCTAATCCATACACCAACATCTAGACCAGGTTTACACAATGGGGTTTTCCACTCTTTTCCTTGATGGTGCTTGGTTTACTTCTGGAGAAAAACATCAGTCACTTCTCACTTTTACATATATGAATTGCATTGTGAAAGTGTTCATTTTCTAGTATCATTACTGTTTCAGGGTGTTTCATGACCTTGTCTTCATTCAGCATTGCAAAGCATGACTTGTTTTCAAGGTATTTCACACAATAACCTGTAGCATGGAGGTAAATTGGGGGTGGGGACCAATATTCCCTCTAAGCTGTGGAGTCTTGTGAGCAAAAATTCTACTTTGTGAGCTACTGGCATTAAAGTTGTGAGCGAGCGATTTGGCTACGGCATATAAATTAGTTTGCTCTGGAGCCATCCTTCCTGAGCTAAGACAAAAGTGTGTGAGGCAGAGGCAAAAATACTGTGAGCTAGCTCACACTCACTCATCTTAGATGGAACACTGGTGCCCAGACCCTAGGTCATACTACCAAAAGAGAGAGAATTGGAATTTTAATTCCTGGTGGCAGCAGAAAACTACCAAGTTTATATACACAGAGAGTGTTTAAAGGTGAAACTGTTTCCCCTATAAGCAAGGACCTCACAGAGTGTTGGCACTTGCAGTGGGATGTAAACACACTGAGGAGGAAAACATGTATTATATGGGATAAAAATTCTGCGAGAAAGAAAACTCTGAGAGAAAAATGGCAGAGTTTCTGGGATTGAAGAAGGAGGCTCTGATTCTGAAGTGCAAAGAATTAAATTTACCTCATGAAGGGAAAAGTGTAGAAGAGCTGAGAGTTATATTGATTCAAAGCACTGTGGAAGCTAGTAAAACCACAGCTGAGAAAAACCCTAAGGGAATGTTTAACCCTAGTCCTAGGGCTGCCAAGCCGCGGCAGGGGATCCGCACGTCTTCACAGGATCCCTGCCGCGGGGGACAGCGATACGCGTTGCACCGCCGTCGCGCCGCGGCTTGGCAGACCTGCCTAGTCCAGGATATTTAGAGTTTTTGAAACAGAAACTGAGAGTTGAACTGGAGCTCAAGACTAAAGAATTAGAACAGGCAACAGCACTTAAAGAAATGGAAAAGGAAGCAGAATTTAAAGAATTAGAACAGGCAACAGCACTTAGAAATAAAGAAATACAATTGGAAACAGAAAGATTACAATTAGAAAGACAGAGACTTAAATCTGAGAAAAAGGAGGGAAACCCGGATTTCAGATATGAGTTTCCTTGAGTTACACCAAAAGATTTCATAATGTATGTGGCAGGAGAAGATCCACAAATCTTCTTGTCTACTTTTGAAAAATCTGCTCAAAATTGGGGAATACCAGAGACTCAATATATGAAGTATTTGCCCAGTTTAATTAGAGGGGAATTGGCTGAAATTTATAACACATTTCCCTCAGATAAGCCTGTTGTCTATGCTGAATTTAAGGAGGCAGTACATGACAGATTCAGATTAAGTGCTGATTCCTTCACAAAGAAATTTAGAAGCCTAGTACCTCAAAAAGAGAAGTTATTTAAATAATTTAGTGCCAAGCTAACAAACTATTTTGATAAATGGATTTCATCGGCCAAAGCTGACTCTAAAAAGGGATATTTCCCTGTAGCAGTTGTTTCAGACCAGAAAATATCAGTAATATTAGGAAGGGATGTAATGGGAGCAAAGGATGGATTCAAATATGTACAGACTGAAAAGATTTGCCTCAAGGCAAACCAACAGGCCCAGAAAGCAAGCCCCTAGGTATCTTAACAACGGACACAACTGCTACATTGCAGAAGGAAAGGAGAGAGACAGACTCAGAATTCCCTGTTAGGACTGCTGAAGTATCCCAAGAAAAAGGAGGATGTATAAATGAAAACTCTGAATTTAAGAAAGAGATTAAAACAGACCCTGAGTTAAAGGTCATAAGAGAGAAAGCTGATCTGAATGCAAGCTGTAAAGATATGGTGGTCACTATTGGAGCTACTGTACCAACTGGCTCTGAGCTGACTGCTGCAGATGAAGTGCAAGAGTGCCACAGGCTAGAATTAGCAAGGATGGAGAAAAAAAATCTATTTTTAAATTCCCAAAATCAGTCTTCCACAGGTACGCCAGTTAAGATCAGTGGACAATTTGTTTGTTGTAGTTCAGGAGTTCAAACATTATCAGCTCAAAGATACTAAGGAAGAAGCTCTAAAGCAGGGGTGTCAAACTCATTTGTTATGGAGGGCCAGATATGACATAAATTGGACTTTGTTGGGCCAGGCCATGTGTGTCATAAAATGTAAGGCCCAGTAGCAGAGATATAAACTTTATAAAGGACACAAACACAAAGATTTTTTTTTTACTTAAAATAAAAACATGCCTGAAACATTAGCATTCTTCAAATATTTTGTTTATTTAACAGTCTCTGATAACTGACACTTCTTGCTCTGAATTATTGCATCAAAATGTCTGTGCTGTAGCAGTCTGGGAGAGGGAGGAGCCTCAGCCCAGTGCAGGGAGCAGAAGCTTGCCTAGCTATCTCTCCTGAGTGACTGAGAGAGTCTAGGAAAGCAAGCTATGATGCAACAGCAGCAGCAGAACTGGATGAAGAAGCAGGAGACAGACAGTCCCTTGAGGGCTTGATAGAAGCCCTCTGGGGGCCTGATTTGGCCCCCAGGCCACATGTTTGACACCCTGCTCTAAAGGATTTAGAAGATCTAGCTAAGAAACTGCCTTGGAGTGACCCTTTGCAAGTATGGAAACTAAATACAAGACTTAAGAAAAAGAAAATGAAACTGAAAAACAGGCTGAAACAGAATATTGATGTTGGAACATCCAGTAAAATCAAACAACAACCTAGCGGAGAAGACCAAAGCCGAGATGACCTCAGCCCAGCAGTAAAACATCCCAGAGATTACCGCAGCCCAGCAGAAAATCATCCCAGAGATGACAGCTCCCTAGCAGAGGACATCACTTAGAAGAAAACAACACCCCAACAGAGTGGGACTGTGAGTTAAAGAAACCACAGACTTTAAATTAACAGCAACAGAGGAAAATAATGAATTGAACTTACAGACTAAAAACTATAAGAAATTCCGTACATCAGAAGAGGCTACACACAGCTCTTTGGAAAAAGAGATGTGTTCCGCTTAAGAACGGGGGGGGGGGATTTGTAATGATTTCATGTTTTGGTGTGTGTGTTTCTTTAAATGGTTAGTTTGACTGCAGTATTATGAGAAGAGTGATAGAGGGAGACAAGTGTGATTTGATTGGCTGCTGACTGAGAGTGTGGGAGGAGGGGTATCTGAGAGGATTCTGTGTGTCTATGAGGAGATTCTGTGATATGAGAGAGACAAGTATGGAAGAGTTTTGAAGAGAGTCTGTGTGACTCTGAGAGTTATGGAGGATTCTGTGTGTAAAGTTTGAAGAGAGAACATAGTCTGTGTGACTTTGGAAGTTTTAGTCTAATTCTGTGCGAATAAGACCAACAGTTTAGTCTGTATGATTAAGAGAGTTGATTCTATTCAGTGTGAATATATCTATATATATGAGATAGAGAGAGATTATACTGAATGTATAAGTCTGTCAGAGTGGAGTTTGGAGCTTGAGAGACTGTTTGTAGCACCAAGGTTTGCTAGTTATATTTACAAGTTCCTTTCTTCAGCAACTGTTCAAAATAACCAGAAACCTACTTTGTTCTTAACTACATAAATCAACTTTTGTTTAGACTTATCCATGAAATCAGTACAGTACTTCCTCAGGACCACATAGTCCTCTGAAGTGCCCAGACCCTAGGTCATACTACCAAAAGAGAGAGAACTGGAATTTAAATTCCTGGTGGAAGCAGAAAACTACCAAGTTTATATATACAGAGAGTGTTAAAGGTGAAATCGTTTCCCCTATAAGCAAGGACCTCACAAGCTCTGTCTACAGATACTTGGAAGCAAAAGGGTGCTCTTTGCAGTTTGCATTGCAGGCATTAAGTTGATGGAGACATGCACTTGCATCTGGATTAAGGGGCAGAAATTAGAAACTACTCATAGGTGACAAAAGAAACAGATGACAATGTGCCACCCAATTGACCTTGGATCTATCATTTGCCTCTATGCAACATTCACACTACATGTATAATAAACTGACCTCTAGCTGTTCTTCATTTCCTGTGGCTCATGTTTGCAAGCATACAGTCCCAGTTTCAGTCCCTGGCACCTCCTATTCAAAGGGTCCCAGACAGGAGGACCTCACGGAGGTCAGACAGATGCCAGTTGGCAAGCACAACAACAGAGCACTCCTCAGAAGGGTAATACCTTTCTAAATCTATTGAAGTTGATTGCTTTAGAAGGGTATAATTTTGTTTAGGATTGCACTGTAAATTGGCCAAATACAATTTGTGACAAATACTTTATTGTGACCACAAACCAACACTTGGAGGCCATGTAACCATAAATACGATGGAAAAGCAGGAAGAATAAGCAAGCAGAAATATAAGCAACAAGCAGAAGACAAGACATGGATACACATTCCTGGTGAAATCATGGTGTGTTCTTTCCAGCTTCTTAAACTTACAGTGCCACATGCACTGAGTGCCGCAGATGGCACTTCCTTCCTCTCCCCACTCTCATTCCCCCCCTCCTGACCATGAATGAGCAAGAAAGAACACTCATATCACCAGGAGCCAGAGAGGGGGTGTCTGCTGCTCTTACATTGTCAAGGTCTAACATCCTCATCCATCATTCTGTGACCATTAAAACGCAACTGGGAAAACTTTGCAAGAAAAAAACCAGCCTCAGTGGCAACTGAGTTAGACATTCAGTTTTTAACAAACAACTACTGTGAGAACAGAAATATGTCTGGTAAAATTAAGGGGAAGTCAAGTCTAAAACAAAGTGGAATGCATGTGGTTTTTGGTATCTGTCTTTAAAGATTAAACTCAATGAAAGCTTCTCCTTTAAATACTTTGAGCATGACTGGAAAATAAAACTGTAATAATATATTTCAGAATCATCTGTTTTGTTTGGGGAAAAGTGTGTTTCCTCCACAAAATGTATGCATGCATCTGATGCTATCTATCATAACTGTAAATAACCAACCCCATGGTTCTTCTTAAATTATTAATATCTCTAGAATCATCTGCTAAAAGCAGCTGCATAAACATTCCACCCTATGTGGAGGACAGAAAGTTCGAAGGTCTGCGTTGGTTATAGTCAAGATTAAATTGCCCCAAAGCATTTTTTATCTTTTTATACCACATGATAATTAGGCTGCATTAAGCTGTCATGAACAAATCTACCTTGCATGCTCCCATCCCTCCTCACATGTGGAGTGTGACAGAAGGCTTCCTGATTTCAAAAGTCTTGAATCCAACTCCAGTTTGCCATGTTGCCTTATGCAAGGGCTCGGCCAAATTAATGTTTGTCTCTTCCTCACAAACTGGGATTTTAAACTGGGACCTACTGCAATGATGTACTAGTTCCCAGCTTTCTTTTTTTCTTAAAAAAAATAAGTATCTTGCCTTTTTTGTAGAGTTATCAGGAGAAAGGTGCATACCACTGTTGTCTGCCTTGCGTTACGACACATCCTGATAAAGTTAGCAGGTCTCTTTATAATTTTAAGGAAACAGAAGTGTTTTTTAAAAAAGGTTATGAAAGTCTTAGAAGCAAAAAACCTCCAACACAAACCTGTAACATTTGTAGAAACGTTGGTCCGCTCACCAACTACTCTCTTGATTTCATTCAAAACACTGTTCAGTTCATGGGATCTTTTTCGATTTTCTTTTTCAGCAAACAAGAGTCTTTGGTGAAGTTCCAAAAACTGACTTTGGTACACATCTAAACCAGTTCCTGCAATTGTAAAAATATATATATATATTTATGGAGCGATCAGCTATGGGACACAGAGCTGCAAACAGCAGAATGGAAACCAGTGAGGACCCAATACACTGAACACTGTTTCGTAGAAGGAAATGCGACTCATATGCCTCATATTGGCTTTATGGGCCTTTATGTCTGCATTTATGGTTTTATAGATCAATACCTTTGTTCCTGAGTGAAATACAAATCTAAGCTAATTTCTCATCCTGCTAAACTTTAGTTG
Source organism: Gekko japonicus (assembly GCF_001447785.1). Classification (NCBI taxonomy): domain Eukaryota; kingdom Metazoa; phylum Chordata; class Lepidosauria; order Squamata; family Gekkonidae; genus Gekko; species Gekko japonicus. The sequence continues at coordinate 300,711 of NW_015166418.1, read as the reverse complement.
AAAAGAAATGCAGGATAAGATAATTGACCATAAGCTTCCTCACCAACACATAGTAAAATCAGACTACAGATTGATGACCCTTTTTACTTTTATGTTTCCCTAAGGTGCCCTATGAGGAACCAGTTAAACATGCCACTGTTACAAAGCTTCACTGATCACTGAACAAAACACAGCTGAAATGCACAGGCTTTGTCCTATGAAATTTCATTAACTGACAATGAAAGCTTTGGTAATTTGCTTCAGTAAAATAGACTTGAACATTACGGGTCTGATTTTCAGTTGTGCTCACAGAACGATATGACTGCATACATACACAACAGCCCGTCTTCCAGGGTGGATCTTACATACTGTACAGCACTTATCAAATTAATGTATAATTGATGTTCTGTATAAGTTATTAGCAGCAAAGGCAATCTTTACTCTCTCCACGTCCCCAGGGTTGTCTGAGCCATCCAGTTTGCCAAAAAAATAGTGAAGAGCACCTAATGTGGTTCTTTCATCTCCAATGGCACTGCACCCCCATTCCCACTCAGACAACAGCATTCCTGGGCCCACAATGACATTTCTGTTTCCTTTCCCTCTTCCTGTCCTTTCATAGCTGACTCCCCTGGATCAATAAGGAAGTGGAAAAGAAGGATATGATGTGGCTGTTGTAGGCAGATGGGATAGCAACATTATGAGAAGGAAACTCAGGAGAAGTGGCAACCAAGAAAAAAGTCTTAGTCAGGCAGCAATTATGCACTGGCACTTTGGAACAAACATGATGTTGGTTAAATTATTCTCTTGTACAGAAATTGGCATTGTTTGACCTTATCAAACATATGAGCAGCCCAGCTCAGGGCGGAACTATACTTTATGCATAGTTCTGTGAGCCTTTTAACAAATATTTGGGGAGCCTGAGAAAACTGAGCAGAAGAAAGGATTAAAAAGCTGGTACATAAACATACATAAGAGTTTCTAGAGTTGCCAACAACATGGAGAAAAATATCTTGTGTCCCTTTAACACAGGCTAATGTGTGGAAAAGGACAACTGAAGCTTTTCATGGCACAAAGGTAAAAAACATCACCTCATAATGTTTACCAGGTGATTTACCTCTGGGCCAAGAAAAGCTTCAATTGTCTATTTCTACACATTGAGCCTCTGTTAAAGGGGAAAGATATTTTTCTCCATGTTGTTGGCAACCCTATTATTCCCACTTTCCAATGGCTGCATTTAGTTAAACTTGGCTAAAAGGATCCCCCAAATACTGATAACATATATGCCTACTCCTAGGGGTGCGTTCAGACGGGGTGTTTCTGCCGGCATAAACTGCACCGGTTGGAACCGGTGCAGTTTATGCTGGCAGAAACGCGATCACACTTACCTCCATCTTTCAGATCCCTCCGGTGGACGCCCGCTCACACGCTGCGGGCGTCGGCATTTTTTTTTTAAGCACAGTTTGAGCATGCACATAGGCAGCCATTCACAGAATGGCGATTTTTGCGCATGCTCAACCCCCCCATTACATTTAAACTTTAAAGGAAAGGACTTACCTTTAAAGTTTAAAGCCCACCTGGCCTCCCTGTAGTCCCGGACTCCTCCGGGAAGTTAAACTAATGGCTTTTTTTTTCCTTAACAAACGCTCGGGGCTAAGTTTCGCCCGAGCGCATATCGCTTACTTTAAAAAAAAAAATGGCGGGGGAAAGCCGGAAGCCTCAGGCTTCCGACAGAAGTGTCTCTGCAACGTTGGAGAGCGATCAGACGCCGGGGTGCACCGTTTACAACCGTTGTACTCTGGATACCACCACTTGGGGACCTAGTGGCAGAGTACAACGGTTTAAAGGGCTTTACACCGGTTAGGGACAGGAGGCAGATGTTCGTCGTGTGAACGCCGGTGAGTACACCGGTTGCAACCGGAACCCTAATCGATGTAAAGCCCCCATCTGAACGCACCCCTGGAGTGTCATGCAATCTCTGTTCCCACTGAGGAACATACTCACTTAAGTACAAACCTGTGTGTGTTTCCTTTAGCATGTACCACCCATAGAGCTGCCCAAGTGTGTAAAGTTAACCACCAGCCTGATCAAACTATGGCCCCGGTCACACGGCAAAGTTGCCGCGGGAGAGGCATGGATGGTGGGCGTATTATCCGGGCGCGATCACACCCCAACATCTGGGAAGTGGAGCGCACCCGTGGCTTACCGCCGACAATACACGTTAAAAAAACTAGTACCTCCAAGGTACTAGTAAACATTTGCCATGGGCTGCCTCCAGACGCTCATGGTGTGATCGCGCCGGCGCGCAGCATTCCCCTCTGGTCCCTCGTTTACCCGCCGGCGCTGAGGAAAGGACCCGTGGTGTGCCGCCGGCATGTCTGATCGCGTAATCGCGGATCAAACTGTGCTGGAACAATTAGCCACGCCTCCCTCCTGTGATATCCGGCCCGTGTGACCGGGGCCTATGTATGGTAGGACTAAGCCCCTAATTGCTTCTCTACTCAAATGGAAATCAGAGGTATGCAAAGAGTACAAAGGTGAACAATTTTACTATCAAATTAGCAGACGAATGCTGTGTTCAAAAACCACTAGGTGAGACTTTTGGGCAACAACATCATTAAATGAAGCTATGGCAGTTCAGGGAATATTGTTGTTGTGTTAATTGCACCTCTCTAAACCACTGGGGGGGCATGATCCACATATAGATCATCAGGGACATAACAGTTCAACAGCAATTCTCAGTTGAAGGAGTGCAGTTTTAAGAAAGAACAAAATCAGCTACTGGGAAGCAAGGAAGAGGGGTTTATTTGGATAACTTTTCTGAAAAATCATTGCAAAAGTTAGTTTATATTAAAAATAAAACTTCCTGTGTAGGAAAAAGTAACCCTCCGTATGCCGGTGAACATAATATCATTTTGTGCTAAGGTTGCCAACTTCTTAGCTGGTCCATCTAGCTGTCCTGTTAATACCAGTTTGATCTGAAGCAATTATCAGGTTATGCTATTTAAGCTCTATGCCCAGAAAAGCTTCAACTGCTCATTTCTGCTCATTAAACCTCTGTTAAACAGACACATCATGTTTTTTTCTGGCTAGCTGACAATGTTATTTTGTGCCCTACAATAACTACATTGTTATTACTTGGACATGGGGAGGGATAATGCCTGAGTGTAATACTTAGGTTGTTTTTTAAAGAGCAAAACAGTTTTTCAAAAATGAATTAGATGTGATGGCAACCTAGCAGTTTATTTCAATGTGGATCTGCCCCACTCATGTATATTGTGAGCCTGGTGATCCAGCCTTCTGAAAAAAGGGGGTACATAGGTAGGGTTGCAAACCTCCAGGTCAGGCAGTGAGATCTCCTGGAATTAAAAGTGATCCCCGGACCACACAGATCAGTTGTCCTGGAGGAAATGGCAGCTTTGGAGGCTGGACTCTATAACATCACATCCCTTCTGAACACCTTCCCCAGGCACTGCCCACGAATCTCCAGGGATTTTCCAGCCACAGTTGGCAACCCTAAGTGCTAAATCTTCCCTTTGTTTGGCCTTTATCTCCATGCAATCTGTGCCCCTCCCCCACAGGAGCTTTTTAACCTGACTTGCTTGGTGTTTAAAATCAGCTGAAAGTACAGTGGTATCAGTGGGCACCTCTCAGTTGAACGTCCCCTTTGCTCAAAAACTGGACACAGACTCCACTCTCTGAGACTTTACAGAGACATATCTGCCTGCATCGTACTTGATATTATTGTTATTCAGTCATGAAACAAATAAAGAAGTATGCTGGTATGTGGTTGGCAAGATCTGATAGTACTGTGCAGTGTAAAAAAAGTCAGATACAATAGAGTATAATAATTTATTCATTTCCAAAGAAAAACTATGCATCATAATAGCCATGAATGATTCCTAAAAGTGGGCAGATGATTTTTATTGTGTCATTGTTTATAGATATAGATCAGATGTCTAAACTAGTCCCATGATAGTCTGAGCAGTACTTTAATTTTTTTTAAGTGCTTGCAATATTTTCTGAACAAAACCATGCAGCATCCCCCCCCCCCCGTATTCCAGATAAGAATCTACAGTCAAGAGATGTAGAATTGTCAAAGGTCCAATTAACCCTATTCCCATCAACTCCATCAAGTTTTAAATAGTGATATGAAGAATACATCCTAGGACTTTGTGTGATCTCACACTGCTCTGGGAACATACCTATGAAGGTCTGCAGTTCAGCATCTTAACCACTGAGCCACCGTTCCTTGCTGGCCTTGGTAGCAAATTTAAAATACCTATTCAAAGAACTGGATGTGGTTTTATGCTGTTTTTACATGCCTCACTTGTTTTTATAGCAAGGATATTATTATTGGTAATTTTTATTTCTTTTTATGATTTTATGGTAGCTTTTCTATTCTGTGAGCTGCCTCAAGCAGACCTCTGTACTCTTCTAAATACATATATCACTAATAACAATATAGTTAATGCACAATGCAACAATTTTTTTTACCTGAATGATTTAAATTATACTACCATGGGAAGAAACTGACATTCTCCTCTGTAAATATTATCCTCCTACTCAGTACTTGACTGTATGATGATGGGTGAGTTTAGTAAGCTTATCTGTACAGAGTCCCCTGTCTCATATCTAAAGAAGCTGGTTTTTCATGTGCAGGGCCAACATACCATAAGAACATAAGAACATAAGAGACGCCAATGTTCGATCAGGCCAAAGGCCCATCTAGTCCAACACTCTGTCACACAGTGGCCAAAAATACCAGATGCCACCAGGAGGTCCACCAGTGGGGCCAGGACATTAGAAGCCCTCCTACTGTTGGCCCCCCCAAGCAAAAAGAAGACAGAGCATCACTTGCCCCAGAGCCCCTATCTATACCTTGTGGCTAATACCCACTGATGGACCTCTGCTCCATATGCCTATCTAATTCCCTTTTGAAGCCGTCCATGCTTGTAGCCGCCACCACCTCCTGTGGCAGTAAATTCCATGTGTGAATCACTCTTTGGGTGAAGAAGTACTTGCTATTATCTGTTCTAACCCAACCGCTCAGCAATTTCATGGAGTGCCCATGAGTTCTTGTATTGTGAGAAAGGGAGAAAAGTACCTCTTCCCCTACCTGTTCTTTCCCATGCATAATCTTGTAAACCTCAATCATGTCACCCCTCAGTCGTCTTTTCTCCAAGCTAAAGAGCCCTAAGCGCTTTAACCTTTCCTCATGTCTAAAGAAGCTGCCTATCTAATGCCTATCTAATAGCTTATGCCTATCTAATAGCTGCCTGTGATTGCTGGCCCAAGCAGGAGCTTTGCAGGAGTGACAGTGCTGCATATATAAGAACCAAGAACCTGGCTCAAAGATGGCATTATGGAATTTTGCATTGGTACATGGTTTATTCATGCCTGGTGTCATATTTAGGTCAGCCCTCACTCAGCCAGTAAGATTAAATGACAAATTAGCACCCTAATATGGGATCACACTTTTGTTGTCTGTTTTAAAATACAGGAGAAAGGAGCAGATAGGGAGGGACAAAGGGGCATGCCTTGTCTTGTTATATCAGAGAGAAGGAACAAATTCTAGTTATGTTTAAAACCATAGTCTCTCACTTAACCATCAGGGGCAGGGTAGAGGCAGGCCTGGTCCTCTCCCTCCTTCACTCTTCCACACCTTGCCTGATCATGAAAGAGGAGAGGATGAGGAGGTAAATGGTGCTACCTGCCATGCATCACAGGGTGTGGAGGATGGGCACTGCTGCTACCTGCCCCATTGCTAGATGATGAGGATAATGGGCACCACCATGCCCCACTGCCAGACCTCAGTCCACCAGTGGGGGATAAGGAGGACAGGCAGTGGAATCCAGCCTCCCCACAGTGCAGGCAGGCATCTTGGGCTCCATAGCCACTGATAGACTAAGCCTCCTTGAATCTATCTAATCCCCTTTTAAAGCTGTTTACTCCTGTGGCCATCACGACATCCTCTGGCAGCAAATGCCATATTTTGATCACTCTCTGGGTAAAGTAGTATTTCCTTTTGTCCCTCCTGAACCTACTGTCCATTGGCTTCCTTGGATGGCCTTGAATTCTAGTATTTTTGGAGAGGCAGAAAATTTCTCTTTGTCAAATCTCTGCTCCATGCATAATTTTATAAACCTCTATCATGTCCCTCCTTGGTCATCTCTTTTCTAAACTGAAAAGTCCCAGACTCTTCAGCCTTTCCTCATAAGGAAGGTGCTCCAACCCCCTAATTATCTTGGTTGCCCTCCTCTGTACTTTTTCCAACTCTGCAATGTCCTTTTGAGAGATACGGAGACCAGAACTGTGCACAGTATTTCAAATGAGGCCACATCTTAGATCTATGCAGGGGCATTACACTATTGGCCATTTTATTCTCAATCCCTTTCCTAATAATCCCTAGCATAGAGTTTGCCTTTTTCACCACTGCAACACTTTCTTTGAGCTATCCACTATGACCCCAAGATTCTTTCCCCCCTCAGTCTCAGAAAGCTCAGACCTCTATTAGCTTATATTGAAGTTGGGATTTTTTGCCCCAATGTGCATCACTTTACACTTACCAACACTGAACTTCATTTACCACATTGTCACCCACTCACCCAGTTTGTGGAGGTCCCCTTGGTGCTCTTCACAGTCAGCCTTGGTTTTCACCATCCTGAATAATTTGGTGTCATCTGCAAACTTGCCCACTGCACTACCCACTCCTAGTTCCAGATCATGGAGGAATAAATTAAAGAGTACCCGCTCCAATACCGATTCTTGTGGAACCCCACTGCTTACTTCCCTCCATTGTGAGAACTGTCCATTGACTCCTATGCCAGTTTGGTGTAGTGGTTAGGAGTAGCAGACTCTAATCTGGAGAACTGGGTTTGATTTCCCACTCCTCCACATGAAGCCAGCTGGGTGCCCTTGGGTCAGTCACAGTTCTCTCAGAGCTGTTCTCTCAAGAGCAGTTCTCTTAGAATTCTCTCAGCCCCACCTACCTCACAGGGTGTCTGTTGTGGGGAGAGGAAGGGAAGGTGATTGTAAACCACTCTGAGACTCCAAGGCGGGGTATAAATCCAACTCCCCCCTCCCCCCGATTGCTTCCTCTCATTCAACCAGATTTTAATCCATAAGAGAACCCATCCTCCTATCCCATGACTGCTAAATTTACTCAGGAGTCTTTGGGAAGGTACCTCGTCAAATGCCTTTTGAAAGTCCAGGTATATAATGTCTACTGAGTCACCATTGTCTACATGCTTGTTTACTTTCTCAAAAAAACTCCAAAAGTTTGGTGAGGCAGGACTTCCCTTTGCAGAAGCCATGCTGATTTTCCCTCAACAGGCTTTGTCCCTTTATGTGCCTAACAATTCTGTCTTTCTATTAAATTTGCATAGGGCAAACATTAGGCTGACTGGCCTGTAATTTCCTGGTTTCCCTCAGGATCCCTTTTTAAAAATTTGTTTCACATTTGCTACTCTGCAGTCTTTCAGTACAGCAGCTGAATTTAGTGATAGGTTTCATATAAGAGTTAGTAGATAACCATCTCACATCTGAATTCCTTAAGAAGTCTCAGGTGTATGTCATCAGGACCTGAGAACTTATCAGTTTTTAATTTCCTCAGTAGGTTTAGAGTTTCATCTCTGGTCATCACCATTTGGCTCAGTTCTACAGACTTCCTTCTTGAAAATAGGGGCTGTGGCATGGGTACTTGCCCCACAATTTCCACAGTGAACACAGAAGCAAAAAGTCGCTGAGCTTCTCTGTCATCTCCCCATCTTCCTTTGGCAATCCCTTTATTCCTTTGTCATCCAAAGGCCCCACTGCTTCTCTGGCTGGTTTCCTGCTCTGGATATACTTTAAAATATTTATTGTTTGTCTTGACGCTTTTAGGAACCCGCTCCTCAAAATCTCTTTTTGCATGCCAAATTATTGACTTACGTTTCTTTTGCCAAAACCTGTGGTCCCTCTTGTTCAATTCATTGAGGCGGGCCTTCCACTTTTTAAAAGAAGCCTCTTTACTTTATAAAGCTTCCTTGACTTGTATTGTTAACCACACAGGCCTTCTTTTAGACTTCATCAGTTTTTAATTTCCTCAGTAGGTTTAGAGTTTCATCTCTGGTCATCACCATTTGGCTCAGTTCTACAGACTTCCTTCTTGAAAATAGGGGCTGTGGCATGGGTACTTGCCCCACAATTTCCACAGTGAACACAGAAGCAAAAAGTCGCTGAGCTTCTCTGTCATCTCCCCATCTTCCTTTGGCAATCCCTTTATTCCTTTGTCATCCAAAGGCCCCACTGCTTCTCTGGCTGGTTTCCTGCTCTGGATATACTTTAAAATATTTATTGTTTGTCTTGACGCTTTTAGGAACCCGCTCCTCAAAATCTCTTTTTGCATGCCAAATTATTGACTTACGTTTCTTTTGCCAAAACCTGTGGTCCCTCTTGTTCAATTCATTGAGGCGGGCCTTCCACTTTTTAAAAGAAGCCTCTTTACTTTATAAAGCTTCCTTGACTTGTATTGTTAACCACGCAGGCCTTCTTTTAGACTTCGCAGTACCTTTCCTAACCTGTGGAATACATTCTATTTGGGCTTCAATTAGTGTGATTTTAAATAGCTTCCAAGCATCCTCTAGGGATTTGACTCTCTTGTGTTTCCCTTTCAGCTTCCTTTTTACTATTCTCCCCATTTTTTGTAAAGTTTCCTCTTTTGAGATCAAATGTTACAGTTTTGGACTTTAAGGGCAACTTTCCTGTGACCTTGAATTTAATAGTATTGTAGTCACTGTTCCCAACTGGTGAAAAAACCTCTACATCTCTCACCAGGTCTTGAGACCTGCTTAGAACCCAATCCAAGATCACTACCCCTCTGGCTGGCGTGCGGGGCTGAAATCCCAGTCGAGTCTGTGCCTGATCCAGGCTGTAGTGAACCCCACTCTGACCCACAACCTTGTCTGCCCGTGGAGCCTGCACCGCTCCGCAGGTCCCAGCGTTCGCGGCAAATGCCGACTTATCTGAAGGACTATGAGTGTAAATACTGTTGGAATAACTGATGTACAAAGGTTGATTGCATGTTTGTAAATAATAAAACAATTGGGATGATGGCTTAACTTAGGGGGGAGGAATTGTAATGTATTGAAATGATTACATGAATCACCTCATAGGACTCCCGTGTTAAGCTTCGAGCCAGACCAGGGCTCCTCTGAGCGAACTTCCTATTGGTCGCTTCGTAACAGCGACCAATCAGAACGGTACCATTCCCTAGGAGGGAAAGACTCCCATTGGTCTTTATTCTAGCAATCTCATTGGTTGTTATTTGTAAATAGGCGTGGCTACATTAGCCCGGTTATGTTTAAAAGGAGCATAAGCTCCCACTGTTTTCTGTTCTGGTTTCTTACTGAGTTAGTGCTTGCTCGTTACTTCCAATAAAGCTGAATCACTTGCTGAATCACTGTACGAGTCCTTTGTTAGCGCGATCTAACACCTACTATATCTAAATTGTCACTGAACACCAAGCACTCCAACTCCACCTTGGCTCAAAGACTTCTAGAATTGGCATATAGACACCTATAGTGTGTTTCCTTCTCCAGTAACCCTTGCCTCCCTCAGTTCCTTAATTGCCACACATGGCCTCACTCCCAAGTTCTATTACGCTCCTATCAATATTAACCCGAGTGTTTACGCAATCATCCCTTTGGACTGACTTGTCCCAAACTGGAGGCTCCCCAGCTCCTATCAGCTTCCCCCCTGGGATTAGTTTAAAAGCTGCTCTGCCACATTTTTGATATTAATCGCCAGCAGCCTGGTTCCCTTTTGGTTCAAGTGAAGCCCATCTCTTTTGTACAGGTTTGGCTTGTCCCAGAAAGTTCTCCAGTGCCTAACAAATCTAAATACTTCCTCCTGGCACCACTTTCTCATCCATGGTTTGAGACCCCTGATCTGTGCCTGTCTAGTTGGCCCTGCACATGGAACCGGCAGCACTGCTGAGAATGCTACCTTTGAGGTCCTGGCCTTTAACTTTCTGCCTAGTAACCTAAATTTTTCCTCCAGGACTACACAACTACATTTCCCAATGTCATTAGTGCCAACATGCACCACGACTACTGACTCTTCCCCAGCACTATCTATCAACCTATGAACACAACCTTCGCATCAGGTAGGCAAGTCACCAAAATACCTGTCACAGACCCCACTCTCTATATTCCTAATGACTGAATCACCCACAGCATAGTTATCTTCTAACTAAATATCCTGTAATGATACCACTTTAGAAGAGTGCATTTTTAGATAATTAGTTTATTTCTTGGATTTATATCCTGCCCTCCCCGCAAACGGGCTTATCAGGTGACTTCATTTTGTTTTTACTTACAAATCACTTTAATCAGTTTGACACAAAATGCTAAGATTGGCTCAAGATTATATTTGTGAAAGATCTGTTTTCATGAGGAGATAAGCAATAATAAAGCAAGCACTGTATTTTGTGAATGCTTCATACAGCACAACTTAATTATTGTAGATTTATCTGGGAGACTCATGGATTAATTAGCTTCCTCTCTGGCCCAATGCCCTTTTATGGGGACACCTGCACATTTACTAGAAGTTTATAGGTACTCTAATACTGCTCTTAAGGAGACCAGCTCAGGGAATACCACCTCAGTTCTAAGTATATTTGTATGTAAGAAATATGAATACTTCATTCTTAACTGCCCTACTTGCATGAATATCCTAGGACACAATAGTTTAAAAAACTGTACAATGCAATTGGATGATTACATACATGTGTGGAAAATATATTTATTAAGAAATTAGAAAGGCAAGAAGGAGTAAACACTCCCAAAGAAAAAAGATCAGCACACAAAGGAACTTTGTCTCATATTTGTTTTAAAAGCCTATGTCACCTTGTTAAAAATGTCACAGAGCTGACATTTTGCTAATGTGTCAAGAGTAACACGTGTATGTTTACTTAGGCATTTGTGTTTTCAGGTTCTCTTATTTGGCCGTCCATCTCTGTATTGTCATTGTCTGCCACACTCCTTCTTTTCTGCCAAGTTCATGCTAGCTTTGAGACAGCCAGGCAGGTGTGATTTCATCTAATCTGAGCTCTTCCCTCACCCCTGCTTCTTTTCCTGTTCTCAGTGAGAACAGGCTTTATTTCCAAGAAAACCTAAATAAATCAGATAGACTTGGGGAGAAAAAAAAACCCTACTCAGTACCATACACTATGCCAAGAGTTGAAAGAAAAGCTGCTTAAGACCAGTATTAGAGATCCCTATTGAAGCCTGCATGGGAGTGAGCAGCCAAACTAGACAATACATGTAGTCTTGTGTAACTTTCCACTACCTTCTTTAAACCAAAACCCAAAACCAGCATTGTGAGCCAGCAAGTTTCAGAACAGCCTACAGACAGTGGGTTTTGCTGAACTGCTGCCATTTCAGTTGTTTTCTGCTCAAAATGAGCCCCTAAGCTGCTTTTTCAGCTGCAAGGAAGAGAAGGATACAAGTTAATTCCATTCTTCTACTGTAGGGAGAAAGGTAGAAGGGAGGGCATCTTGAGGAGAAAATAGCTTAAGGAAAGGATTAAGTTGCCCCTCCTCCCCCTTTAACTCTGTGCTTAAATGTGCAATATCCTGGGACTGCTTTTAGTTTTTAAAAAGGAGAGAAAATTACACACTGTTAATTTACTTTATTTCTACCCTGCCTTTCTCCCCAGTGGGGACCCCAAAGCAGCTTCCATTTTTCTCCTGTCCTCCATTTTTTCTCACCACAACCCTGTGAGGTAGGTCAGGCTGAGAGCGTGTGACTGGCCCGAGATCATGGGTCTCCCGGATCCTAATCCAACATTCTAACCACACACCACACTGGCTGTCACCCATCTCAAGTCAATAATAAATCTAATACCACTTCTAGGAATATTGTGGTTTTAGATCACTTTAAGAGAATACGTAATCTCTATTCTAATACTATACTTTAAAATGCACATACAACTATTTTGGTACGACTTGAATCAAAAATATGCTTTCCTACAGAGTCCCCTGACCTGGATAGCCCAACCTAGCCTGATCTCTTCAGATCTCAGAAGCTAAGCAGTGTTGGCCCTGGCTGGTGTTTAGTTGGGCAACCTCCAAGGAATAACAGGGGCATGATGAAGAGGCAGGCAATAACAAACCACCTCTGAAATGTCTCTTGTCTTAAAAACAAGTCTAGCTCGCTACCTAGTAGTGCATAATGCTAAAAGAACTAGAACTTCTGGCTGCCAGACAATCTTAGGATCTCCTGGCTATAGTACACACACTGCCATATAATTTACGTTTATTTAGGTTTAATAGCCCATTGACCATACACCATAAAAGAACATTTTAAGAGTTTAAAAATACAGTAAAACAAAAATTTGCCACATCTACAATGCAGTTTGGGCTGATCGTTGTGGGTGGGATGAAGCCCTGAGGAAACATCTGAACATGGAAGAAACCCTAAGCCATCTACTTGGCACCCGGACATTCAATCCGCCATCTTTGGATTATGATATCACTGAGCACTTTGTTTATATAGGAATTTTAAGATGTACTATGTTTTAAATTTATTATGTATACTATGTTTTTATTATGGCAAGATTCTGCCTTGCCTCTGTAAGCTGCCCTGAGCCCATGGGGAGGGCGGGGTATAGATATGAGAAATAAATAAATAAATAATGCTCAAAAGTAGCCTTAGTCTTGAAGTATCGGGAACAGTTGAACACTTCAGCAGTCGTTTTCTAAGGTATCTTTCTCTTGCTACTGCATATTTTGGGCAACAGAAGAAGATATGAGATGTTGAGTCAAGTTCTGTCAAGGAGCAGTCACAATAGCACTGGTCTGGAGGTATTCTGAGAAGACGGCCCTTCTTCTGGGCTGCTGGAAATACATTACAGCATGTGATCATATATGACTGCCTTAGTTTCAGAACTGACAGGTAGGTTGAATTTGGTAGAATATTTTATTCTCAGATGAAGTGGGGAGCATGTTCATTCGGCATCCTTTTGGAGAGTGTCCCAGTCATGCTTGATCAGTTTCTCTACAAGTGATGTTCACCTCTTTGGCTTCTGTAAACCCAACTGGTTTATTTTCATATCCATGGCTTCATTCCATTTTGACCAACAGCACTCATATGCTGCCAATGTGGTGAAGGTTGGGAGATCTTCAGAGTTTAACAGTTGATATTTGAAGCTGACTATAACCTTCCAAATCAGCCCTGAAATTTTTGGAAGACCCAGTTCAAGTTGTCAAACTGTAGAGGCGATGCATGGTGGTAGAGTTAATATTATATGAAAAAGGGTTTGATGAATCACAGAATCATAGAGTTGAAAGGGAACTCCAGGGTCATCTAGTCCAACCCTCTGCACAATGCAGGAAATTCACAAATACCCCCCACATCTCCACTGGCCACTGTTACACGCCCAGAAGATGCCCCCCCCCAAAAGCCCTCCAGGATCCCAGGCCAAACTGGCCCGGAGAACAGTTGCTTCCTAACCCCAAAGTGGCAACCAGCATTTCCCTGGGCATAAGAACTAAGAAAGGGCTACAAGAACTAAGCACTGATGCAACTCTTCCTGCCCTCCCTTCTTGTGATCTGCCTAAATCCACAGAATCAGCATTGCTGTCAGATGGCCATGTAGCCTCTGTTTGAAAACCTCCAAAGAAGAAGAGCTTACCACCTCCCAAGGAAGCCTGTTCCACTGAGGAACCGCTTTAACTAGCCTTTTCTCGCAGGACTTGGTCTCCAGACCCCTCACCATCTTTGTTGCCCTCCTCTGGACACATTCCTGCTTGTCTTTGTCTATATCTTTCTTAAATTGTGGTGCCCAAAACTGAACACAATACTCTATGTGAGGTATAACAAGAGCAGAGTAAAGTGATACCATCACTTTGCGTGATCTAGACACTATACTTCTGTTAATACAACCCAAAATGACATTTGCCTTTTTAGCTACTGCATCACACTACTGACTCATGTTCAGTGTATGGTCTACTAAAACCTTTTGAGTCTTTTCACACATACTACTGCCTAGACAAGTCTCCCCCATCCTATATTTATGCATTTTATTTTTCCTACCTAAATGCAGAACTGTACATTTATCCCCATTTAAATGCATTTTATTAGTTTTAGACCAGTTTTCCAGCCTGTCAAGATCATCCTGTATCCTGACTCTGTCTTCTACCATATTTGCTACCCCTCCCAATTTAGTGTCATCTGCAAATTTAATAAGCATTCCCTCTGTTCCTTCATTCAAATCATTTAAAAAATGTTGAACAAAACAGGTCTCAGGACAGATCCCTGAGGCACTCCACTTGTCACTCACTTCCAAGAGGATGAAGAACCATTAATAAGCACTCAGTTACAGATCCACCTAACAATAGTAGGATCCAAACCACATCTTACCAACTTGTCAACAAGAGTATTATGTGGAACTTACTGAAATCAAGATAAACTATATCTACAATATTCTCCTGATCTAGCAAGGTTGCAACTTCCTCAAAAAAAAGAGATAAGGTTAGCCTGACAAAATTGTCAAGTTGTTCTATTGGGCCTAAGAACCAGATCTGGGAGCCATACACTATGCATGGTATCAGTAAGGTCTTATACGTTTTCAAGAGTGCTAGCACATATTGAGCTCATTGGACAGAAAATAATTTCTTTAGGGCAGTAGAGCTAAGTTGATTTTCTGTTTGAGATATTGGATGTGCTTGGACCATGTTAAATTTGGCTGGAATACAATTCCCAGATATCTAAATTTGATGACTCCTTGTAACTTGTACACAATTTCCCATCTTTTGTTTGATCATCTTGTTGTCTTTGTGAAAATCATAATTTGGATTTATCCTCATTTATCTCCAGTAGCTTGTTGTTACAATAAGATATAAATGTTTTAATAGAACGCTTTAGGTGGATCTAAGTTCTAGAGAGCAGGACAAGGTTGTCAGTGTATAACAGGGCAGGCACCGGTCGATTTCCTAGACAGGGTGCATGAGTAGATATGTTTTGTAAACCTGGGACAAAGTCTTTTAAATACAGGTTAAATAGTTGGGGTGCAAGGACACAGCTGTGACGAACACCTCTTTGGATAGGTACAGGGTTTGATGCAGATCTCTCAATGTTTAGTTTGACATACAGTGAATATTTGAAGTAGAGGTCCATTATTAGCTTTAACAGTCTTTTCAATAGACTTACGGTGTTAAACTTGTTCCACAGGCATGTATGCGACACAGAATCAAATGTGGCTTAAGTCGATAAAGGCTAATATGGGAATTGTAGTGTTGCTTCAGCAATGGAGTAATTAAATGCCAGAGGGACACATTTGGTTTCCCTTTGGCAGCTGCAATTATCTTATCTCATAAGGATCTTATACTGGTGCTTCTTTTCCTTCAGTATAGTTTTATACTTCCTTTTAGCTTTTAATAATAAATGTCGGGTAGTGATTGTATTGTTATATTTTTTTAAATTATAGTTTTGCTTTGTTTTGATTTTTGGCCTTCCTGCAGTCTTTGTTGAACCAGCTTTTCAGATGATGATATGGCTTTACTTCGCTTTCCCATTTAGGTTTGCCAGATCCCTGGTCTGGGTGGAGGATCCCCCAATTTTGGGGTCTTGTGCCTGTCAGCAGGGGAAGCCCCATTCCTGAACAGCCACGTCGTGTGGCGATGTATCTGATAAGATGGCATCACATGGACGTGACATCATCATGGTGGCGGTGGCACGCAGCAACGCTCTGCTTTTTGAGCAATTTTTTTTTTGGCTTCAGTCCAGTTTGAGTCCAGAGTCTGCCCAGAAAGCAGAGCCTCACCCTTGATGTTGCCAACATGATGATGCCACTTCCGTGTGATGTCATCATGTCGAGGGATGCTGATCTCCTGGACCATTCCCCAAATCCCTCTGCCAGTGCGGCAATCGTGCCTGGCAGCCCTATTCCCATTGTTTAATAAAACTGGGTCAAATAGTTTGATGAGAAATGACATCTTTTTCAGTGCTGAATGACAGTCATGCTCTGTGCTGCTGAAGATGGTGTCCTGAGCAGTTGCACCGATGCACTGTTCTTGTCTTTGTTTTGGTTTTAAGATACATACACTGCTTGGAGAACTGCAACTGATAAAGTACAGTGGGTCTAAATCCCTGAAACCCTTGGTGGAGAAGATAAAAAGCTTACAGTCCCACCTGAAAGGCTATCTTCTGATTGTACAAAGGAAAACAAGTAAATCCTCATGGGGAAGAAGAAGCGACAAAGAATTCACTCAGAACACTGCTCCCCTGCTAAAATAGCCAAACAACTCCACTTGGCCGACCTCACCTTATGGACAGAGGCTATAAGTGATCTTTCAAATCTTGCTTCCCCAAATAAGTACACAGTTTTAGAGACGGAGTGTAATTCCCAGATATTGAAGGAAAATCCTCCCGCTTCAGTCTTAGAAGTGCCATATGATAATTATTATTATTCTGGGGCTTGCATGGAGGTTACATGGAATTAAGCGGAATAAGGCTGAGAATGCAAATGTAGAGAAGTGATGCACCAATAAAACAGTCAAAGCTGTCAGGTTTTGGCTACAGCCCTCATGTGCCAAGGTCCAACGTGGCTCTGGCGTTTTCCCTTGGCCTCAGACAGAGGGTGGGGATTTAGCACCATCCTATTCCCCTTCCTCTACCATAACTCTACCCCCTTCTCAGCTGGGAACAAAAGCTCTCCATACACTGAGGTCCCAACCCAAATCTGATCCCTGAACACCTGGGAATTTTATTCTAGTTACTTCATTTGAAGGTTGTATTTCCTTAGAACTGGTCATGAACTCACAGGATAGACTTATGCAAATTATTATGCTTTAGTGTTAAAAGTAATTCAGAAACCTTTGCAACAATAGAAAGGACTTTGCTGTTCTTCCCATTAAAAAGTCAGAAGGATGGACATGAGGCAATAATATGCAGGCTGATGGCCAGGATCTCAATCAGACCACATCATGTTATGTCCGTGCATTCTGCCACCATTTGGTATTAGCAGGGGTCATTGGGGGGGGACACGGGGGGATGCCATCCCCCCGGGTGAGGTGCGGGAGGGCGGGGCCTGGAGCTCCCTGCTGGTGCCCGCTGGAGGTCGCCGCTGGCTGTGGGGAGGACACACTTCCGGTGATGTCAGGGGGTGTGGAATATGATAATGAGTTATGCTAATGAGTCCCCCTAGCTCTTTTTCTACGAAATGACCCCTGGGTATTAGCTTAAGGAACAGCCAGTGGTCAAGGAGCCTTAGAAGGGCTCTAGTTCCAAACGGACAGCACTGTTAGTCTGTTGCTGCAAAAACAGAGCATAAGCATTGTGGCACCTTTCAGGCTAACTATTTTATTTTTTCAAATTTTTATTCTGCCCACCCCAAATGGGCTCAAGGCAGATTACAACAGAGTCAAAGACTCATTACAATAAAATTACATTACATTACAATAACTAAATGCTATTTCAGCATACACTGAAATACACTCCATGCATCTGATTAAATATGGTATGAAAGCTTATACAGAAATAAAAATCTGTTAGTCTTTAAGGTGCCAACAATCCTTTTTATTTTTAAGCAGGATTCTTTATCCAGACTGCTGTAAAATAGTAGGGGTCACAGGATCCAAACAGCCACCTCCATGGTTACATAGCAAACTGTTCCTGAAACGGAGGCAGCTTCGAACACTACCTATATGTCCTCCCCTGCCCACTGGGTTGAACCAGGGCTTGGGATTTTTATCTCACTTAGAAGTGTTAACAAATATCACCAATTACAGGGTTTAGGTTTCTACAAGGACTATGAGCTTACAGAACAAAGCTCCTCATCTCACATTAGCAGGCACCTGACAAGGGAGTCCTAAAGGTGTCAGCTATGACCCTAGCTGTACCTCATCTTCTGTTGCATGTTAGCATCATATGTAGTGACAAACCAAATACCAAAGTGATTATTTTACATTTAGAGTGTTATCCTATACATGTTTCCTACAGATCAGTGGGGCTTACTTCCAAGTAACTGTGTACAGTATTGCACAGTTTCAGATCTTTTTTGTTGTTACAATGATTAAGAGAAGGGGTAGTACTGTGTAGTAACCTCACAGAAAAAACCCAGACAGTCATTAGATTAGCATGACACACCAAAGCCAGGTTCAAAATAAAACAAGTTCTAATAATTATTCAGAAAGTGAAAAATATGCTTACCAGGCTAGAGGAAAGGAAGTAACAATGTGTACAAATGGAAACAGAAGACACTCTGCAGATACCACAAAAATACGAAGGGTGTTTAAAAGAGAGCACAAGCAGGAAATAGATTTAATCTCTAAAACTTGATAAGGCACCTAGTAAGCCTGAACCTGAAAAAAGTATTGTTTTCCAAAGTAGACTCCACAGCAAGTCCTATTTGATCACATCTCTTTATCCTCTGATCTTTTGCGGGGACAACTTTTCTCTTTTTAAACAAAACTTACAGGAAAGAAATCAGCCAGATTTTTAAAAAGGCCTAGACCCACAAATGTCACATTTTAAAAAAAATATAAATCTGGATAGTGGTGGAAGTATGTATGCATTAAATTTGTAATTAGCCCTAGAATAATAAAACAAGAGTAAACCCTTTCTCTCTAGTTTACATTGAGTGGAATTTAATAATGAGTTCAGAAGTCATGTTCAAACATATGGCCATATGCATAAATCTCATAGGTATAATAGCATAATGTAGCAAAACACATAATGTAGCTACACATAATGTAGCAAAGAAATCAACCCTGACTGTTCCCTGGAAGGCCAGATACTGAAGTTGAAGCTCAAATACTTTGGCCACCAAATGAGAAGGGAGCACTCACTGCAGAAGACCCTGATGCTGGGAAAGATTGAAGGTCAAAGAAGAGGGGGACGGTAAAGGATGAGATGGTTAGACAGTGTTATCGAGGCAACGAACATGAAATTAAGCAAACTCCGGAGCACGACGGAAGACAGGAGGACCTGGCATGATGTGGTTCATATTCGACTTGACTGTGCAACTGAACAACAACAACAAAAAGCAAAACACAGACACGTGTGTGTGTGCTAGTTTTGAGGAAGGTGCTTCTCATAAAGGGAATTAATGTCTTTCCTGAAAGACTAGTGGCCATCAGGCATAGTTCCATGGATATTCAGTTACACTGTGATAAATTAGTGGCAGCAGAGGAATCACTTACAATGGTTTGCCATCTAGCACCACAGATAAAAAAACACAAATACCCTCAAATCCCACAAGCACTCTAATTTTAATTTAAACACATTTATATGGAAGTGAGAAGCAATTCAAGATACTACTCTGTGCATCATCAGTCACTGTGCACTTGTCTGAATTATTTGTAATGCTCAGAAGTAGCAATCTGGCACATGAATGTTCAGCTCACATTAGGGAGGTTGCAACAGCATGCCAATCAAGTTTGTGATTTGGGGCCAGTATACTCTCTTGTACTCAGCTACAGAGTAGAAAATATACACACTTTGCATAGGTGTGAATGGTCTTACACATTTCAGTCAGTGTTTTTGCTGAAATATACAGAAATTAGCAGGAAAAGGAGTAGGTTCCTGAGATTTGCTGAGAAAATGCGTGACTTAAATGTATGTGCCCAAGGATGAAAGGAGTATCATTTTTTAATCCAAGTACCTGCACCTGAATGTAAGAAGTGTGATAAACTTCAGATAACATATTTACAATATGCAGAGGAGGCAGGGGAGATCAGCCAGCTGTATTCAGAAGGGTTATGGGAATTAACTCTAAGGGTTACTTCATATTTTACCCCCCCCCCCAATGGAAACATCTATTTTCATAACATGTTCACCACATCTTTTATATTTGGAAGGGAGGTACATGTACGTAAACACATGAGAATTATGAGGCTCAAACCTATTATTGGCTGAGAGTCCAGACACGTGTATACACATGGCTCCCCCTCAGTCATTACAGAAAGGATATGAAAATGCAGAAATCACTATTATAAAAACAATGAATCAGCCCACTGATTTCAGTGGAACTTCAGTAGAAATACACTTCCAATTAAATGCATTTAGGACTGCCCACTGTAACATACCAATCCTAAAACATTTCCTTAAACCTCCCTTCTAGATTGTTCACTGAAAAATGGAACGTAATTTACCTAATTTTTTAAAAAGTATGTTTAGGAGGACTGGTTCTAAAATGAAATAATTAGAAAGAAATGTGAGTAAAATAGAAAATTTCCGGTATTTTACACTCACATTTAAACAGACGTTTTCCTTATTTCAGGGGAAGCCAGTTCCTTGGCTGTATCTCTCAGGTCTATTGCACTGTTGACAAAGCTGATGCTGTCAATGGAACAGCATCAGGCATTACTAATACTATTATACCCTCTGTCATGCTGATACCAGAGTAATTTTAAATTGGTTCTTATGGACAACAGTTTAAAAAAGGCGAATGTTTTCTGCTCCCAAAATATTCCAGAAGAACTTTAAAAGATATCAATAACTCTCTAGATCAGTGGTGTCGAACTCAGTTGTTATGCGGGCTGGATCTGACATAAATGAGACTTTGTTGGGCCGGGCCATGTGTGTCATCAAATGTAATGACAGGTAGCACAGATATAAACTTTATAAAGGACACAAACGCAAAGGGTGTTTTTTCCCTTAAAATAAAAACATGCTTAAAATATTAGCACTCTTGCAATATTTTGTTTATTTAACTGTATCTGATAACTGACACCTCATGCTCTGAATTATTGCATTAAAATGTCTGTACTGTTGCAATCTTGAGTATGCTGTTCAAGTGTGTATCTGTAAGCTGCAAACCTACTTTTGATTTACTGACATTCACCACAGAAATCTCATGCTCAGAGTTCTGAGTCTAGGACCCAGGGGAAATGGCTGAGCGATTGAAAGAGTCTGGTGAAGTAAGCTATGATGCAGCAGGAGCAACAGAACTGGAAGCAGGAGATGGCCAGTTCCAGTGTGGGCCTGATAGAGGCCCTCTGGGGGCCTGATCCAGCCCACCAGCCACATGTTTGACACCCCTGCTCTAGATTTCTTACAAGGTGAATCACACCTTTAAAAAAATAATATGACAAAACATGCAAGTGGTTAAGATGTTGAAAAATAGGAATTATATTGTATGAGAAAAAGAAATCTGAAGGGTAGACAGGATGATCTAGTTACGCTCAAGTACTTCTCAGGTTAGCATATGCATTTATTTAGTTCAATGGAGTCTAAAAGTGCAACTTAGGCTGGATCGTGTCCGTTTCTTTGGATCAGTTAGTTGCTGAAGTACTTTGAAGCTACAAGCAGCAATGCTGGGAGGGTTTGGAAAATGTGGAGGGGCTATGAAACCTTATTTTATAGGAGAAGGATCTAAGTAATGGGACGGGGTCTCCCACAGTCCTCACTTTGTCTCTTAGCTCCAGTACCAGGTTTTGCCTCCTACTGGTCCTGCTAAAATATTTATCAGATAGTAGCCAGGGTCAGTAAACTACAGGATTGATACATGCAGATATTATGCAAGTAAATGCACTACTCAGTTTGCTTTGATACTATGCAGCACCTATTGTCCCCCTAGCCACTACTGCAATAATAAAAAATACCCCTTGGGGGGCATTAGTTGTAGGCACATTTACTTTGAAACAAATGAAGTAGTAATAAAATTTCTGTGGAAGTAAATCCTGTTGAATTAAGTGTGAGTTTGGGGTGTGTTTTTTTGTAAATATGTAGAACAGAGTTTGAATCCAGTGGCACCTTTAAGACCAACAAAGTTTATCCTCAGAGTGTGAATGCACATGGAAACTTACACCTTGAATAAAACTTTGTTGGTCTTAAAGGTGCCACTGGACTCAAACTTTGTTCTTCTGCTTCAGACAAACATGGCTGCCCACCTAAATCTTAGTAAGTATGTGTAGATCTGGAGTGTAAATTCAATTTAAATTAAAGGTAGTTATTTTCAAGTAAACAAGTTTTCATCTCAGTGCAAGTCCATTGGCCTTCTGATCCTGAATAAACAAAAGGCAAATCTGAGTAAGGTTTTTGTTTGAACGCACTGGATACAACAGGTCAAACCCTGGGTACAGCAGTAATGCTGATCTCAATGCCTAGTCGCTGTGGCAGATGGAGGAAATCAGCACAGGAGTCTAAGAATGTTGCCCAAAATCCAGGGGTAATCCCATGTTTTGTGTTCCTTTCTGAATTTGTACTTCGAGCACCACAAAAGCATGAGAAGCTCCTGTAAGGACATGCCCTTAGACGGAAGTTGCATAGGGCAATTCTACAGAAACATGTTTACTAATGAGGTGTAGGACGCCAACCACCGCCAAATGACTATAAATGCTGCGCTATTTCCCTGTCTGAAAGAGCACGAGGTCTTCTTTAGAAGAGACCAGGGCAGTGCCATTCACCTGCGCGCCTCTAGAGAACTATCCCTTCCTGTATTTCAACCGCATTTCCTCCGACAGCTTGTTACCATTTTGCCCCAAAAGAGAAGGTGTCGGTCGTGCGGCTTTGTCAAGAAAGACAAGAGGCCAGAGAGCAACCAATCAGAGCCCCGTGAACGGGGGGATCCGGGTTGATGGCTCGATCCGTGAGGCGCTCCGGCTGGATGGAGCAGCTCTCGCTTGTGACCTCACAGCCGCTGCCTTGGGCAGGTGGCCGTTGGTGGGAGCCGGCGCGGAGAGGCTGCTCCAGAGCCCGGGCAGCCTAAGGGGTGCCCGCCTTCCGGCGAGGATCCTTGACGAGGGTCTGCAGGGGAAGGGTCTCCGAAGAGGGTTCAGATGGCGTTTTAGGACCCTCCCCCTTCTCCTCGCTTGCGCGGAAAAAAAGTTTGCGCAGAGCCCTCCCCAGACACTCGAGCGCGCCCGAGGCTTCGTAGCGCGCCTTTGGGGGTGTCTTGTCTCTTTTTTTGCCGCCCACCCCGGCTGGCTTCTCACCTTCGTTCCCGCTCCGGGCTGCATACCAAGTAAAGGAGAAGACCGCGCTCAGGCACACCAACGTCAGCGCGCTGCCTAGCCGGAGCCGCATCTCCTGGCCACGCGGCGAGGCGGCCGAGTTCCTCAGGTGCCCACCCGGGCCGGCGCCACCAACCGCAGCGGCACGTCACCGCCGCCTCGGCCAGCCGCTCCTCAGGGCGTCGCGACTGAGAGGAACCAGCCGCTCCTCGCCAGCTGCAGCGCTGAGCCTCTCCTCGGTGCACGGGTCGGGTTGGGCTTCTCCTTACGCCCCGCTGCTCCCCGGGGACAGACTTATCAGGCGGAGATAGGCTGCCAGCCAGCCGCTGTCTTGGAGCTCGCAGGCCAGGAAATCATCCGCGCGCTGGCCTTTGCTCCTGAGCAGGTGTCGCGCCCCTTTGAACCTAGGGCGGCGGCGGCTCGAAGACACCGACGGAGTGCGTCTGCGGCTTCCCCCCAGAGACAACCATTGGTGCCTTTTGTGGCACACCAAGGGGATCGAGCCGGGAGGGAGGAGTCCCCCTCTCGTGTCAAAGGGTTCTCCCGCGCCTCTTGGAGGAGGAGCGTTTCAATACTAATCCGTGTGGGCAGTTGTCCAAAGGAGAGTGTTCCGCAGAAAATCGCAGGAAAGACTTGAAGTTGCCTTCGGCGCGCGGGATCTGAACAAAGACCACTGTTCCTTCTAAGCTGACTTAGTGTGAGGTAGCTCACAGTTTCTTAGCCTCCGGCTCACACATTTTTGTCCTAGCTCAGGAAGGATGGCTCCAGAGCAGACTAATTTATATGCCGTAGCCATCGCTCACAACTTTCATGCCAGTGGCTCACAAAGTAGGAGTCCACAAGACTCCACAGCTTAGAGGGAGCATTGGCAAAGACACGTGTTCCAATGCACAGTACTTCCTGCAGTCAGTCCTCCAAAGTATGTTAGAATGGTTTAGGTGAAGGAGGCAGTTTACTGCAGGGCTACTTGCTGTATTTATCTACTCCAGGGCATAAAAACACATGCAAATTCAATTACAGCAAAAATATAGCAACATTCTGTGATTACTTGAGTACTAGTGGGAAAGTGCTGTTAAACCCGGTTCATTGGCACAAATGCAACTCAATTATCCTTCTGAACTTTGAGTGTCTTTTAAAAAAAATCTTAAGCATATTGGATATCATTTGAGACAGCCCTCATTCAAGTTCTATTATAGATTTTTTTAAAAAAAGAAGCATACAGATCTGTTAAGGCTTTGGTTTTCATGAACAAAACTCAGGCTGTAGTATTTTGAAAGTTGGATTTCCATTCTTAAAAACCAAGAAGCTAAATGTATGCTGATGAGAAGCCACTGTATTAGTGAAACATGAATACTGAGGAGTCATTCAATATTATTATTCACAAAACGTCTCTTGTGACGACTAATTAATTTTTATATTTTTTTCACCTTTATCCTAAAAATAAACATTCATTTCAGTTGTGAATCCTTTGATATACCTTCAGTCTCAGGCACTGGCAGATCTTCAGGGAGGGGATTTTCAAAGTTCAGTAGCAATTACCAAGAATGGTTATGTGTCTTTCCTGCCTATCGTTGACATGAATGTTATGATCAAAAGATAATTCTTGACAGATTTCAGAAACTGGCAGGAAATAGTGAAGGAAGTTGTCTACTGAATATGTTGGACTTGAGCCAACACATCTTCTGTAAAAACTACTCTGTAGCTGAAGCAGTTTTAAACTATACATTAGGCTTCTTAACTCCCGCTGGTGTGACCTTCCTTTAGCATTTTACAAGGACAGGTTTATTGCCCTCTTAATAGTTGTTATAAATGATAATTATTTGTTTATAGTGCCCATGGGTGTACTGGAGTGTGTAATGAGTGTGCTCTTACAGCAACATAAAAAGTCAGCCTTTTCCTATAGAGCTTTCAGTGCAATTTCTGGAATAAGGAACTTGTGGGTAAAAAAAAAAAGAACTTCCATTGCACAATTATTTGATGTTGTCTGCAGCATGGACCATAATATTCATATATAACCAACAAAGTTTTATTACTGTAACAAATTTAGCATTTAACCCATGTTTTTGCATTGTAGAACACTGATGTGTGGGCCAATTAAATGCATCTTTTCTTCTGAGCACCTGATCCCCCCCCCAAGGCAGTTTCCTGTAACAGTTTATATATTAAGGTCGACAACTTTGTTATTGAGACAGTTCTCATGCCAGGAATGGCTGATTACACAACTTGTCTGAAAATTCTTCTTCTTGGTGTAAAATAAGAATATGTGAATATTTGAAAGCTGCAGTGATTATTCTTCCCAAACAATGCATTTTTAAAAATTCTGACAGCTGGAGTTATTGTTTTAAAGTAGGCATATTTCTATGTAATTGTAATGTATTGCACTCTCATCAAGCTTCTAAGCACCTGATTCTTATCAGAGCTGGGCACTTTTAAACTGCATTCTTCATAGAATTGGGCTGTTAAATTGTCTTCTATGGTGAAATGTTCCATTTGACTTTTTTGTCCTTTCCCTTATATTACAAAAAACACACATGTACAGTCTGATTCCCTGACTATCTACTTGGAAGTGTTCCAGTTTGTCCAATGGAACTTATTTTTAACTAAGTACATAGAATGGTGGCTTTGTTCTTAGTATTAAAACTAGTACACCGAAATACTATTTATCTCTACTAATTGTCCAAGCTGAATCAATATATACAATTGCAGTGGTTTCAGAGAACTCCATTTGTAGTGATCAATTTTTGAGCTTGACCTTTTACAGTACCTTTCATACCAGAAAGGATAAGGATTGTTTTTGCATCACACCCTCTTGCAATCCTTAGTAACAAATGCACACAGTAGAAGTTTATTCATCTTCAAATAAGCATCTTCAAATAAGCCTCTGACACCACTCTGATTTGTCTTGGATCAGTAATAGTTTATCTGCACAGAGATGTTGCCTAGCATTCACTTAGTGAGGCCACTGAAAACTGAGCTGCAGCACATGTAGGATTTGTCATAAGGCTCCTTGTATTGTCGCAAAATGGTATGTGCCTTGGACACACAGACAGAAACAGCCAGTTGAGGAACTCTGATGCACCCACACTGTCCTGACAACAGGGCACCACCTGACATAATTTATAATTTAAAGACATCCTTAACAATGTAAGGGAACTGGTAGTTTGAGGACTTGCCTTAAGATCACATAACCTTAGTAAATTCTAGAACAAGACTTACAGGCTGCCTCTTGGCACTGGTATTCAGAGGCTTATTGCCTCTGAATATAGAGGTTCCCTTTAGACACTACGACTAGTAGTCATTGATAGACCTATCCTCAGGACCGGATTTAGATGAAGAGAGGCCCTAGGAATGAACAACGATTATCACTACGAGCACTTTATAGTATTAATTGCATTTAAGTGTATGTAATGTAGGACTGTTTTATCTTGCTTTTAATTGTTTTCTCTTGGCGCATGGTGCCATTAACTGTGAGCCGCCCTGAGGCTGTTGGTGGGGAGGGCGGGATATAAATCCAATAAATAAATAAATAGGCTACTCCACTTGTGAGGCCCCTCCCAATCCCCCACCCTCACAACTAGAAGAAAATGGAAGAGTGTTATAAACAAAACTGAGTGAAGCCAAGGATGATGATGGGTATTTAAAATTCTGCAATTCACAATTTCTCCTCTAAAGGACATGTTATTGTTAAATACCATAGTGATTGAAAAAAATGCATAAATGTTAAAATTAACACTGAAAAACTTTTGCAATAACTGAACTTTGTAAACCTTTTGTGGAATAAGCATTTTTAGGAAAATGAAGTTGTAATGTTATTCTTAAAAAAGAACCCTTGAGTTTACAAATTATATTGCTTGGGAAGTATAAATAATATGATCATGATTATCTGACAGTGTGGCACTTTTAGAATCTACTTTATGTTGTCATTAAACAGTCAATTTTAAAATACATATTAAGAAGTAAACTACAACCATCAAATACAGTAAGACTAAAAATGTTCTTTTCTAGCCTTCCTCATAGCAAAATCATCCAAAACTTCATCAAAATTTGTCTAAGTTTGTCACTTTCAATGTACAGAATGCTCAGTCCAGACAACCTCTCTTGAGACATCGTGGCCCTTAATTCATTTTTAATTCTTTTGAGTCTTGAAAAACTACTCTTTCCTTTGTATATAATTTGATAAAGGTCTGTATGAGACAGAGAGTGCTCTTCTGTAAGCCTATGACTTTGTCTCACATACAGGTGAAAGTGCAAAAGTTCATCAATAAGTTTCAGGTCAATATCTTCTGGGTATGCTTCCATCAACAGTTCAACACCTTGCTGTATTTCTTGCTTAGATGCTGTCAGATTAGCAAGAATGGGAAACAATTGTGCAACATCACTGTACACTGTACTTCTTTTTAAATTGGCTTCAAGTGCATCTAGTATAGGAATAAAGGATTTTATCCTAAACTTATCTCTTGAAGAAAGTGCATCTAAGGCATCAGGTGCACTTCTGTCATTTCTTTGCCATTCCCTTACTCTTTGTCTCCTTGTTTTGTAGTTAACATTTGGCAAGGTGGCTTTTGCTTGTTTCTCAAGCTCAACCAAAATCTTCTCTACTTTTCCTTAAAAAATCCAGAAGTGAACTGTACAAACTTGCACAAGAACTCAATAACAGGTCTGATTTTGAAGGGCTTTGCTGACCTTGTGAAAATGACTTAGCACACGGGTCCAAAAATACAGCCTAAACACAAATTCCAGTTCTTTCATTTTCTGCAAAAGATTGTTAGCTTGAAGTCTGGTCTCCTCCTTCCCATTAACGTCAGAGTACGAATGACTGAGGGCATCAGTGATAGCACTGTAAGGTCCTGGTCACATGGAGAATTTGCCATGCGAGAGGCACAACTGCCGGGCGGATTAAAAGGGCGCGATCATACAGCAACATCTGGCAAGCATCGCGCGCCCGTCTCCAACCCGTAGCCTCCGCCCGAAGATGCAGAGTTTAAAAGTAGCTGGGAAAGTGTAGTATTATCCGGAAAATGCGGGGCACGGGCGGGCATTTGATCACGGAAGCGCTGGTATCCCATCGGATGTTTTCTTGTAAGCCTCTGTGTGCACAAACGCAATACTGCTTCATTGCCATGCTTCGCCATCACCGTGTGATTGGTGGCTGATGGCCTGAGCACGGAGCCTCGGGGGAACGTTGGATCATGATACTGTGATTCATTTTGCTCTGGAGCAAAAAGCCTCACCCCCCAAAAAAATTATCTCGCTCGTATGACTGGGGCCTAACTTTCCAAAACAGCTTCTGTGGCTTTTACATGTGTGTCCCACCTAGTGTCTGACAAATATTTAGGCACTTTAGACTGAGGTGCCAAAAATGATTTTAGAACTGCCCATCTCTTTGTGGAGGATGAAAAGAAGGTATAAATTTCATTGATAATGTCAAAACAGTTCACTGCATCAAGGCAGCAATCCACAGCTGAACAGCCCACCAGATTTAACGAGTTACCTGTGCATGGAATAAATCTTGCAAATTCTTTTGATGATTTTTGCTGCATACCATTGTACTTCCCAGCCATGTTGGCAGCATTGTCATAAGACTGCCTGCGGCATTTTCTAAAGTCAATTTCAAGTTCACTAGTGAAATAGTTGAACACTAAATCAGCCATGCTTTCTCCTGAGTGGTCTTTTAGCTCAAGGAAAGTTAAAAATCTCTCCATTGGCAAACCATCTTCAGGTGATACATATCTGAAAATTAAAGTCAACTGATCAGTATGGGAAATGTCAGGAGTGGAATCTACTGAAAAGCTGAAATATCCTGCCTTTCTCACATCAGCCAGAATTGCATCCTTAACTTGTTTTTGCCATGAGTTGAATCATTTCCTCACATACAGTTTTTGACAAATAAGAGGGATTGCCTGATCCAGAATGTCCATACCAATTGATATGAGCAAGTAAAATGGACCAAATTTTGCCACTAGTTCTAAAAGACCAAGATAATTGCCATTATTTGGCGATCCAAAGTGTTAATTGTCCCCTCTGAATGGTAAGCCTCGTTCTACAAGAGTGCATATTACAGCAATATTTCTCTCCATGACATGCTGCCAGTACTGCTGTTCTGCTTTTATTTGTTACTCTAGCTTGGAAGTTAACGTTTGCCCTTGCTTCCTTTTTAGGTAGGCCAACATGGCATTCCTATGCTTCTCTGAGTTTTCATGAGTTTGGATAAGATGGGGGTTTTGCCAGTCATCAAACCCTTCAGTAGCTAAAGCTGTGGGAAAAGATGCAAGGTTTGGAAAGAATTTACAAACAAAACAATAAATCTGGCCCTTTGAGGGAGAATATACAAGCCACTCTTGGCTATATGGTTCCCCATTTGCTTTTGTTGAATAAAAAAGAGCTTTTGTGCAAAACCTGGACTGCGTTTTGTACACTTGCTTGGAATTTGAAAATGGTCCACAATGATGCAGAACTTGAGAGGGACCCCTCTCTACCCAATACGATACTTCCTCATGTGATAATTCTGACCACAAACCAACATCTGTTACAGTAGATCTATGTTTGGCATTATCTTTATCTGCATCTGGAACACCTTGGACTTGGCCTATCTTACCAGGTGTGACCTGCAAAATCTGACTATTTACATTATTTTCTTGTGGCTCTTTAGCCTTTCCCTGTCCAGTAAGTGACTCTTGAATTAGTTCTATATTTTCAGTTTGAGCCAGCATCATGGCTGCTTTCTCATAGTCAGCTTGCTGTTCCACATCCTGCTTTGCTGTTTCTCTTTCAAGGAGGTTTTTGTCTGGTTGCATGCTAGTAGTTGGCTCAGGCTGGATAGCTTCACTGCTGGCTCTTGTTGCTTCAATGAGTGGTTGATGCACCTAAGCAGTGATTGGTCTTAACTTCATTACCATAGCATTTTCAAGTCTCTGTCTCTTGCGCTTGCTAGCACCACTTTCAAATCTTTTACTCATGCTCAGATTAGAATCTAAAAATAAAAAGTAAAATTAATCTTCAATGGATAAACACATGGATCAGAGGTCCATCAGTGGCTATTGGCACAAGGTATAGATGGTTGCTGCAGGGTTACAGAATTCAGTTTTCCACTGTGGCGAAACGGGTGGCCACCCTCAGCCTTGGGGAACTGAGTAGCCAGTT
Organism: Gekko japonicus; assembly: GCF_001447785.1. NCBI lineage: Eukaryota > Metazoa > Chordata > Lepidosauria > Squamata > Gekkonidae > Gekko > Gekko japonicus. Next base: position 270,656 of record NW_015166418.1, on the reverse strand, counting down.
TGTGTCTCCTGAGCCCTACTTCGCCTTCCCACCTCCTTGGTGGGCTTCTGTCACTCTTCAGTAGCTACCACCACTCACTGACTTCCCTATGCCTTTCTTGAGGGGCAGTGAGACCCCTCTGACTGACTCCTGGGGTTTGGAGATTAAAACTCCTAATTCTGGGTTTCTCCTGGAGGTTTGGCATCTGCACATTTTGGGTTTTTTTCCCTCCCAGGACCCTTCTTAAGGCACTGGTAGTGGGCAGAGCGGGGAAGACTTCGTGGTCAGATTTTATTGACTATTTACAAGTAACACGATTTTAAACACAAAAAGGCACTTTAAATCAAACACAGAAAGGAAAACACCACTGGGCACAAATAAACTATGACAAACCAGAGTTCCTCTGTCCCTGAACTGATCCCTATACTTATTTTCCCTCGGGATGAGGTTCAGTTACCAACCTGCAGCCTGGCCTCCTGCCTTCTACAGGTAGTTCTGCATCCCTCCGAGGATCCCTTCCCACTGCTGCCTTCCCTGATCCCCAAGGCCTCTCTCTGCCTGTGGGCAAACTGCAGCAAGAGCCTCCTGGCTTCTCTGAGGGTTGCAGGACGACTCCTCGCTCCCAGGCTGGCTGGAGCACTTATGACTCTACTCCCTGGCTTTCCCGCACTTTTTGGCCATAGAGGCATCTGGGATTTGTAGGCCTACCCTGGAGTTTTGCCCTACTTCCCAGGGTGGGTGGCCATTTTAACTAAACTAAACAACCTAAACTAAAGCAAACACAAGATGGACTCTATTGTGTCACATCCAACAAGCCAACCCTATAGCACAACATCATTTTCCAATCTAAACTTTTTCAAAAGTTTATAAACTCCCCAAATTGCCAAAGGAATTCAAAATAATTTTCTCCAAGACACATGCAATTAGGAGGCTTGAAAATGATGCAAAAACGCAGGTTAATAATTAACTATAATTTCTCATCTAATAATCCCAGCAGCAGCAAACACCAGGCTCCCATCCAACAATCAATACTAGCCATTTAAAAGAGCCAACTGCCAAAAAATGTTATATAAAATAAATATGTAAAACTTTGATTAGATTCTGCAATGGCTTTAGAACAATTAATCTACTATTAATGTATGAAGCAGTATTGTTTGGATTTATTGGCATGACAATTGACCATCAATATTTCTTTTCATATCCAAGAAGTTCTGAGAAAGGGGTTGCAAGTGCATGCTGTAGGCACTGACAGGGCTCTGTGAAGTGTGAAAGATAGACTTCCCTGCCTGGGAGGGGTGAGGCCAGTCACATGTGTTTGCACTGTTCAACCCAAGGAGGAGGGAAGGAATGGAAGGGACTTGGGAGAGCTTGTTTGCCTGGTCTATCTGCCCCAGCCGGCCACCCACTCGCACTCTCCCAGTGATTAAAGTGCAGCACGTACCACTACTGACCTGACCCTTGAGCTGGGGAAGGCTGTGCAGCTGCATGTTGACTCTGGGATGCTGGCTCTGGAGTCCTGGAGTCTGTACTCTGAATAGTAGCATCAGGGACCTAGAAGGGACCCAGAGTTTCAAATTGGGTCCCACTGGCTGGCCCTGAGTCTCATAGTTGCTGGGCCCAAGTTGCCCTGCCCTCGCATGAAGTCTTGGGTTTGCAATTTTGGGAGAGGGGAGACTGCCTGCTTGGGGGGGGGCAGGGCTGTGGAGGCCCCCTAGATTTAGAGGCCCTAGGCTTCAGCCTACTTAGCCTATACATAAATCCGGCACTGCCTATCCTCCATGAACTTGTCTAATCTCACCTTTAAAGTTGTGTATGCCTGTGACATAGAGAAAACTTTACAAATTAGGGGACTAGTCAGAAGTAAAAAGGGGAAATCAAGAGAGTCAAGTAGCTCCAGGATGGAAGCTATTTCAAACCACACTAAATGAGATCCAGATAGACCGCATGTCTCAGGTTAGAAAAGGTACCATCAAGTCTGAAAGGATGCCTGCATGATTAACAATACAATTCAGGGAAGCATGGGGGGGGGGGCTTTAAAAAGTAGACAGGTTATTTATTTATTTATGTATTTGTATTTATTTGGAACATTTTTATGCCACCTCCCTGGGAGACCAGCTCAACACAGCTTACAAGTAAAATATAAAACACCAAACAGATAAATATAGTTAGAAATTAAACACATTTTTTAAAAATTCAACCAAAGCATAAGTACAGCATAAAACATTTAACAGCTTTAAAAGTCTCTCTTTATTCTCAATAAAAATAGTCCATAGATGTTTCCAGTTTCCAAACAGATAAATATAGTTAGAAATTAAACACATTTTTAAAAAATTCAACCAAAGCATAAGTACAGCATAAAACATTTAACAGCTTTAAAAGTCTCTCTTTATTCTCAATAAAAATAGTCCATAGATGTTTCCAGTTCACCATGCAGAAATTAAATTACAGTACAGTATAGTAGGAGCTGCGGTGGCTCAAGTGGTTAAGATGCTGAACTGCACTGTGGAAGGTCAGTAGTTCAGCAGTTCGAGACCCAGGGTGCCGCATGACAGAGTGAGCTCCCGTCTCTACGGTAGTTCCAGCTCCTGCCAACCTAGCAGTTCGAAAGCATGAAATTGCAAGTAGATACATAGATACTGCTTCGGTGGGAAGGTAATAGCGTTCCGTGCGCCTTGGTGTTTAGTCATGCCGGCCACATGACCACAGAAACATCTTCGGACAGCGCTGGCTCTTCGGCTTGGAAACGGAGATGAGCACCGCAACCCTAGAGTCAGATTCGACTGGCTTTCGAGCAAGGGAACCTTTACCTTTACAGTACAGATAATAAAATACAAATTAAAAAGAGTCTCATAAAACAAGCTACAGCAGAATTTAACAATTTAAAAGATTCCCTAATTAAAAGCCAGGGTGAAAAGGAATATTTTGTCCTGGGGCCTAAAAGGGAATACAATGGATAAGCCTTAAGGGGAAGGGCATTCCACACACAAGGTGTCACCATTGAAAAAGCCCGATCTTTAGTTGCCACCAGCCTCACCTCTGTATATGGGAAGACAAGGACCAGAGCTTTTGAGGAGGATCTTAACTAGTAGGCTGGACAGTATAGGAGAAGGTGATCTTTCAAGTTTGCCTGAATGAGATGAAAAGAGAGTACATGGTCTGGCAAAAGACATGCATGTTAGCCATTAGGCAAGGAAAAAGATCATTTTTGAGGAATAGGTTGTAAAAAACAGATCAAGACAAACAATAAGCATTCGCTGAGAGTAGTCCCTGCCGAGAAGGAGAATAGGAGGCCACCCTGAACGCCCGAATGAACGCCTGACCGAGGACTGCCTGGGGAGAAACGGAGCCGAGCCCGAGCCTGAAGCCTGAGAGACAACAGCCACACCACGGGGGTGCCGGTAGGATGTCCCTCCCCCTACTTCATGTGGCCCGAGTTAGGGTAAAAACTGTTCTTAGAACACCCTGTAAGCCGCCCAGAGACCCTCAGGGGTTAGGGCGGGACAGTAAGCTGAAATAATAAAATAAATAAATAAATAAATAAATATGTCAGAAGCAGAAAACCAGTCAGGAAGGTAGTTGGGCCACTGGATGACAACGAAATAAACAACTTCTGAAGGAGGACAGGAAAATGGCAGATAAGCTAAATTACCTCTTTGTATCTGTGCTCACTGTGAAAAAAGTGGGGCCACAAGCTAGAGCCATTATTTTCAGGAAGTCTGAAGAACTCAAGTCACATTGAGGTGACAAAAGGTGAAGTTTTATACCTACTGGGGAACTTAAAACCAATGAGTCTCTGGGTTCAGATGGTACACACTTGAAGATTCTTAATGAACACAATTGTGAAATTGTTGATCTACTAACCAGGGTATGTACCTTGTCACTAAAATCAGCCTCTGTACCAGAGAACTGGAAAACAGCAAATGTTACACCAATTTTTAAATTAGGGCCCAGAGATGAAAAAGGAAATCAAAGGCCAGTTATGTCTGCCCCATGTAGATTAGTAGAAACTGTTATTAAAGACAGAAATATTAAATACATAGAGGAACAAAGCCTGCTAAGAGAAAGTATAGCTTCTGCATAGGAAAGTCCTGCCCCTCACCAGCCTTTTTGAGTTCTTTGAGAAAGTGAACAAACATGTAGATAACGAGGATCCAGTAGGCATGATATACTTGGACTTCCAAAAAGTTTTTGACAAGGTACCTCACCAAAGACTCCTGAGTAAGTTTAGCAGTCATGGGATTAGAGGATGAGTCTCAGTGCAAAAGGCAGACTACAAATAAATAAATAGATATACACAACTGCATATTCAGAAAAAGTATTCCTATCAGGCCCCCCCCAACAGCTTACAGGAAAAGGCATCCACATGACACACAGGAGCCATGGGCTTGACTGTTCGCTGAAGAGGATGGTGGCCAGAAGGCAAAATTCACTTTTTGCCCAGAAGAAGCAAAACAGCAGGGAGAGGGCAAAGTATAATGCACACACTTGCGAGCCCTTCTCTGGCTACTCACCCAACCAGGTGTACAGTAACAGGTCAGAGCATAAGGCACTGGGCATCAACCAGCAGCCCTGCCGTCAACACCAGTCATACAGAGCGGGAGACAGGAGGGAAGACTTCAGAGAACAAGCTTAGGTGCAGTACAATCCTTTAGGGATTCTGTCCTGAGGTACAGTAGAGAGAAGAGATTGTATTTATACCCTGCCCTTCACTACCCAAAGGAGTCTCAGAGCGGCTTACAATCTCCTTTCCCTTCTACTCCCCAAAACAGACATCCTGTGAGGTAGGTGGGGCTGAGAGAGCTCTTTCGAGAACTGCTTATGAGAGAACAGCTCTGAGAGAACAGTGACTGACCCAAGGTCACACCAGCAGCAGCTTGTGAAAGTGTGGAGAATCAAACCCGGTTCTCCCAGATTAGAGTCTGTACTCCTAACCACTAAACCAAACTGGCTCTCTTACAGTACATGTAAGGGTGCTAGGCAGAGCAGCCTTAGACATATGCAATGACATTTGTTCTCTCCCTTTAATGGTTGTGCTCAGTGCCCTGTTGGTGAGAAATGCTGCTAGTGCATGTCTGAGATATGCCAGTGTAGGGCTTAGTCACCATTCTAAGCCTATTCAAACCTGGGCTTAGGATGGGCTGTTCTTCTGCTTTCCACATCTTGTGTTATGTATAGCAAATATCTTGAGATGCTGACAGAAATTTCAAAAACACTGTGATATAGCAAGGGGGCCTGCTATTCAAAGGCTAAAATCACACTGGAGATGCCAAATCCTTTGTTCTGGCTAAAGTAGCTCTTTGCATCCTGGGCCTTTATTTCAGAAAGAATAGGATGGATTTTATTTCTTTTTAAAATGCAGTACTATGTGTTAAGTGAGGTGTCAGCTGTACAAGTATCCCTCTATAAGTGCCTTTTGTTCACACGTATAGAAGTATTGCTAGGGAAAGCTCATTTACAGAATACAAATGTCTCACATTAGATGGCCTCTGTTAATAGTTTTTTTCCTGCACAGACAATATGATGTTGCTTTGAAACAAATACATCTAAGTATAGTTTTGATACTACATTTTTATTAAACAAATAGGCTATGTGGTAGAGATGGGCACCAACCTAAAAAAGGCAGTTTGGTTCAGGGTTTGGGGCGGCCCGTGGACCAAACTCCAAACTGAACGGGACCCACATGAACTGAACCAGTCTGGCAAGTTCAGTTCCTGGAAGGGACTTCCCTTCCACCTTTCTCCTGGCCATGGCTTGCTGTGGTCTATAGATCATACCCCGAATACATAAAGAAGAGAAACCTGCCTGGGGAAATGATAGTCAGATTTTCAAAAAGGTCTACAAGAGATGCAGTTCTCAAAGCTACCAATGGAAACATCTTGAAGAATAGAGAGTTGGAAATAAGAGTTCTAAAGGATGTACCATTTGAAAACAGAAAGAAGCGAAGGTATTACAAAGATTTAACTACATTTCTACAAAAGAAATCAATAAGCTGCAGATGGCTTCTGCCGGAAGGATTAACATTCAAGTACAAGGATTTAAAAGAAAAGATTGACTCTATTGATAAAGCAAATGATTTTTGGAGAAAGTTCAAGGACTACCAAAGGAAATATCAGCAGAAGAAGAGAAGAGTCATCAAGAAGAAGGAGAATATGGCTTGCGTGGCTCAAGAAGTTCAGAATCGGATACAACCAGTTCATCTGAAGAAGATTCCTCATCAGAATTGGGAGAAGAGTCATCAAGAAGAAGGAGAATATGGCTTGCGTGGCTCAAGAAGTTCAGAATCGGATACAACCAGTTCATCTGAAGAAGATTCCTCATCAGAATTGGGAGAAGAGTCATCAAGAAGAAGGAGAATATGGCTTGCGTGGCTCAAGAAGTTCAGAATCGGATACAACCAGTTCATCTGAAGAAGATTCCTCATCAGAATTGGGAGAAGAGTCATCAAGAAGAAGGAGAATATGGCTTGCGTGGCTCAAGAAGTTCAGAATCGGATACAACCAGTTCATCTGAAGAAGATTCCTCATCAGAATTGGGAGAAGCTGTACCCAAATTACCCAAAGGCAAAACTGACTTTGATAAAGATAAAAAGAAGGGAAGAAGAAACAAGAAGAGAATGTAACTGAGACATAAGCACTTGAAGAGATAATTATCTTGCTTGTTTAGAGCAAATACTTTAAGCTTTTACTTACTGTTATAAACTGAAAAGAAGCTTTACTCATGTATGACTTAATATGAGAAACTTGAATAAGTATTTATTACCAGCCATATATATATATATATATATATAAAAGAATGTGACCAAGCAAGTTTAAAATCTTTCTACTGTTTCCTGCCTACTATTATATTTAAACTGGGTACAAGCCACCTTATAAAGATTTATGGCAACTGTTCCACCCAGGTTCACATCTGCAATTATAACACCAATAAAACAAAAATGTAAATATATTCAAGAATTCACACAATGACTTTCCAGAAAAGCAATGTAACAATTGACTAACACTCGTTTATGGATAAGATTTGAGTACAATAGTACTTTAAAGACCAAGATATAAGCTTTTGAGAGTAAAACCTCCCTTAGTTGTATCTGACAAAAGGAACTTTGACTCTCAAAAAGCTTATACCCTGGAAATCTTGTTGGTCTAAGGTGCTACTGGACCTGAATCTTGCCCTACTATTGCAGACCAACATGGCTTCCCACCTGAAACTATCATTAATGAGTATTACAGGTGGGCATTACATCTGCAGAACACTAGCAGCAGAATCCTTTTTTTAAAATTTATTTTCATTTTCCACTATAACAGAATTAAACATATCTCTTTCACACTCAGTTACAACTTATAATATCCATTACGTCTTCCACATTTTACAACTTTTATATCGTACTAGCATAATTCAGTTTTAATTTATCTTTTTCATCTTCAGCCAGTCATAAAATAATTTCCATCTGTCCCAAAAAAGTTCCTCTGGTTTATTTTGTAGTGTTGTATTTAACTTGTCCATTTCAGCTATTCCCATGACCATATTTTTGAGTTCTCCTATAGATGGTATTCTTTTAGATATCCAACGTCTTGCTATCAGAATTCTGGCTGCCGTTAAAATATATACAATTATATGTGTATGTGATTTAATATCTTCCGGTAACATATTAAGTAGCCAAATTTCTGGCTCTAGAGGAATATTTATTTTTGTAACGTCTAGGAGAATTTTAGCAATTTTCCCCCAATTTTTTTTGAATTTTATCACACTTCCACCATATGTGGAGGTATGATCCTACATTCTTCCCACACCTCCAACACATTTTGGATGCTTTCGGAAAACATTTTGCGACTTTAGTGGGTGTCCAATGCCACCTATAGAACATTTTGTATACATTTTCTTTATATGGCGTGGCTCTCATAAATTTTAAGGATTTCCATGTTTTTGTCCATTGCATTGCTTCTATTGGATGTCCTATCTCTTTTATCCAAGCTAACATGGATGTCTTTACTATTTCTTCTCACAAAAAAATCTTCTATTAATATAATGTAGATTTTCTTAATAAGTTTATTCTAGTATCTTCTAACTTTGTCCATTCCCTTATCCATATCAGTGAACTGCAAAGTAATACAGTTGCCAGTTTGGTAAAGCAAAACCTCCTTGCTTTTTAGCATCCTGAAGATACTTCAGTTTTATTCTCGTTTTTTGGATCGCCAAATAAAGTCACCTACGATTTTCTCCAAGTCCTTCTGGCAAATTTTGTGCCAGAAAGAGGAATCTTGGGAGAATATTCATTTTTATCATTGCTATTCTACCCAGTAAGGAAAGATGCATTCTATCCCAATGCTTTAGATCTTTATTTATATCTTTTATGAATTGTAAATAATTATTTTCATATAATGTCGAGGTGTTACTTGTAATCCATATTCCTAGATATTTTGCTTTCTGCACTACCTCTATCTTTGATATTTCTTTTATTCTTTGTAACAGTTTTTGTGGACAGTTTTTTGCTATAATTTTGGTTTTTGAGATATCAATTCTGAAGCCGGCTATATTTCCAAATTCCTGAATATCTTCTAATAGATAGGTTAAAGAGTGTTCCGGTTCCTCTAATATAAAAATCAAATCATCTGCAAAAGCTTGCAGTTTAAAACTTTCCCCTTGTACCTTCAACCCTTTTATCATTTCATTTTTTCGAATCCTCTCCGCCAATGATTCTAAAGTAAAAATAAACAATAAGGGAGATAGAGGACACCCCTGTCTAGTACCTTTTTGGATTGAGACATTCTGGGTGAGTTTGCCATTCACTAAGATTTTTGCAGTTTGAGTATTATATATGGCTTTTATCATTGTGTGGAAATTGCTTCCGCATTCCCATACTGAAAATTTTTGTAACATGTAATCTCAGTTGATATTATCAAACGCTTTTTCCGCGTCTAAAAGCGTTAATATCATTGGCTTTCCTGGATTCAATTCATAATATTCTAACGTATTAATTACGTTTCTTATATTATTTTATATTTTCCTTTTTGGTAAAAAACCAGATTGATCTTTGTGTATTATATTACTTAACACCCTCTTCAGTCTGTTAGCCAGAATTTTTGCAAATAATTTATAATCTGTGTTTAATAGCGAGATAGGTCTATAATTTTTTATTTCATCCTCCTTCGAGTTTGGTTTATATATCAAAGTTATAATGGCTTCCTTCCATGAAGCTGGGATCTTACTTGATTTTGGAATGTTTTGTATTCATAAATGGTTCCGAGACCTGCTCTTCAAATATTTGATAAAACTCTGTGGGAATACCATCAAGATCCCGGAGTTTTTTGTTTCCCCCGCTCTTTATTGCTTCCGCTATTTCACAAGGTGTAATTGGGTCATTTAATATCCCTATCTGCTCTTTGCTAAATTTGCCTTTCCCCCATTTTTCTTGGTAATGTTGCACTTCTATACCTAGGATCTCTGATTTTTGATACAGGTTTTAATAGAATTTTTCTACTACCTCTTTTATATCTCTTTGTGAGAATTTCTCTTCTCCTTTCCCATTTTTTAGCATTTTGATTATTTTTTTCTCCTTATCTTTTTTCAATTTATATGCTAACCACCTCGAAAGTTTATTAGCGTTTTCGAAATAATACAATTTTGTCATTTCTATTTTTTTTGCTACTTCCTGTGTTAGAAGAAGATAAAGTTGATGTTGTAGCTTATTTAATTTCAATCTAATATTTCCCATGACCTTGTTCCTATCCTTTATTTTATTTTCCTCCTCTTGTATTTTCTCTATCAATATTTCATATATAAAATATAGCAGCAGAATCCTAAAATGTGTCTCCAAACGGCAAGGGTGGATGACTAAATTCTGTGCTGGCATAACTCAGAGACAGGTGTAACTGCTGTGCTAGCATACACTTAGGTGGTATCAGAAGTGTGTAATGGCAGAGGGGGGCTTAGTTGGCTTCCTAAGTCTCTCCAGCCCTGGCATTTCCCTGATGCTGGCACAAAGTTACACCACATAAAGGCTGGCATATGTCACACACTCAAATTCCCTCCCTCCCTCCCATGCCTCTGGGCACCAGTGCAGCTTAGGATGCCAACTAAGTCTGTAGTCAATGACAAAGTACCTGTTCATAGCCCTCCAAAACACTGTATAAACTCCAGCTAAGAAACCAATACTCAGCTGATAGTGCATGTGGCACAGAGGGATATCACTCTGGGCTCAAGTCATGCACACTTTTAGAACATGCACACACACACATGGGGATGGGAACCCCACAAAAGAGGACTTTGCACAAGGGGCCACTGAGCACACACAGCCAAGGGAGAGGTCTTGCTGCGTATGTCTAAGAGTGCTTTGCTCAAAAGGACCCTAACTCCTGCACACAGTATGGGAGGTACTCTGCCTCAGGACCAAGGGGGAGATTACTAACCCAGCTAGAAATGCAAGGAAAATGCACCCAACACAGGTATGCAAAGGAGGAGTCCTGCCTCAAACTGTTTTTCCCTGCCTGCCTTGGACCTACTGTGTGCGCTGCCTCAGCAACCTTGCCTTAAGCAATAGTTGCTGCTTGCTAACTTGTGAACAGGGCCCTTATCTCTGTTTAAGAAGAATCTGGTATCTAAGTGCTGGTGCCCACCCCTACCTCTCACTACCTCACCTGCCTTCAACATACAGTTTACCATGAGAGGGGGCTGAGGTAGAGGTGGTCCGTTGTGTGCACGGATATATTCTTGCAAGGAAAGGAGGGTTCCCAGGTTGCACACTCCCCCAGGACCCCCCCCACACCTCTGCTGAGTGAGCTATAGAAGTATGTGAATGCTGTGGTTCCACCTTCCGATACTATGACTGCTAAAGCTTACTCGGGAATCTTTAGTGAGGTGCCTTGTCAAAAGCCTTTTGGAAGTTCAAGTTTATAATGTCTACCATGTCATTGTTACTCATGTATCCATTAACCTGTTCAAAGAACTCTAAAGGTTGATGAGGCAGGGCTTCCCATTACAGCTTTGCTGGTTTTCCCTTAGCAGGCTTTGTTGATTGATATTCTATGTACTATGTATGTTTCTAATTTAGCTGGGCTAACTGACCTGCAATTCCCTGGATATCCCAACAGGCCCCTTATTAAAATTTAGTGTGAGATTTGCCACTTTCCAGCCCTCTGGCATAAAGGCTGAGCTTAGGGACTAGTCGGTGGGGTTATGATAGATTCCAGTGAAATCACTATGCTCCCTGAATTTTGGCAAGGGATTTTTCTTTCATATTTGTCCCATTTGTGCAGTGGGCATAGGATATTGACTAGTGACAACGATGATGTACCACCATCTCAGGACCAGGGCTCTAGTCGGGGGGGAGCTCTCAGGTACGGAGCTCCGGAAGAGAACCTCTAGGGGGCGGGGCGGTCATGTGGTGAAGCCCCGCCCCCTTCTTTACCCCGCCCTCTGCTTCGATCCTCATTCCGTTTGGGAATGAGGATGAAGCAGGAGGGTAAGTAGCCGGGCCTTCTGACACACTTCCGGTGATGTCAGGGGGTGTGGCCTTCTGTCACTTCCGGTGATGTCAGGGGGCGTGGCATATGCAAATAAGTTATGCTAATGAGTTATGCTAATGAGCTCCGGCAGCTCTTTTTCTACAACAAGACCCCTGCTCAGGACTAATCTATAAGTTTTATCTAGACTAGAGTATAGAGGCCAAATGTTTTTTTCTGTTGAACTTCTATGATTATGTGTAGAAGAAATTATCCTTTTAGTAGACTGCTTAAGTGCACTAGAAATCCAAGTCTACAAGACGAAAGGCTGTAACCCAACTTTATTTTACCACACAGCTACACAGAAGAATATATACATGGTTACCAACACATGAGGCTCTTACTGGCATGCATTAAGCACCCTCCAAAATGGCCAGTTCAAAGATGGACAATCTTCATTCAGGGAGAAGCAAGTATTGAATCCTTCCAGTTAGTCCAAAGCAGGGCTTCTTGGCTAGAAAACAGGCACACTACTGGAACTTTCAGCATTTACAGTGCAACTACGTACAGAATTACTCCAGTGTAAACTCACTGATTCTAAAGTACTTACAATAGAGTAGCTCTGCAGAATACCACAAGTCGGTTTTCCATGGCTAGATAAAAATTCCCATCTTTTTCACTACACATTACCACTGACACTGTTACCTACTACTTCCTCAAAACTCCATTTTACAGGTCATCTTCCCCTTACTTCTTGTATTTCATAAGAACATAAGAGAAGCCAATGTTGGATCAGGCCAATGGCCCATCTAGTCCAACAGTCTGTCACACAGTGGCCAAAAATAGCAGGTGCCATTAGGAGGTCCAGCAGTGGGGCCAGAACAGTAGAAGCCCTCCCACTGTTGCCCCCCCCCCAGGCACCAAGAATACAATGCATCACTTGCCCCAGACTGAGAGTTCCTATCTATACCTTGTGGCTAATAGCCATGATGGACTTCTGCTCCATATGCTTATCTAATTCCCTCTTGAAGCTGTCCATGCTTGTAGCCACCGCCACCTCCTGTGGCAGTGAATTCCATGTGTTAATTACTCTTTGGTCTAGTGGTTAAGTGCGCGGACTCTAATCTGGGAGAACCGGGTTTGATTCCCCACTCCTCCACTTGCACCTGCTGATGTGACCTTGGGTCAGTCACAAGCTCTGGCACAGCTGTCCTTGAAAAAGAACAGTTTGTGTCAGAGTTCTCTCAGCCCCACCCACCTCACAGGGTGTCTGTTGTGGGGAGGGGAAGGGAAAGGAGTTTGTAAGCCGCTCTGAGACTCCGTGTGAAGGGCGGGGTATAAATCCAATCTCTTCTTCTTCTTCTTCTTCTCCTACTCTTCTGAGCTGATAATGGGCACACAACCCCATAGTGTAAGATTTTGTTCCATATGTAAGCATGTCCCTAAATACACAGCACCAAAAAAATAGCAGCTTCACAGGTCCTTCTTTATGTCCCCCAAATCTCTGGAGTCAGGGGGTAAAGGTGGCCACAAGGAATAGGATATTTTTGATGACTGGCTACCAAGCCCTCATTTGCCTGGAAACTTCTCAGGATTATTATAATTTTTTGTATTAGGCATAGCCTTGTTTCAAATTGCTTTTACTTAATCTTTGTTTGGTTTGTATTTATTGCTTTTACTTGGCTTTACTTGCTGTTCTGCTTTACTGTTGTATACATACTGGCTTTATCTGTTTTTCTTTCTTTTTTACTGATTTTGGGGAGGTTATATTGTTACATTTTATATCTGTAGTAACTGTACATCATGGTCATCACTATTAATAGGGAGAGAATATATACAAATATTTAAAAAAATAAACATAACTATATGTTGTCGAAGGCTTTCACGGCCGGAGTTCATTAGTTGCTGTAAATTTTCCGGGATGTGTGGTCGTGGTCTTGGCATTGTAGAACATGACGTTTCGCCAGTAACTGTGACTGGCATCCTCAGAGGTATAAACACAGAAAGATGGAATACTCTCTGTGTCAAGGTGAGAAGAAAATGGTAGGCAGTAAATTTATATCTACTCCAGAAGGTAGGTAAGGTAAGGTATGAGTTCCCCAGGCTATGGACATGTTAATGGAGGAGCTTTCCTGAGGTTCTTTTGTTTCCTGAGGAGGTTTCCTGCTTCCTGAGGAGGCTGAACATAGCCTAACTCAAACAGGACACAGTATTTTGTTCCAAGATACTGAAAGGTTGGACAACACTTTCAATTACCATGTCACATTACACAGGGAAGCCACTGAAATTCACAAACATAAACATAATTTCAACAGGAAAGAAGAGTTTAAAAATAAATAGGACATGGCTTCCTGTCCTGAAAAACACAAAAGGCTTTACATCAGATAATAGCACTACAGATAAGATTAGAATTTCAACAACCTCCTCAGGAAGCAGGAAACCTCCTCAGGAAACAAAAGAACCTCCTCAGGAAAGCTCCTCCATGCATGTCCATAGCCTGGGGAACTCCTACAAGACAATGACTCAGCCCTACCCACCTTCTGGAGTAGATATAAATTTACTGCCTACCATTTTCTTCTCACCTTGACACAAGAGTACTCCATCTTTCTGTGTTTATACCTCTGAGGATGCCAGTCACAGTTACTGGCGAAACGTCAGGTTCTACAATGCCAAGACCATGGCCACACATCCCGGAAAATCTACAGCAACTAATAAACATAACTGTCTAGACTTGCTTGAAAGGCAGAAGTTCCCTTTCAAAAACCACAGCAGGACAAAGGTTAAACTATGCATTTATGTCACTGCCTCTCCCCACATCTTGGTGTTGGTCAGCCTCTCATATCTTTACATGGTCCTGCATTCCAGCTGCAAATCATGTTAGTTTGCTTCAGCTGATTTAGCAAAGTTCCTGAACATATAGCATCAGCAAATCTGCCAGCAAAACACAAGCAGACAAGTCAATTACCTTAATGCTGTTCTAGATTTCAAAGTACCAGCACAAGCAGACCCTCAATCAGTACCAGTTTGTTGTTGAAAATACCAGGACAAAATTGGTCCTAGTAGCATTGCTGATGACATAAATTCAAATAATGAACTTGCACATGGAGTTATGGTCACACTGAAGTCAGTGGAACTCGCTTCCAGAATAAGGCTGTGTGTGTGTTTCACTCAGTTTTTACCCTTTGCCCTACAAGAAATCTTTGCATGTTTCTTGCACTTATCTAATTATACCAACCTGTATCCTCAGCAATGTGATCCTTTTCCAGACACTGTTTGGATCACAACATAACCAGGTTAAAGATGGAAACAGATGTCATGGTGGCTAGGCATGAAGTGTTTGCTTGTGTAAACATCTCATATGTTATTCATTACATATTCAGTATGTACACTGGCCATACAGATTTAGCTCACAGCAGCTCTGGCAGAAGTAGGCTGGCAAGCACTCTCTTAAAAAAATCCAACCACATGTAACCAGAACAAAAAACAACACTCCACACAATACATTTTATTAGGGCCAACCAAAATGACTCAAAGCATTGTGTGGGTTCCTAAGGTCACCAGAACTCACAGGCCAGATGTTTAAAAAATAATTAGGGGAGGGGAAAACATTTTTCATGCCATGATCTTAAGACCTGGTCTTGCCAGCATTTAGTGTGAGATGCAATGCAGGTTTTTGCATCACTGCTGGTGTTAGAATACAGCCCTTGCATCCTGGGAGAAGCAGGAAACAGCAATGGTGTCATCTCATTGGAAAAATAGAGGCCAGCAAAGTCAAAAAGTTGTTCCAAAGCCAGTTTGGTGTAGTGGTTAAGTGTGCGGACTCTAATCTGGGAGAACCAGGTTTGATTCCCCACTCCTCCACTTGCACCTGGCTGGATGACCTTGGGCAAGTCATAATTCTGGCACAGCAGTTACTGTCAGAGTTCTCTCAGCCCAACCTACCTCACAGGGTGTCTGTTGTGGGGAGGGGAAAGGAAAGGAGTTTGTAAGCTGCTCTGAGGTCCCGGTCACACGGGCCGGAAAATGTGGGGGGGAAGTGTGGCTATTTGCCCTAGAGCAAATTAATGCGTGGCCGCCGGATCACACGTTCTGCCGACGTCCCGTGGTTCGGGGGGAGGTACCGATCACACAACAATCCTGCGGCGTGGCAAAGAAGTGGCGCGGCGCGATCAGAGCAGCAATGGCTAGGCACTGCTGCCGTGGCAAACGGGGTTGTGTTTTTTAAAAAAACAAAAGTGTGCGCATGCGCCGTTGGGTGTGTGTGCGCATCCCATGGAGACTTGGGGGAAAAAACCACCTTTTTGCAACAGGACATGGGCGGGCGCCGGATGCCACAAACTACCACCGGAAACGCGATCAGACGCCCACCCTTGCCCTGCGGTTTCCGGAAACTAGTACCTTGGAGGTACTAGTTTATTTTACACCGCATCTTCGGCGGGAAGCCTCGGGTTAGCCACGGGAGCTCTACACTTCCCAGATGTTGCGGTGTGATCACGCCCAGAAAATCCGCCTATCTTCTGTCTCTGTAGCGTGGCTAATGCTCCGTGTGACCGCAGCCTGCGACTCCTTTGGGTAGTGAAGGGTGGGGTATAAATCCAATCTCCTCCTTCTCAAAGTGAAAAGCACAGTCCTTGTTGAGGGCTGAGAGCAGAAAGAAGCAATTTAGAAGTCTTCATGTTAACAGTGTTTGAGATAAATTTAAGATGATGCACAAGGTGTAACGCAGATCAGTATTTGAATCACAGAGGAATTGAGACAGCCTGGCTCCCCTACTTTTTTGACAACCACTTAGCTACTGTTTTTAGACTGCTACAGGGATGGGATTGATAAATTTAAGGTTGAAATCTTAAGGACTATTTATTTGGAGTAAGCCCTATTGAATAATCACAGACCTTCTTAATATGTTCCATTATTCAAGGATTTGTTGTCAGGCTGTAGGCCTTGTGGATTTCATTAAAGGCTCTCTACCCTTCTCTTCATAATTCAAGTACTGCTCTGACTGCAAATGAGTTGACTTGCACGATAAATATATTTTTATGTTGGTGGAACATTGATAGGGCATGCTTTTCCAGGGGCCACTATCATACTTTCGTCCTGAAATTTTGCTGAAACAAATGAACTAGAAAGGACAGAAAAAAACCTTCTGTTCGGACCAGCCATGCACATGAGGTCCAAAATCTCCTGTGTGAAGATAAGGAACAGCAAACAAAGTCACACAAATTCAGTGTGGACACCTTTCCATGTTCTTGGGATTGCAGTCTGCAGTGCTTGTACAGAGCAATCCTAAGAGCTTCTACTCGTGCAAGATCCTCAATGCTAAATGGGTATTTCAAGCAAGGTGAAATAAGGAACAGAGAGTTAGTGGCTTGATTCTAAGAAAATATGTTCGGCGATGTTCTTCTTCAAAGAGAACTGACAAGTGTATTATACAACCTCTGGCGGGGGAGGGCGGGATATAAATCAGAATATAAATAAAAAAAATAAACTACATAGCATATAGTGTCAGAGAACCATGGAAGGTATGTGAGTACATACATGTGTAAGAGCAGCAGGGCCAGCAGGGGGAAAAAAATAAGATGCTCAGCTGGAAGCAAATGACAACAGCCACTTTCCCATCAGTACAGCTGATACCCCTACACTTCCCTCCTCTTCTTGGGATCTACATTCAACCAGTGCCTCAGCAGCAGGGCGGATGCGCTCAAGCATCTTGTAGCCAGGAATATCTGTGCAAGCTGTCCTTTCCAGAGAAGATCACTTGCTAGCTTCAGTCGGAGACATCTTGGCAGAGTGCAAACTGTGGCACCTTCAAGATCAACAGACTTATTGTGGCATCAGTTTTCAAGGACCTGAGCCCGGTTGTTATTTTATTTACGCGACTGATAGTCTCTCCTTCTGAGGCTCAAGGCGGATTACATTCCCTCCTGCCTTCGGGCAGCATACACGGCTCTCTTTCTCCTTTTCTCCTCACCTCCACTCTGCGAATGTACTGTAAGCTCCTGACGGGTATAAGGCAACCCAGCGAGCTTCAGGGTTTAAGGCAACCCAGGCCTCCTCCGCCCGTGTCGACTCTTCTTTCTCTCTGAGTACACTAACTTCCTCAGATGCAAGAGGTGTGAAAAGCGCGCCGACAGACATTTCTATTGTGACGCAGCCTCTTCTTGCGTCTGCGCTGCCCCTCGGCCGCTCTCCTCCCTCGCCTCTCTCTTTCAACACCAAGTTTCCCTGCTCTCCTCGAGGGGCTTTCCCACCACTCCCAAACGACAGGGCGCCACCCCCATCCCAACCGCCTGGCCCCGAGGGATGCCTCTTCCTCCTAGCCTCAAGGCAGAGCTCTTGCGTGACTCACTCGCGATGGAAAGACGCTCCGGAGGAACCCATGACTGCTAACCGACGCTCCCTCTCTCTCGCGCCCCCTTCCTCCGCCGGCCGCCGCCGCCGCGCTCACGACCGCCTCCTGCTGCCAGAACAGGCGCCTTGGCTTTTTCGGTCGCGCGCGGTTACCTTAGCGACGGCTGCAAACACACTATTTCACCGTTCAGGCCGGTGCGGCAAGTGATAGCTCCGCCCACCATCGAACCAACAGACGGGAAGGCACGCCCCCTTCTGATCGTTGGTCCTAACGATTGACGGCTGGGCTGCTGCCGGCTTTTACCATGGGGACGCTTACCTTCGCCTCCCCTCGTGTCTCCTCTGCTGATGTGGAAAAACGGCTATGGGGGGTGACGAGAAAGAGGGAGAAGGATGGAAAGGTGGGCCTCTCTATCTCACACGACAATTAAATGGCTATCTCCGCGCCACATCAATCACTTCCGGGTCTGGGGGAGGCAACTTCCTTTTGTTGTTCGGCTGAAGGTGAAGTGAGGTCTCCGCCAGTTTTGCTGTTCGTATAGGAGTGATGATGTGACCCGAATTTGGTATAGCGAGCGAGCGAGCGGTGCGCGAGCCACTGGGGGTTCCGTCGCTGGTCGGGAGGGGAGGGGAGGGGCGGAAAGAGTATAGGAAGAAGTGGGATGGAGAGAAGATAAGGCCGAACGCTGTCTCTAGGCACCGGCCCGATATTCGCTTCCGGGATCAGGTAGTTCTGCAGGGGAATTGTGGCAGCATACAGCAGTACCTTATTGCTCGTGCTGGACAGCTTTGTTAAATTCTTGAATAATAATAACGACTTCGTAAAGCTTTGCTTTTATGATGTTTGGGATGTGTCTGTTTAATCAGGAAAAAAGCAGCCCTGAAGGGAGCAATCAACCACGAGTGATGTATCCCAAATGATAAATTGCTATTGAAGCGCAGCTGGTAGTGGCGTTCGTCCATTAAAAAATTCCCCATGAAACTGGAATGTAAATAAAAAATAGGAAGAGCCAAAGCATCACAAAACAGTGTGCAATCTTTTTTCTAAGACTTTGGTAACTGTTCAATGTGGAATTGTTTGCTGACTGTGAAGACTCCAACAATCAATATCCTTTCCCAGATTAGGGCACGGGTCACCAAAAGTTCAACCCTTTTAAGGCCCATTGATTTGAATGAGAGAGGCAAGCACCTGTTTAAAAGTGCTTGGATTTGAGTGAATGTTACCTTTTGGCAATATTGGGCACAGCTAAGCTCTGCCATATAAGATTTACCAAGCCAGTGTACTCTACATGGGAGTAAATACTTTGAACTTAGTTGGATTTACTTTTGGATAAGGATAGAATTAAGCTGCACATGAGCTCTAATATGTAAATCAGACTTTATATGGTTGTAATAAGTCCCCTCTTTTGGTTTGTAGAAAATGATTATACACTTATGGAGCTATTTGTACAAACATGTCTTTCGATTTTGGATAAAATGGATCTTGAGACAGCTCACTGGAAAATGTGAACTACAACGTATCTGTGATGGTTCAAAGAAAAGTGCAGAAAGGACACTCAAAATAGGTAACTACTTATTGTTTTATTTTATTCATTTATACCCTGCATTTCTCCCCAATGGGGACCCAAAGTGGCTTACATCATTCTCCTCTTCTTGATTTTATCCTCAGAACAACCCTGTGAGGTAGGTTAGACTGAAAGAATATGACTGGCTCAAGGTCACCCAGTGAGTTTCCATGGCATCAATGGGGATTTGAACCTTGGTCTTCCAAAAACTGCACCACACTGACTCTCAATTTAAAGTAATAGTTATGTTTCCATTTCTAAATTTAATTCATCATAGACATCAGAGGATCTGTGAGACCTTGTACCTTTCATGAAGATCTTCTACTCTTTGAGTAACAACTTCTCTTAATTTTTTTGGTTGGTGATTGATGCAAGGGTGTCAAATGAGTAGACATGGGAGAAAGCTGACATAACTTAGTGCAGCCACTTATGAGTACGTGGCTAAGAAACACAGTAAAGCATTTTATACTCATAAGTTATAACTTTCATAAAAGATGTGGGTGGAGTTTTATACTGAGTTGGGCAACATCACCCTTCCTCACTCTTATCAGCGGTTTCCAGTGATGCAAGAAGCTCTGTTGGTGCAAGAGGAAAATGGGGGTGATGTTTGCAGCTCACCATGCTTTGTCGCATTTTATCCATGAGACTCCTGTGACTGCCTAGAGATTTTCCAAGACTTGTTGGGGGAATGGAAGAGAGGGAAGATCACAATCGGTGTGTTTTAATGTTGTTGTGCTGATGCTTGGGTGCTGGTGTTTTATTATGGATGTTCTCATGCTTGTTTCTCTGTGTATGACTTTCTAAATAGAATACTTTTGTGGGAAAGAATTTGAGTGACTTCTTGCTGGTTAATGGTTATTCTTTTATAGATTATTTAGGGGATCTTAAATCAAGGTCATAAGCATATTTTTTGATCTGTTCTCAATGAATTAAGCAATCCAAATCTTGATTTTGTGCACTGTGGTAACTTGTCAATGTTTATTTTATAGAACATTCACTGGAATCATCAAAGAATAAGGTAAACTATCTTGATACTGTGGTTAAGATACAAGGCCAAGGATTTGCATGTGTTATGTGGATTTGCCTTGTTTCTGAGCAGGACATGGGTTGCTGTCACAAACTGCTTTAGAAATTCACAGTGATTGCAGAATCAGTTTGTCAGAACTGTTGTGACAGACACACAAGCCTTAAAGCATAGTTGGGCATGTAGAACCCATTCCACAGTTCTTTACATATGTCCTAAGAATAAGGATTTTCTTTTGTATGAGTCTCTTGTGTTTTTCTACAAAGTGGTGTTCAAATCATAGCATCATTCACAATGTTTCACTGAATTGTAGTTTGAACTGAACTGACTTGTGGAACTGTGCCAAATTAGATTTCAACAAATTTAGCTGTGCTAGCAGAACCCTTTGAAGATCATCAATATATCTGATACTCAACAGCCAAAGCTATGTATACTTACATCCAGAGACTGGAGCCATGAACAATCAAGACAGATTTTTCTACAAACCTGGAATACACCCCAGGTTAGCAGAAAAATCTGAAATCTAAATTTAGCTCCCCAGATAACAAGAAGTGGTACTTGTAGCTTTTAAGAAATTAATGCCAGGCAACTACAACAATAATGCCAACATTCAAGCCATGGCTTCTGTCAGTAAAAGGTAGGGGGAGTGGGGGCCTTTCCAGTGCTGTTTTGGCCTTTGAGAGAAGACTGTTACAAGTTTCTGTTTATTAGCCCTGATCAGCACAGCTTTTTTAAGCAAGCCATGTCAATTAACTGTCAAGTAGAAGTTGTCATGTAAATCAATTCATATGTACTTGGACTTCTCACAGAGCCCATGCTGATTAAACATATCTCTATGCTGGCTATTGCACATTATTATTAATATTATTAGTTTTAAAAATATTTGGCACTGACAGATTTCAGTCTTAATAATCTTCTGACATTCTATAAAGCTTTTTTTTTAGTGGCCACTGCTAATAGATGGTGTTTCAGTGAATTAATCAAAGGAGTACTTAATTCAACCTGTGCTGTGTTGATCAGGTATTACAAAGTGCTGTGCATGCTCCTGAGGATGAAGTGAAAAAATACGTAGCACTCATCATGAAAGAAAAGAAGATTGATATACAGAAGGATACAGGGTATGTCTGCTTCTGTTTCAAAAATACTGTTGTTCATGACCACGTCTTTTGCGACTCTATTTCTTTCATTCAAGCAGACATTTATTGCTTGAAAAATTGTGTGCAAGCTTTGGAGTTCTTCAGAACTCTTCCTCAGGCTGGATGTTACAAAATAAAAAAAGAGGTGGGAGAAAAATGAGAGATAGTTCAGGCTGTGATTTAGGTCTTTTCTCATCAGCATCCCTGTGCTCAGTGCAGATGGGGAAAGTAGATATACATTGGCATCTTCCGTGTCAGGTTGCTTTGTAGTTCCCTGAGCAAGATCAAAAATGTATCTCCACTGGAATTACAATTCTTCTTGTACCTCTTTGACATCAAGCAAGATTTTCAGATCCCTTGTAGGCCAGAGCAAAGGGATTACTTGATAGCTATTGTATTAGAAATGTTGGCGATAAATTTCAGGTGATACATGAGGATGTAAAGTCAAACAAAGCCAAACTGGGTAGTTTTGCCTCATGTTGTGAGTAAATTCCCATATGCTTAGTCTCTTGCTAGTAGCTTGGCCTTAGGTCCAAAAGAATGATGCTGATGTAACATTTAGGGTGTTTGATATTCTGGTGACTTTGAGAAGGTATTGGAGTGTTTGTCTAAACTTGCTAAAGGCATAAATGAACTAGGCAACTGTATGTGCAGAAGGTCCCAGATTCAATCCCTAGTATCTCCAGTTAAATGCACCTGGTAGAAGGTGATATGAAAGACCTCTTCCTGAGACCCTAGAGAGCCAGTGATATTCTGAATACACAATACTGACCCTGATGGGCCAATCGTCTGGTTCAGTATAAACCAACTTTATCTGTGTGTGTATACATACAGATTGGAAAATCATGGGAAGTTGTTTGGTTGTTCCTGCACACACTGGTCAGCTTGATACAGGACTGTGCCTATATTGCCCACATTTAATTTTTGTCATGGTTCCTGTGGTTTTACAGTAGTACAAGCTTGCTAGCTGGGAATACCAAAAAAAGATCTATTTCATTTTTTAAACAGTATTAGCAAAACTAATTAAGTTCAGTTTTATTGCAGATCAAATCTGCCATGTTTATAGTTATGTGTTTTGCATATATTATAGGTTCTCCTTGAAGCTCCAAATGTGTTTGCTGCAGATAACTGGTTATAAGAAACTTTATTTGGATGTAGAAGATCTGAGAAAATGTCAATATAACTCCTGTAACGAAGGGCATGAGAAGCAATTAATTGAGGTAAAAATTATTGTTGGATTTTATGTGGCTCATTCAGCAAATTCAGATTTGTGACTGAAATGCATTTTGTGTTCATAATGGTTCACCAGAGTTGCACACCTATGATTGCAGCTGTCTGTGAGGTGCACCTGTTATTGTACTTCAACACTTCTTGCCAGTTATAGAAACTTCTGAATCATGAAGAGCAAACAGAGAGAAATGTCTGTAATAACAGTAAAACAAGTGCTCAGTCTAGTGAAACTGATTAACGTTTGGCTCAGTAAAGGAAACAGGAAGCCTTCACGTAACACATAACTAATTGATGGAATTAATTGTTGCAGGATGTTGTAATGGCTACTAGCTTAGATGGCTTTAAAGAATAGTAGACATATGGACAATAGAGGTATATATGATTGTTGCTCATAAAAGTTAAAACATTCATAAATTGAGATAATATATTTTTAATTGGAGCATAGAACAGTAGAATAATTATTAAGACAATGCTGCTTAGAAGCTTTTAAAGGCATTTAGATGGCCAGTGTTGGAGAAAAAAATGGTAGACCTTGCTCTGATCCAGGATGGTGGTACTTAAGTCAGTTGCTTTTGGACAGCAGGCCAAAAATTGAATGTGGCCTGGATGGCTCACCCTTGCATTTGTTGGCAAAACTTTTAAAATACATTGATCAAAAACTTAATTATTACATGTTATGCATGTTTCAGAATGTTTATGTCAATTGTTGATGTAGTTTGTTTTGTCTATAACAAAAAGGCATAATGTTGACTATATCTTACTGACTGATGTTGTTCAGAATGAGGATGGGAAAATACTGATAATTCTGTTAACAGAACAATATTTATGCAGCTTTGGAATTTGTTGATGCCCCATGAAAAACTGAAGGCTAGAATCACGAAGCAGTGGTGTGACATTGGTTTCCAAGGTGATGACCCTAAAACAGACTTCAGAGGAATGGGCATGCTGGGATTAGTTAATCTTCTGTAAGTCAAAATACTTTTCCATGGTTTAAAATCAAATACATCTAGGTAACAGGGGGTATGTTTCTACAATGTACTGAGTAGAGAAGTGAAGCACTTAGTATGGGATTTAGTGTATAGAATATAGCAGTATTTTGAAGCCCATTTTCCTGTCATTCATGGAAATTAACTCTACTAATTACAATATGCAGTGGAGATATTCTGAAAAAATAGTATTTTTATCACTAATATAAGCACTGTTTTCTAAATTGAAGTAATTTACTTTCAGTGTTTTTGTCTCTTTTCAGTTACTTCAGTAAACATTATACCCATGAAGCACGTCAAATCCTTACTCGTTCAAACAATCCAAAACTGGGGTAAGTTACTTCTACAAAAAGAATAAAACAGTTACCAAGGTTAACATTTACAGCTGAAGAACAAAACCAAAACCGTCATGTCTATAGAAGATCTTTTAGTCATGTGTGTGGAGAGGGGCAGAAGAATGACGAGATGAGGTCACTCTGACAGATTTTTAGCACATGTAGGTTCAGAGATTTCCCCTCCCTGGAGGAGCCCAGAGTGGCATACATGGTTCTCCTTCATTTTATTCTTACAATAACCCTGTATTCAATGCCCCCTCTAAGCTGTGGAGTTTTAGGCTGGCTACTGTCCAAGTAACATACCTCAGCGTATCTTGTTTTTTGCCCATTTTGAACATAGGACAAAAAGTTTGAAAACAGAAACCACCAATATTGTTGTGAACAAAAGGAACACTTTATTATCTGGGATTAGAAATAGTATGTATTGAATGTGAACATCCTTCTTGTCTAAGACTAAGATGATGGTTCTGAGACAGCAATCACATATGCATTGTAAAATGCAGGCGAATTGAAGTATGATTGTAAATCAGCCTTCCTGCATACCTAGGAATTTCAGAACCTAGTACCTGCATTTAAAACTGATTTTCTGTTCACACATGCACACTGACAGTGAGAGGAGTACTTTATTTAATTTAGACCCTGCACCCTTTACCCATAGGGGACTTGGGACAGTTTCCAACATCTAAAACACAATAAATACAAATAAATATAAAGCAATAAAACCCATTAAAACATTGACAAGAGCAGATTACTCAGAGAATTAAAACAACTGGCCATTTCCCTGATTCGTAATGTTAACCAAAGGTTGCACAAAACAAATCAGCCTTACATGCCCTACAGAATGCTGAAAGCTCCCTCAGGGCATTAATTTCCCTGGGGAGATGGTCCCAGAGAGAAGGGGAACCACTGAAAAGGCCCTGGTGGTTGACAGGCGGGCAGTTGTAGAAGGCCCTGTAATGATGATCTGAAAAGGCGAGTGGGATGATACTGGGAAAGGCAGTCCTGCAGGTAGGACGGTCCCAGACCATTTAGGGCTTTATAGGTCAAAACCAGCAGTTTGAATTTGCACCAGAAGTAGACTGGAAACCACTGCAGGTGGCCAAGTGGTGCAGAACGCAGCAGCATGGGTGTTGATTTCGTCATCTGTGCAGATGCATATCCACCCTGTGTTGCGTGAATTGCATTGGCTGCCTATTGAGTACTGGATCCATTTCAAGGTGCTGGTGCTTACCTTCAAAGCCCTATATGGCCAGGGGCCTGCATATCCCCTTATGAGCCCTGTAGGACATTACAGTCTGTGAACCAGCATCTCCTGGTGGTCCCTGGCCCCAGGGACATCCACCTTGCCTTTCTCAGCCATGGCCCCTACCTGGTGGAATGAGCTCCCATATGAGATCAGGGCCCTGCAGGACCTTTTACAGTTCCGCAGGGCCTGCAAGATGGAGGTCTTTCACCAGGCTTTTAGCTGAGGTGGTGGGTGTCTACACCTTATTGGGCCTCCCCTCCAGTGACCCAGATCTGAGTAACCATCTGGAACCCCAGCTTGTGGTAGATCTCATCTGTTGAGGCTCTGGTTAGGAGTATCGGAAAGTATAATTTGTATTTTAATTTTGATGCTTTTTAAATTGGTTTTAACTGTTATTTGCATATTTATGCGATTGTTGACTTGGTATGATGGAACCCGCCCTGAGCCTGCTATGCGGAGAGGGCGGGATATAAATAATATAAAATGAAATAATTGTATCCATAAGTCTCCGTAGGTGAGCATAAATAAACTCATCGCCCCTGCAGGAGGGAGGGGCAGAACCCAAATTGATCCTTGCAATGAAGTGATCTGAGCATAGCACCGGTTCACACAAAGCCATGGAACTTGTATCAACCCTTGCACAAAAGAGCAAATCCGGTGTGTGGCCTGCTTCATGCATGGGGGCCAAAACAATTTGGGTGCCATGGCAGTTACGAAGTCTGAGGCAGCCCCTAATTAGGCAGATTCCTCATGGACATTGAAATCCCCCAAGACTAAAAGCCTGGAAAAGTGCAAAGTCCGTCCCCCACGCTGCCTCAGCTAGCAAACTAGGCGGGCAGTAAACCAGCAAAATGCTCAGCCTCTCCCTGGCATCCCACACTAGGCCAATGCATTCAGTGCCGGGGATTGTTGCTGCAGGGGATCCTTTGAAAGGAGGAAGTATCTCAGATCAAGATTGCCACTTCGCTCTCCATTTCTCCTATTGAAGGTTTTTGGAGGTCCAAGTAACATGGAGTGTCATCTGAGTGAGTGGAACCACTTCATCTTCGCCCATCTAGGTCTCAGTCAAGCACGCCAGGTCAAAATTCCCTCTCCAGATAAACTCCCTGAGGATAGCAGTCTTGTGTTTTATTGACCTCATGTTACACAGCATCAAGCTTAAGGAGGAGGAAAAACTCTGGAACTGCACACCATCATTCCTTGGATGAATTGGGGATGAGAAGTCTGAGCATTCCCATATCCAAAATCTTCATCTTCTCCCACCAACATGCCCTGCCCTGTGGCAATATTGTTTCAAGACCAAGGAGTCAAACCAATTTAAAAAATGTGTTGTACTGACTAGCAGGCTTGGAGTATCAGGTACCAGAGTCATCAGGCCAGGCAGTCCAAAGACCAAGGTTCCAGAAAGTCAGGCAAGGCAAGGCAAAGTCAGTGGCTGAGTGTACACATTGTAACCATGCCTGACAACCTCCCTTGGCTGGTTTTTATGGCCGTACAATTAAGGATCATGCCTGCAGCCAGCTGCTCAGGAATATTCCCGCAACTACTCATCTTGGTTATCAGCAAACAGGTGGCGTTGGGCCAGGAGGTGTGCACTTTGCTTTCTCTCCTGTAGCTCTGTTCTTAGCCTCCATCTGTGGCACTTTACGGGTGTGGGTGATGCTGGAGGGCTGGACACGACCAACTGAGCTTCACCTGTGGAATCAGGGCCATTGTTCCCTCTAAGCTGAGTTAGTGTGAGCTAGCTCACAGCTTTTTAGCTTCTGGCTCACACATTTTTGTCTCAGCTCAGGAAGGAGGGCTCCAGAGCAAGCTAATGCATGCAGTAGTCAAATCGCTCACTCACAACTTTTACACCATTCGCTCACAAAATAGAATGTTTGCTCACAAGGCTCCACAGCTTAGAGGGAACATTGATCAGGGCTGGAGGGTATCAGTGGCTTTGTATCATCTGTTGGCTGTGAATTCTGACAAGCCTGCAGCTCATCTTCCTGCTTGCGGCTTCTACAGACTCAGAGCTCGCTACACGGGGCTCCTCTTCTCTTGAGGAGTCCTCACTATCGTTGAGTCCTGACTGACTCATGATGGGTAATGTTTAGGTTGAGTAGAATTAAAACAAAACTTTAATCTCTGGTTCAAAGGCACCATTGTTGGCTGTGCAATACAACTTTGATAATTTTCAATATGAATAATGGTTAACTGCAGAAGATCAGTTTCTATAGTTTTAAGAATGTTGTATTTTGCAGATATTCCTATGCAATAGTTGGGATCAACTTAACAGAGATGGCTTACAGTTTATTGAAGAACGGTGCTTTAAAAACTTACTTCTACAACCTGGTTCCTTCTGTAGCACAAATGGATCACTTCCATCGGTTTTACTGTGAGTATCTGTGACTGTCCGTTACTGGCTTCTGCATTCTTGGGAATTGTTCTTCCTGAGCTAATTACCAGTTGATAGTTCTTGCTGTTGTACTAGATGATAAGCTGCTGTAATTACAGAAATATGTGAAATTGGGAAAATAGTATGTTTCTTGAAAAAACGTATTAAAAGATAACCTGAACCAGAGGCTGCTGTTGTATCCTGCAGAATTAGTTGCAGTATTGAGAACACTAGAAGTAAGCCAAGCCCTAGTGACTAACATGAGGTTTACTTCCAAGTAGACTTGCTTTCAGTTAAATGAAAGCTGAAGTTGTATGAGCTGATTCCCCCATATTCTCTTAATAAAGAAATACAGTGTTTGTTATATGCAGTGTTCTTGATCTCTCTTAAATTTCTTATTCAGTGTCAAAGAGTCCAGATTGAAATCAGAATGAATTTTCAAAAGGAGTTAGATACAGCATGGGGAGAAGGGGAATGCTTTTCAAAGGAAGAAAAAGTCCAGAAATATCTCTGGGCGCACTCAAACACTTGGGTGTGCCTAAAGGAGTTATTTTGATTGGATACTGTATATTCAGAGGATCAAGTAAAACTTGCTTTAGTAATGGATACCAGTTTGTATCCAATGAAATCCACTTGTGTAATGGATCTCACAGCCTGCAGAGGTCCACTGAGACCTTTGTCCTTGAAATTTTGGTTTGGGGTCCCGTGAACCCTTAAGAACAACATAGGGTGCAAAATGGGGGGTTGCTTTGGGAAGAGGGAGGTTGGAAAAAGTTGCTGTCCCCTCTTCTGGCAGTAGAAATGTCCTTAAACTACATGGTTGTATATAAGCCATTATTTTATTTTTTAATATTGCCTACAAGTAAACTGTTTTCTCTCATTAAATGTTGTTTTGGTTTTCACAGGTTATTTGGCATATGAGTTTGACAAATTTTGGTTTGAAGAAGAACCAGAAAGTATTATGTACTTCAATCAGTACAGAGAAAAATTTCATGAAATAATCAAAAGACGTCTTCAGGATTATGATGTAGTCCTTGCCTTATAAAGTGAAAAATATTGTTCAGTCCTTTGGGTACTGTACATAAAAATTATGCACTTCAATGGAATCCTCATTTTTAACCAAAAATCTTCACCCAATGATCAAGTTTTATAACTTTAGAAAATTTCTTGGGAGAGCTTGGACAATCAACACTAATTTAGAACTGTATGCTATTTGCTGAAGGGGAGAACTTTTAAAATACAAAGATCTTCACTGGATCATAGGACATCATAACTTTTGTACACTTCTTCTGGCAGGAAGACGAGACAGGTACTTGGGCTTTGTCATATTACCTAATAGCTGCCTTTCCAAATATGACTAGGGATTAGTTTACAGCCAGATATTTTCACTACTTTTCAGAACAGAAACAACTTTGGTTATAGATTTGTGTTGGGTTCTGTTTTTCTAATATGTAACATGCTTTCTTGTTGTTGGAGGAAGGGACATGCAAACAGATTAAATCATTTGGATGTGTTAACATCTCTACTTTGGGTTAAATGAGATTATTCTGTAATGATTTTGTTAAATGGATTTAAGGGAAATATGCAGCTGGATCACCAGATAAAAAAAGCTTTTGGTAAAAGAAGTCTTTGTATGCTTCCAATAATACTTTCAACTAAATGTTTTTCTGGGCAGCAGACTTCATATTTCAATTATTGGACTTTTTTTTTTTTTTGGTCTACCAACACATTCACAGCTGGTAGAGAAGCCTGGAGCTCAAAATTCTTAGATAATGACAAGTAATCAGTCAGTTAACTGGATTCTTCTATACATTTTATTATATATTGAAGAAGGCCACTTGGGTGGCATATTCCTAGACAATCAAAGCAATAGGATTTTATATCTATGGTAAATTTATTAATCCTTTTCTAAAAATGTTTGGTTTCCAATCTATTTATGTTTGTGTTCTGCTGGGGCTCAAAAGTTAATCTTCAAAGTGCCTTCTTCTGACTACAGTTACACCTCATCCTTTTGGAACTGGGGCTCTGTCTGTTGTGGAACAGTTCTGGGTACATAGTGGTTCCTATGTTAAGAGTTGATACAGCAGATTTAGCAAAATACATATGTACTGCTTAATCTTGCTCACCTGATCATTGGCTAGATAGCTGTTCTTTGTTTGCAGTGTAATTAAGAGCGCAGCAAATAACAGTCTAAAGGAAAATAGGATTTCAGATAACTACTTGCAGACACTTTAATATTGTAGTCATTATCTACCCTGCAACTATTACTTATAGCCTGTAGCTTCTAACTAGTACCTGACACAGGTTTTTTTTAAAAATCTGATATAGTTTACAGTAAAGTTTAATGTCTTAATAAAGCTTCTCAAAGTCTTTCTGGGGGAGGGGGTGAGAGAGGAAAGGAAGATTGAAAATACAGTGTCTTCATCTGTTTCTGTAACTGTTCAATATTTTTTGTGGAATAAAAGGCACTAATTACTACAAACATACCTGGTGTGAACCAAAATAAACTTGGTGTGCACAACAAAAAATCCATATGGCTTAAATGCTTCCTTGGAGCTCTTGTGTGCTGGGATAGCCCTCTCTTTACGTCTCATTTGTTTTAGGATTTTCTGTCATGGAGGAACAGAGTAGCTGTATATGAGTACTTAAGTTGCTGGTTCATAATGTCATTCTTGTCTGAAATACTGCAGTAAATGACATATGTCCTTTTTGTGTAATTTGGAGGTACTGTAATCACACACTGAGTTCTATTTGAGGGGTTTTATAATAGCTTAATAAAGAAAGTTGTGGATGTTTAAGCAGCAGTTCACTAAAAATGTCACTGTGTTACGCATATCAGAACTAAAGGAAACTGAGGATACTGAGGCAAGTATGCATAGACTTTTGTGCCAGAGGAGATATAAGGGCATGTCTTAATGTTGCTCAGTCATCACTTTAGTGCTGAACCACATTAGTTTTATTCACAAAAATTTTTTTTTTGCACAAATCCAATGTATCATTTTTAATGTGGATTGCAGAATCTGCATGGACCCAGTGAGTTCCTTAGTGTACCTTTTGCAGATTTGGTTGAGTTCCCATTAGCTATAGGGTATGCTGAATCTACCCATCTGAGAATACTAGGGTCACAAAACAATTGTCAATAAGCAAGTTTCTGTCAATGGGACTTAAAAATCTGTATGAAATATCAAGGCAATAGGTATCTCTACTCCTGTCAAAAGCATAGAAATACTGCACCTATATGAGAAATTCCATTAATTTCTTAAAGCAGAAATGTGTGGAATTGCTTGGTTCCTCCCAGGAAATGCTTCAGAAGGATCAGATGTATGAATTCTGATTCTGCCCAAGTTCCAGACTGGATTCCAGCTATGAATGAATTTTGAAACTAGCAATTTGGTTTCTAGAATAGCTACAAAATCTTGCTATACAGAAGCCACTATTTGTGGAACAGGTTAGCTGTTAAGTATTGTAAAACATCTAATGAAAATAGTTAACGGCAAGCCAGAAGATGTTGGTCACTAACTTAATCAGTTTAACAGTGAATGATTATTTTCCCCCCCCCCCCCCCCCCCCCCCCCCGGTGCTAACAGACATAGTTGGAAGTTGTTTGTAATGAGATTTTTGTAGTCTCAGAGAGAGCAGTTGCTATATTTTAAATACTTCCAACTGGAGTAATGTTTACCTTCATTAACTTTTTGAATATATATGTATATATGAGAAGCTACTGTTCTTCCTCTGTTGACTGTCTTCTTTTAATGCAGGGCAGCATTCCCTCAATATGTAGTTCTATGTAGATGTCTATTCAGGTTTAATTAGTTTTCCAGTGCACTGTGTTCAGTCTGCTTGTATTTTCTTTAAGGAGTAATGCATTTATTGTGTTTGGAGTATGCAAGTAGTCTATTTTTGGAAACATGAAACTTTTTTTTTAGATATCACTTTGTAAAAGTAAGTTTTTCTGTTGAATATCGCATTCAGACAATCTTATGACAATACATTTGTAGGTCTGCACTTTTTGAATAAAAACAACTATTCTCATCTTGAATAAAATACTAGGGCTGGCTCACATGTGAACAGCTGTTCATATCTGCACACAATCCTATACATGGGTAGATATGAAGAAATGTGAATATAATTAGGGTAAGGGAATACAGATATGGCTGTTTCCATGATTTTTGGAACCATGCAGCTATGATGACAGATCTGGCTGTTGCTCTCTGTGTACTTTCTCCTGCCCCTATCACATTCCTTTTTCTTTGAGAGCTTGTAAACCTGATCATATTGGGAAAATCCAGCTGCTCATATGAAGGGTTCCATTGCAGTGTTGTTTAAATGTTTAAAATTGCATGTGTTGACAAATAGTGGTTAAGAATTTGATACAGCAACTGTAAGGCCTATTAATTCCTTTCAGCTGACAATCTCAAGTAAATGCAAGTGCTCAAAGATGTATTCATCTTCAGATTACCTACAGAGTAGATGTTGACAAAGTCGAATTTGCAAATAAAGACTGCTATTTTATTATGACCCAATACAGGACATTAAACCTGTATTTCAGACATGCAACTTCCATATACTGAGTCAGACCACTGGTCTATTAAGGCCAGTATTGTCTACTCAGACTGGCAGCAGCTCCTTGAAGGCTCAGATGGCAATCTTTGAAATCACTTACCCAGTTAAAACGATTAGGTAGTATATTGGGCTTTAAACCCAGGACCTTGTGCATACAAAACAGATGTTCTACCACTGAGCCATGACCCCTTTCCGTATGCTATTGATAACTTGAAAGGTCATCTATTGTACATTCCAAATGTGGAAAATGACAACATGCTCCTGAAGATGTCTTTTAAAGCAAACTTGTTAGTTTTCTAAGTTATACTGTTGTACATAAGAGGTTCTGTTCCCTACTTACTGTTTGTTTCTAGTCTGTACTGTTTGCACTTGTAGTAGTTATGTCTGAGAAGGTAGCTTTTACAAGCCTTTCAGTTGTTATTTGTGTTGTGCTCCTTTCTGCTAAAACCAATGATTTGTAAATCTGTATGGTGTAAGACCCACTGTCCTCTACTAGAAATGTACGTGCCTGTTACAGTATGGAAGCAATAAAATGTTGTTTGGAATGGATCAGAAGTACTGACAAATAAAGATCACATGATTAGAAACTCATGTGGTATACAGTATTAGTGGGGCTGCTATGTGGAGAAAGGCAGTGGCAAACCCCATAAAAGGAGTCACCATGAGTTGGTTGTGACTTGATAGTATTTTTTAAAAAACTGGCTTTGGTAGGTTATAATTTTAGTGCCCTTGCATACAACCCCCACTTCTATTCTTTAGTTACGTCAGAACATATTTAGAACCTGCTAGCTCAGACCAGTAGTTCAGTTTGCCCAGCATACTGTTTCTCCAGCAGACAACTCGGTTGCCCTGCAGAGCTAAGCAACTAGGCCATAGAGGCCAAGGCCCTTCCCTCATAGTCCTCCCCAGCATTGGTATTCAGAGGTTTCCTTCAGTCACCATGGCTAGTAGCCGTTGATGGTCCTCTCCTCTATGAATTTCTCTAACTCCTCCTACTTCTACTGGCAGTGACTCACAGTTTAATTACTTGTTCTCCGCACTTTTGATGGAATTCAACAGACCCTTGCAGACTCAGTTAAAAGACTGGAGGGGGGCACACTGGATCCAGCTTTATTGCTGGAGAAACAAGTTAATGCAGCTGCAAAAAAGGCTTTCTACCAACTGAGCCTAGCTTGTAAGATGGCCCCTTGTCTTCATACCGCTGACCTGGATCCATGCCACAGTAACATCAAGGGTAGACTACTGTAATGCACTATACAGTGATCTCCCCTCAAAAGCTCCAACTTGTCCAGAATGCTGTGGCTTGCCTATCAATAGGACTTAGACGGAGCATGGAAATTACTCCCATTCTACAGATGTTCCATAGGCTGCCCATCTGTTATTGGTATCAGTTATCACATACAAATTCATAACCTTGGCCCCTCTTATTTGTGGGACTGCCTCTCCCCCTTTGCTCCACCATGACAACTTTGCTCATGTCAGCAGGGGCTTCTAAAGGTGCCAACCTGCGAATTGGTAAAACCAATAACTGCCTGTACATAGGCTTCCTCAGTTGTGGCTCCCACCTTGCAGAATGGCCTGTGCCGGAAGGCCAGGAAAGCTCCCACTCTCTTGGCTTTCTGCAAACTATGTAAAGCAACTATTCAAGAGGGCTTTTCTACACAGAATAGTAGGGTTGCACTGTTCAAAAAAAGTTTTACAAACTCACTTGGGTCAATGATTAGGCATGTAGGCAATGTTTTAATTGTAAAGTAAAGGTAAAGGTTCCCTTGCTCGAAAGGGACTCTAGGGTTGTGGTGCTCATCTCCGTTTCAAAGCCGAAGAGCCAGCGCTGTCCGAAGACATTTCTGTGGTCATGTGGCCGGCGTGACTAAACACCAAGGTGCACGGAACGCTGTTACCTTCCCACTGAAGTGGTACCTATTTATCTACTTGCAATTTCTTGTTTTGAACTGCTAGGTTGGCAGGAGCTGGAACTAGAGACGGGAGCTCACTCCGTCATGCGGCACACTTGGGTCTCGAACTGCTGAACTACTGACCTTCCACAGCCTGCAGTTCAGCGTCTTAACCACTTGAGCCACCGCAGCTCCTTGTTTTAATTGTAGATATGGGCAAAATGTTGATGGAGGCAGATGAAATTGTGCCTGAAGGTACTCAATCTGTCATTGTTGTCCAAGAATTGCATTGTCATAAACCTGGATTTATTTCAGATAATAGTGCTTTGCCCTGTCTTAACATTGGGATGCTCTACCACATAAGGTCTCCATGAGAATATGGGTCAAAGCCTAAAGACAAACCCAAGTCCTTCCATGCCCTCCTACCAGTCATTATATCAGAGAATATATGGTTGGGTTTCTAGTATTTTCCAGTCTCACAGGTAATAAATTTGTTGGAACTGTTGAATTTCAAGTCTAGGCCATTTGTTTGCTGATTTGTCATTCCAGAATCTCACCTGTGCCACTAAAAATCTGCTGTGGTATATCCTAAACACATTATGTACAGTCTAGTCTCTACAGAAAAACACCTGCTCCTTATTTATCCCAGGTTTAGCAAACTGAACAACACACAATAATGAATACTGAAGCAAAAGGTTGCTTAATCTTGTTGCAACAGCATTTTTCCCTAGAGAGAGCATATCATTTGTTCTTGCCAGCAATTTTGTAAAATTCAGCACTTTAGTCCAATAATGATCGGCCTCACTTCAATCTTCCTGAATGCTGTAAGAACATCACTAATTTTGATCCAGAGAACCTCTTGTCCAGCAATGCCATGCACACATAATGTGAAGGCTAACCATCAGCTAAAACTGCTATGACTTATTGTTCCTAGTACCAATCATACCCCAAAGGATTAGTCCATAAAAACCAATTCCTGCAGTTACTTTTCTTCTTTGTTTTGAGTTCCTTCATCTGTATTGCTTGAAGTTCACACATTTCCTTTGTGTACATATGAGAGGGCTATAAACTTGTTCAAGAAATGAAGCACATTATATTCTCAGGATGCCATCTGGGGTGATTTGAATGACAACCAAATTTCTGTGCTTTGGTAGTAAACCTGTAAATATGTAGAAAATACATGGCCCAGCTCCCCACCCCTGGTAGTAAGATAATTAAAAGGTCAAAATTTAACAAAGACCGAACTACCAATTGCAGAGGTAGGTTTTTACTTACTACACACTATTCCTTGATTTGTTACATAACAACGGAGATAATAGCACGTGGATTGTCACAGCAGAAGTTATACCATGAACGACAACCAAAATTTTCCATCTGATAGTAGTTTAATGTCTTTTTTAAAAAGGTTATTCATGATTACCCTACTGTGGCTAAAACCACTTTTGATTAAATATTTTAAATAAGAAAGCAATAATAGCTTCAGCTAAAAAAAACCTAGAAAAGTTATATGATCATAAAATACAACAGCACATAGGTATATATATATTTAAAAAAGAGTGATGGAAATAGTTTTGAAGGCAGCAAATAAAGTTCAGGCAGGTAAAAATGAGTCTGACCTAATTAGTTATGAGTTATGAATCAGCCAAGGGATTTAAAAAGTACTGGGCACAATTCAGTCCCACGGTGGACATAGTAATTTTGTGCAGGAAATTTCCATAGGCTTTGTAGAGCCCTGATTCCTCCTCCTACCTCTAGGGGCACTGTGAGGGGGGCAAACAGGTTACTGTTGAGCCTGTGGGGATTCCTTTGGAGAGATTATTGTGCCCATAGTGCGACAAAACTGTGTCCACTGAATATTTCTGTAAAAGAAAAAAGGATTCAAAGTGCAGGTGCTCCAATTGTCATTCAACATATCATTCAGTAAATTATTACATTATACATTGTTCATCTATATAATAAAGTGACAGTGTTTTCATTAAGACTTTCAAACATTCAGTTACATATTCTTGCAGATTTTTTTAAGATTACATTTAATAAAGATTTATGCAGTTCATCTATGAATTCTTGATCTACAATACATTAGATTCATGGTAATGCTTAGATTTACAGATTCAATGACACAGAATTATCTACAGAAAATATGTTTAAAACCCTCACTTCCACTTTTAAAAGGGGTACTATGAATTGTTTAGGTCAGAACATTGGCATTGTCAAGGCAGGTCCATGGCAGTATCTCTGAAGAATGTATTTAAAAAAGTATTAGGAATTACTAGCCTCTTAAAAAAATTATATAAAGAGACATCCACCAGGGATGCTGCACAGAACTTATGTTTGAACCCTAAACATGTTGACAGCACCCCTTTCTACCTTTCCCCTAACTCACCAATCTTCTACAGGCACATCAGCTTCAATGCACCCGGGGCGCTCCCTTGCCTGAAAGGACTTCTGCTTTGCCATTCACTTCAATGAAGGGAGCAGTTATATAAACACTGTCCTTCCCCAAGAGAATGGGGAAGACTAAAAAGGAGCTCCATGTGTACATTGCAGCACCTATCCAGCTTGTGGCGTTTTGAGCGTCTTCCAGTTCTTCTCCATTCTCCAAGACTTCAGACCTATTTTAAAAGCAAACATTTCACTTCTACAATTAAAACTGAATTGTCACCATTTATCAATTGATAAGAAGGCTAATCATACAAGACATCACTGACAGTGGACACCCCCCCTCCCCAGCATATATATTGGCTACAACAAGCATTCTGGTAATATTTTCCACAGAGAAAAAATGCCCATAATTCAAGATAAGTATGGATTTACACTCCAACATGTTCACAATGGCAAGATTTACCATATTTTGAAAATATCAGTACCTGTGCCTGGCAGTAATAAATACATCATAAAAACCTAAAAGTTTTTTTTTTAAAAAAACCTCCCTATGAGGTCCACTTAGCCTGACATAGCAGAGATCTCATAGTCACTAGCAGATGTTATAGGTTTCCCCATCATCCTTATATTCTTTGCATTAGTAATCCGTGCCATCATACACACCGGCTTATCAAAATACCGGACAAGGGCTGATTCAGTCAAGAGTGAAGCCAAAAACTGCTCAAAGGTGATGGCCCAGTCTCTGTCAATGCTGGTGCTCCCTGGCAGAGAAGCAGGGTTGTTGCTTCGCACCAACACAGTGTCTTCACCTATGTCTTCGCAGTGTAACTTTTCCTCCTCATGAGAACCCGCACTTAGGACAGAATAGGAAGACATGGAACTGTCATCTTTAGTGTCGTCATCAGAAATAAGCATGGAAGAGCCAGCTCCGTTGTCCCTAGGAGAAGAGTCTTCCAGCTTAATGTCTTCCATCTGGGTACCATCACCACAGATGTTCTCTTCATCATCAGCCAGGAAGCCACCTTGGAAAGGATCACGATGCTCAATGTGATACAGCTGGTTATCCTTCTTCTGGAGTCCTGAATTTTGTATGGATTTACTGCTGCTCTCAGCCTCTTTTATAGGCTGCACACTAAACAGTTTGCCAACCTCACCTATCTCCAACAGCAGACTTGTTACAGCAGCAGTAGCATGGTAAAGATCTTGCTCATTGGGGTCTTCACTGAACATATTGTACATTGTCTTGCACAATTCAATAAACTGCCCCTAGATGCAAAAGAGAAAATAGAATGCTAATGAAAAGCAAGGAAGCAAAATGTAGTTTGTTCTGCAGGAACATTTGTTTTAAAATACTTTTGTTCAGGAGACAAGGAACTTCAGCAAGCACTGGGTATTTGTAGATAGGCATACCCATTAATAGCCTGTCAAAACTAGTTCTTGCTTTCAAAAATGGATCTAGAGGTTTTAAATAGTATCTACTGTTCAGCTCAATTTGAACAAAGTGCTCTCAGACAAACTGTGACAAAATGAGAGTTAGTTACATACTAAATGGTAAAATCAGGGGTCGTTTCGTAGAAAAAGAGCTAGGGGAACTTATTAGCATAACTCATTAGCATATGCCACACCCAGTGTTCCCTCTAAGCTGAGTTAGTGTGAGCTAGCTCACAGTTTTTTAGCCTCCGGCTCACAGATTTTTGCCTTGACTCAGGAAGGAGGGCTCCAGAGCGAACTAATTTATGCAGTAGCCAAACCACTTACTCACAACTTTAATGCCAGTAGCTTACAAAGTAGAATTTTTGCTCACAAAACTCCATGGCTTAGAGGGAACATTGGCCACACCCCCTGCCATCACCGGAAGTGTGTCATAAGGCCACACCCACCACTCAGTCTTGGTCTTAAAGGTTAGTCTTAAAGGTGCTATTTGTTAGTCTTAAAGGTGCTATTTGAACTCTCGGACTATTTTTCAATAAAATAAATTCTAGCTTAAAGTTCACATACTGAATTTTGACTTTTTTGAATTTTTGCTCACAAGACTCCATAGCTTAGAGGGAACATTGCTTGTGAGTAAATCTTCGCAGGATCCGGCTGCAAGGTTTTTTGCCAGCAGTTGCATATCGGAAGCCCTTCCCGTCCTCGTTGGCAATTCAATAGCAAAGCCCGACCCCCTCCTTTTCTCGGCCTCTCTAGCAAACAGCTCTGTCAGTTTATTCCTTTCAGAGCTGGAGACAAATGAAAAATGCTTCCTGCCCTGCCCTCCCCTCCCCATAAAGAGCAGCGCCCGGACTATACAAACTCCCCGTCAAAAACACTTGACAGCCGCATTTCTCTCTTCCAGGACTGAAAAAGCTGATTTCTCACACACACACCCATGACTTACTTGTGAGTAAACCTTCCCAGGACCCGCCGGCAACGCTTTTGCAGATCTGAAGCCTCTTCCTAGTCTTTTTGGCCTTTCAATAGCCGAGTCTCCTTCCTTCCTCCGGAAGGAAAAGACCTTTTCCTCTGGCTCTCCTGCCCCCACCCGCTCCTTGCATGGCCTCTCTAGGAAGCGGCTCGCTTGCCTTGACCCTCTCTGTGCTGCAGAGAAATGAAGGAGAAAAGCCTCCTCCTCCCGTCCTCTCTGCGAGGCGCCACGCCCAGACCCGGTCGGGCTTCAGCCAGGCTGCTCTCTTCAGCAACAACGCCTTATAATGCAGTTCGACGGGGCTGCTCGCGAGTAACTCCGCACGGGAGACCCCAGGCTCTTCACCCGGGGGAACGGCGATCCCCCCCCCCGAATCGACCTCTGGGTAAAATCAAAAAAGAATACGAAAAGTTCAGGGGAAAAACTAAGCTTAGGAGGAGGAGCCTGAGGGATTGGTTAGTGTGATAGGTCAGGATGGTATGCCCAGCACCTGTTAGGGTGGAAATTTAAAAATTCTAAGACTCTGTCACTTTGGCAGAGAGTCTGCTACATATGGCATACAATCTAGATGGTACAATAGAAATATTTTGGTCCCTATGCCTCTGCACTTTCAGAGTGAGGCAAATGCAGAATACCAAGTGCTGGATATAGGGTTTTCCGCAGACTATGCTTTTGAATGTGTTTGGTCCAGAGGGCAAGTTGTGCACAGAAGTCTTCTGCATGCAGCTCATCCTTGCTGGATCAGGATGTGACAAGGTGGTCATAAATATCTACGGCTGAAGAAAATATCAAAAACTTATCCAACAACAATTACCTGATTTAATTTGGGCAAGTCCTTTGCATTCTTTGCTTTGGATTTATTCTCTTGGCTCCACATTCTAAGGTAATTTCGGTTGTCTTGAGAATTCTTCTTACCTGCATCAATTTTTCCCCAGAAAAGAGAAGGGAAAATGATGTAATGCTTACTTCCTTCAAAAATGTTTTTCCCACCACATTAGAAAAAGAGATGCAGGGTTCTGAGAGCCCCCACAGGTCTCTGGTAAGAGATTACCTATTCCCTACCCCACATATTTAAGGAAGATGAACAGACACATACAAAAGATGAAGACAGAATTTGGCAATTTCTAATGGAACAGCGGAAGGAAAGCCTTACCTAGAATCTGTAATAGCTCATTTTAACCCTTTGATCATTTCAAAATAAAAAGTGCTATTAAAACTAATAATTATGATTCCATCGAACAAATTTAGAGTCCAGTGCCACCTTTAAGACCAACAAGGGATGAGCTTTCAGGTGCACGCACACTTTTTCAAATACAGTGGAATGGGAGGTAAGGTTCCAACTTATAGATGGGCTGAACAGCAAATTAACATGTAACATGATGAAGATGTTTTAAGCTATGCAAAAACAGAATTAAACAACAAGCTAAGGTTATAAGGTTAACGGTTGTAAAGCAATAAATATGTCAAAATAAATCTGAGACTCTCCATTCGCTCTCAGAGCATGGATGTCAATAGCATTTTTTACTTTCTCAAGGTGAGAGCAGTCTATGTCAGCCAAACATTCCAATATTCCTTGTATTACATTCAGTATTCTAATATACTATTCTGAAAAATACAGAGGACTCTTAATTTGTTCTACTGCTTCAGACCAACATGGCTGACTACCTGGATCTATGGTTTCCTAGGAAGACTTCTAGTTGTTGCTGGAGCCCAAGAGTACAGGCAAAGGACTTGGTAAGAGCAAAATGGGGCACATGGACCGCTTGGCTTATTTCCCTCTCCCTGCCTCTTGGGCCCCCCTTCCCCATTACTGGTCCTGACGAAAAGCATACCTTTCTCAGTTTTCACACTCACACTGACAAACCCTTCATCTGATCCATGTTTGTTCTTGCTGTCTACGCCGACAACTAATAATATTCAGAAAAGCAAAATTAATGTAATTTCAGAAACATATGTACATAAAACAACGAAAGTACATCTGTGACCATGAGCTATGAAAAGCTGGTATCAGCTAGGCCCTCTGAGAAAAGCGCTATTGTCCACTGAGAACATACTGAAGAACAGACTCTCCCTAAAAGCTGACCTCCATGTGCTGTGGAGGATTCTTAGACTCTTCAGGTTGTTTAAGCAGCAACTCCAGCTTGTTGACTGAAGCCAGAGAAATTCATTTCTAGTAACTAGAAATCAAGCTGCCTTCCCCAGATTTCTATTCCTGTGATGGGGGGTGGGGCAGGAGGCTCCAGAGTTACCTGGAGACTCCATCAAGACTATCATGGGTCTAACTCTTTAGAAATTTAGTGTTCCCAGCTATTCCCAGGAGCAATTGTGAATACACTGAATACAGCCTACATTTGTTGCTACAGGACACTTCAACATTACAAAGGTATCCTTATTAAAAACATCTTCTGCTAGATATTAATGAAAGCTGAAGCCAACTATGTTTTATTTTTGAAAGTGTTTAGACACCTTTCTAGTGCTATGTGAGAGGTACAAGTTAATAAATCTGAGATAAAGTCACATACCATGTGTACACTCTGGTGTGATGTCTTCAAAGAAGTACTGAGTTGCTTCAAAAGCAGAATCTGGCTCTTCCTGGTCTGAGGATGGATCTAAGCAAAGAAGAATCAAGTACCAGTATGCATCAGACAGACCAGTTAATCGACCCGGATCTATTCAATTATGAAAATCCCACTGGAGTTCATAAACACAACAGTAGTTGTTACAGGTCAAGAACAGATTATTAAGGGGCATGATTACATTAAAAATGTTACACAAATATTCCCAAACATTTGTTATAGAGGAGCCTTGAAACTCTATTTAAAACACTTAATAACTACCCTTATAAGAGTTCATAAACTGTGCAGCCTGGACTATTACAGCATTCCCTAACAAGAGCTAAATTATATTAGTCCCTGAAGACAAACAGGCATCACAAAGCAAACATCTTCCCACAAAAACTGCCACCATTTAATTATCTCTTTTGCTTTAAATGTTTTTAATAATTAAGCACCTACAGTAACCAGATGCTGAACAATTACCTCTCTAGCACTGGGAAAAACTACTGGCAACTATATGTAAGGGCAAATGTGATATGCATGATAGCCATTCTTGGAAGGAGCAATTCTTACGTGCCGTGCCTGAGGCTGAAACATCCATGTACCATCCCATTCAGAAGAAATGGCAGTCACACGTATCGGTAGGATCTCATGTGCTGTGTTTTCCCCATACACATTGTCACAGCACCAGGAAGGGCTTGTGGCACAAGCATGCATACATGCACAGGGTTTTGACCATACATCATA
This sequence comes from Gekko japonicus, assembly GCF_001447785.1. Classification (NCBI taxonomy): domain Eukaryota; kingdom Metazoa; phylum Chordata; class Lepidosauria; order Squamata; family Gekkonidae; genus Gekko; species Gekko japonicus. The sequence goes on along the minus strand of NW_015166418.1, from coordinate 228,446 downwards.
GTGTAGCTATTCCCCACTCCTCAGCCCTTTGCTATGTAGGAACAGACACCCCCAGTGGCAGTAGCAAATGTCCCACAAAATAGCAAATGTCCCACTAAGATGTTTCAGTCCCATTTTAAGTAGCCCTGTTACTCACCAGGCAAAACATGCATTTTATACAGCAGCTTCAACTTCTCAGTAAGATCCCCATGGCATGCTGCACCTAGAAGAGGTTACAGTCACTGTAACAGAATCACTAGCTAGTCATATGTCTGCAACACATGTAATCATCCAAACATCAGGAAATTAATCTTCAACTGACAAAAAGATTATGCCCTGTGTACCTTCAGCTTCTTACGGTTAAGTCTTTTAACTGTGTCCAACACTAGTTTTTATCATTCAGAGTTTGTATTGCTGCTGTTTAATGCTGGGGCTTTTGTTATTAATATAGGTTTACATTATTTTATGCCATTTGACATAGAGGCAGAAAAGTAGCTTTAAAAATAAAAATATTAGCCATATTCTATATTTCCATAAACGTGGATAACAGATTGGGGGGGGGGGGGACACCTCTACCTATTCTTTCACCAGAAGGAAAAAATAGGTGCTAAAAAAGTAATTAATTGATGGTATGTGCCCTCACAATATAATTTGTGATTCCATTACCCAATTTTAAAAAAACCCACATATTTTAATCAAGCAACCTAGAAGGCCTAAATAACTAAAAATAAAGCCATATTCTTACTTCTACAGATTCTCAAAATGGTACTTGTAATGATTTAAAGCTTTGTAACAATTGTATATTTGATATTTAATTGTAAAACTGCAGCCTAGTGACCATTAAAAAAAGAAATTGCTATGACCTTGGTCTGAAACCCATTTAGGAAAAACACCTCACTTTTCCTCCCAAGCTCAGCAATACATTTTAGAGATATAAAGGCAATTTTTAAAAATTTTCATATTTGGTTCATTATACTTCTATAAATAATTATTTTGAAATTTTCTGATGGAGTAAAAGGTGTTAATTTAGTTTTTAATTTCCACTTGTTTTGACAGGAAGCAGCCAGATATATTTCTTCTTTCGTTTTCCATTCAATCGTGAGCACATTTTCAGGGACTGTGTCCCTTACCCATGGGATCTGCCATGCCAAATTTCAGATGAATTTAAAAGTCTGTTTTATATGTAATTAGTAATTAAAGTTCTGGCTTGGAGAGCAAGCACAAGAATGTATAAGAACATGGGTAAGTAAGTGATACGCCCCCCCCCCCCCCATTCCTGGCTCCTCGAGTGTGTATTTCTGGTCTATTTTCAAACACAAATGGAACATTCGTGCATGAATATCACATGAATTCGATAAATTGGACATCTGTTGGGGGAAAGAAGGCGCAGGAAAACTTCCCCATCAGAAAACTTTTCTGATACACATTGTGGCCCTTTAAAAGTGTCAACAACAAGATACTTGGGCATTCTTGCACTGAATCCAATTCTAACGTTACCTTGTTTACGGAATGAAATTTTTAAAACAAACCTCAAGGGTCTTCCTTCTTGAAAAAGTAAATTGCCTCCAATACATGTCATCACTTAGAGAAGAAATATATTGCTTATTTCTTATTATGCAAAACCAGCAATGTGTTCACCATAACTGACAAATGGCTACACTGATTTTCTCCTTTTAATAGATTAAAAATATATAGTTGAGTTTTGGGGCAGAATATTAATCCAACAACAATCAGATATTGTACGAAAGCAAATGTGATAGATACAATCACATCAAAGTGACCAGAACACAAATAGTGCAGCCTTTTAAAATACAAAAAATAAAACTGCCTGACAAACCACAGATTTTAGTGTTAAGGGATAAGGGAGATAGAGACTTGGCCTTTGACAGACCATGCATGTAGGGCTTGGGTTATTTTAAAAGCACATGCCATGCATTCTCCTTACTTAGTCCAGAAACAAATTCCCGAAAGTTGATTAATGAATCTCCATTTTCATCCAGTAATCTGAATAAACGTGCAGCCAAAACATCAGAGTGAGTTCCACAGCCCCAAGGAAAAAGGAGAGCAAACATTCCCTTGAACTGCTCAAAGTCAATGCGATACTGTTCTAAATAGGGCAAGCTCGGGTCATGGCGGTCAATGGCATTGCTGGTGCCTCCCCAGTAGCAGCTTGTCAAATGCTCTGCCTGAAGAAAAGCAAGGCAAATACAATTAATTCTATTACAAGCTTCGTATCAATTTCAGCAGCAGCATCCACTATTTATGCTACTTCTCTAGTGGGTCTTTCAAGCTGCTTTTGACCCAGAGGACCACTTAATATTGTTCAGACACACTGAAACCAGAATGGGTATAAAAAGTATTGAGTAGGATCCTGCCAGCTTTTCCACTGGTAAAAGGAGGACAGGCCCTTTTGACCACCAAAAAGACTACAAAAAGACTATAACACCCTGTAAGCTGCCCTGAGCCTGCCTTGGCAGGGAGGGCAGGGTATAAATTGAATAAATAAATAAATAAACAAACGTGGATCATGAGATTTGTATGGAAACAAGCCACATGTGTTACTTGGGTTTTTATTGCATGTGTTGTTAAACTTGGTATTGTAAACCACCTTGAGCCACAAAGGAAAGGCGGGGTATAAATATTTCAATCAATAAAGCCGTCTATGTGGAACACCCACACAGAAGGATTGCAGTCAATATTTTCCAGTTACACAATTCCATCTCTGACTGAACAGTTGTAGATGTACACTTAAAGTGCAGGCTCATGGTTAGTGTCAAGGTACATGGTCTGCCAGCACCCCCACCACCCCAAGCAGCAGTCAAGGGAGAGATATCTATGCACAACCTGCATATGGGCAGAAATTGTTGATGCATGTTTGCACCTGTACAGGCTGCTAGATACTCTTGTGCTCCAGACTGCGCTACAAGGGTGGATTTAAAGGAGGGCTGAGTCTCCAAACTCAATGTGATGGACCTAGAAAGCCATCCTAAGCCTTTCTACTCAGAAGAAAGTTCTTTAATGGGCTTACTCCAGAGGAAAGTGTCTCAGAATGGCAGCCCTGGGCTCTGTGTTTCAATTGCTTCCTTTTCTACAACTGGACTGCCTGATTCACCATTGAAATGATGGTCATTTTGCAGAATTTTTTTTTTATTTGAACAATCATTAACATGAAAATTATGAGCCCATGGGGATTAAATGGTCAGTGTTGTTTCTCACAGTTCTACGTTCACTTTAATGTGATATGTTACAAGATCATATCCACAATACACTTCGCATCACAGGAAATAGTTGTTCCTGCTTGAACATGTTACACTTCACATCACAGGAAATAGTTGTTCCTGCTTGATAGGTCAAAGATTCTCTCTGCCCACTTACTCAAGCACAGTTTTAAACTCTACCTTCTTCATCAGATGGGCAATTTTTATTTGCTTCTGATGCTAACAAAACATGTACTTGCAATACCACTGGGTAAATTAGGAACTAAACAGGTATTTCAAATTTACCTTGAAAAGGGCATAGAGCTCCTCCAGCTCATCTATAGTAAAAGAGGTCTCAGTCACTATGGTCCGTACCTTGCAAAATATAAAAGCACAAAGTGTTTTAACACATGGAAAAGACCTGCACTTCAAAACTGAGTTAGAAAAGTACTTCGCAAATTTACCACATTGCGTTTTGTAGTGTCCTCAAGTGTCTGGATCACCTTCAGTCTCTGCTTGAATCTCATTTGTTCAATCAAATCTGCTCGTATGCTTCCAAATTTCTAAAGGGGAAAAATATTGTTCAAGTTTGATGCAGAATCTTAAAAGACAGCTTCATTTATGCCTTCTATGTTCTGTGGCAAAGATTTTTATAATGAACAAAAGCAATAGCTTTGCACATTGTATCTATTACTTAAGCCTTATTCTTCTTGTATCAGAGGATGTAAAGTTTCTCAGCTATGCCCAGTGGAAGAGAGATATAGAAGTGCAAATTTTGGAATGCAGTACCCGGAATATTAGATGCATCTAAGAACCACAGGAAACTGGTGGGATTACTGGTTTACCTGTATGCTTAAAATCTGATTATAGTCAATGTTATTTGGATATATCTAACATTTTTGTATTGTCTTGCGGATACCTAATGCAGACAGTGGAAGGGTTGCTCACATTACATTTGTTTATGCCAGTGGAGTTTGGCTAGGCCTTTTGCAGTAGTAAAGGACAGAAAGTCTTTGCTGAGCAAGCATGGTTACTGGAAGCAGAAATTTTTATAACTTCAGAGACTGGCAAAGTGTCCCCACAGTCAGGGAAGTCACAATTAGCCAACAGTTCATAATCATTCCGCTCACATGAATACTGCAGATAGTTCATTACACATACTGCATGTATTCATTACATAATTACTTTATCTTGCATATGCCCATGCACCCATGTCTTTTTAGTCTTGTTTTTACAGATGCTTCTGAGCAACAGAGACAAACACACCCTTTAACTTGTGTCATTGTTACTATACAGCTTTTACCATTAAATGAAGGAGACAGAGGGAAATGATATAACATACTTGACAAGGGTCCACGTACTACTGCACATTTTGATCTAACACTTTCTAGAAAGAAATCAGACTTCATAGGACTTGTTTCATACACGATACATAGGATCTACAAGTAAGTGGAACATGAAAGCAAGTATTGGCCTCAAATGTACCCCCCTACCTACTACAAAAGAATACCACCTGTGACTTTGTACTTATACATGTCTACAAATGCATTTGTCCAACGTGTGGGATCTGGCCACTCCCTTCTTGCGGCAGACAAGATGTGCATGTATGTATCTCATGTCATATCCATATGCATGGAGGAGGTAGGAGGGTCTTGGAGTGAAATTCACAGCAATGCACCCACTTAGAGACAACTTGCTGAGGATCTACGCAAACAGGCCTTGCAGCAATTTATTTATTTATTAGTGCACCCACTTAGAGACAACTAGCTGAGGATCTACGCAAACTGGCCTTGCAGCAATTTATTTATTTATTTATTAAATTTATCAACCGCCCTCCCCGGTGGGACCAGGCTCAGCGTGGTATACAACATAATAGTATAAGATATTAAGTAAAACAGATTAAAACCAAGTGAAACAATAAAAATACAGCAATCTAACTAAAGATGGTGCTAAAATCCCAACTGCACCGCTATCTCATGGGGAAAGGGCATGGAGATGGGAGTGCCAAGACAGGAACATCACTGTCCTCAACTGAATGCCTGGAGGAACATCTCTTTCATTATTGCTCTCCCTTGCTCACCTTTCAACTCATAGCTGCTGACATATTACCTCATAGGAAGTTCTGATGAGTCTGAAGATATCCACTTCGGGGTGAGGTCCAACATCGTCACTAAGCAATGAATGAAGGTGAGGGATTGGTGGCAAAGTGCTGTCCTTATTTGTCACACTGTCCAAATACCTATGGAAGACAAGAGAAATCAAATGAAACACATTCAGGTGCACTCAGCATCTAACATTAATCCAAGCTTAAATGTACTGTACATGCCTTTTCTTCCCAAGAGTTCAGTGTTTTAAAAAATCCAGACTATCTGGAAGCTCCATATTTATAGTGTAGTGCCCTTCCCAAGAGCACACAGCACATCACGTACATTGCTTCAGATGTGATGCAGATGTTTACTATTATGCAGGTGTTTACTATTATGCTCATATTACACATAGGAGTTAGCTAGAGATTGTGGTTTGCCTAGATCTACCTAGGAGAAAAATAAAGGAAGAGATGTGATCAGAATCTGTGGATGAAATTAAAGATGTGATGCCTCTGACTAGCCACAGTAAAGGCACAGAACCAGGGCTGGTGGGTACTCAAAAAGTTCTACAGTGCAAACCTTTACAGAATCTACAACATCCAGCACTGCTTTTGATTAGGTGGTCACACATCATTCTCTCCCATTTCTCTCCATTTCTACCATGCACACATTACTGCTTTCTCTGAATAGAGCATAACCTGCAACTGAACTCTCTATAAGAGACAAAAAGGATAGAGGCTAAACTATAATGCACACACTTTGCAAGCATGAGGTAATTCTTAGCCTCTCCAAATAAAAGCCCTCTCTGTTAACAGAGCTCTGAAAGGCTTGGAGGGCCACAGCAAGTCAAGGCTGACAGTACTATGCAGGGATGAGCCATTGGCCTGACTCAGTATAAGATAACTCCTCACAATGAAATCAAACAATACCGTGCCACAGGCAGTATTCCTTTCCAATGCTACTAGGGGGCCAATCAGTAAGACAGAACCAGATGAGTCAGAATTCTTCATTCAATGGCTAAGCTTTTTATTTATCAAAAGGAACACCTTTTGACAATTCAACAGGACTGGTTTAAAGGGGGAAAGGGCAATGCACTTGGCAAGGGCAGTGACACAAACGGGATGTTTACTCTTACAAGGCATTTCAGACATAACAAAGCTTTCAATAAGTACCTTCCGAGCACGGTCATAGCTTCACCATCATCTTTACAATTCAGCAGCTTGTCCACATTAGCATCCAGCACAGCCAATGCTAACTGGAATATCACCTTTATGCCTTCACAGAAGAAACAGTCCACAACCACCACAGCACTTTCAAAGGGCATTACACTAAGGAAGAGTGTGAGGAACCAGGAAAGAGAGATGGTGGAGATGACCCCCAAGTCCTGCATACAGTCATAGAGTTGTGGAACGTAATCCCGAGCCAACTCTTCAAACACGCCTTGATCCACCAGAGCACCTGCAGGACACAATCAGTATTGGACAAGAGTGAGATATGAGCCATTAAAGAACATATAACCTAAAGAACATATAAAGACCTTAAATGCAAGATTCTTGACACTCAGAAACAATGGATTCTTTCCTTAAGCAGTTGTCATTTCAAGTACTGCTTTTGTGTTCCCCTGTCTTCCAAGGCAAAGCAACTTATCACAAAAAATAAGAGGCTAGATCTAACCAGCTTTTTAATTCCCCTCCTTATGACAGCCCCATCTCACATGGCTTTTGTTTATGAAGATCCCAATGTCCCTAACATAGCCTTTTTGGTAGTCCAAGAATACCTAGCCTTCCTTTTTCACCAGGAGAAAAGCTGGTTGGATTCAACCCAAAGACTTTTCAATGGTCTCACACCCATTCCCAACCATCCTTGGCTATGGAATGGACTGTCTTCTCACCCTGCACTGGAGCCATTGCTGAATAACTTCCAACATCTGGTCAAGGATCTTATTCCACTGATCTTTAATGGACTATTTTTTGTTCCCTTCTGTTACTTTTCTGTCTCATTATGATGCTGCTGTTTTAGTTACTTCGTATGGTTTTTCTGTCAGTTTAAGTAAGTGCTAGTAATTTAATTGTAAATCATCTTGGGCTTATGTATGCTGAGAGGCAGAATTCAAATATTTTAAGCAAATCAACACATTTTTAACATGCAAGACCTACTATGAAAAGAACTTCTAGCACCTCCAACTGGTACAAAAATCGACAGGAAATTTGCTGTTGGTACTCTACCAACTGGGAACATCTCTCTCAAGACATAACAGAACCACACAGGTTGCTTATTCACTTCTTGGCACAATTCAAACTGCTGGCTATTACTGAGTCTTTTGGTCAACTTTTTAATTTTGTTTTGTTTGTGTATGGGTTGTATATGTTTTTAACATCCTACAGTCTTGGGCCCTCTGTTACGTCTTCTTTTGCTACATTTTATCTCTTGACCCCTATGCATGTGACTAATGTTACGATTTTGTTGGGCTGTCCAGTAGTTCAGTAGCACCTTAAAGACTAATAAAATCTGTAAATCTTAACTGTTATGATGGCTGTTTTATGGTGCTTTATTTTATGGCTTATGTTGTATGAGACTGTGGGCTCTTCCACATTCTGATTTTCATCACTTGCGTGTTCCTATTGCTTCAGGGTTCCCTCCCCCCAAAAAATGTGTTTTGCTCTCTCTAGTAGTCCCAGAGGGAGCAAAACACGTGGAAGGGGGGGGAGACCCAAAGCAATAGGGACAAACGAGTGACAAATGAGAAAGTGGAAGAACCCTGTGAGCAGACCACACCAAAACTTTCCCACCACATTCTCAGGCTGCACACTGCTGAGTCTGCCCTGCCTCCAATTTTGTTCCTGGAGATTAGCAGCCCATCATAAAGTGGGGCCCTGAATCACACGGGGTCCTGTTTTCCACACCACGGGGAAGGGGGAGGGAGGAGCAGCCAAGGCAATCCTTCCCAGGCAGAGGGAGTGGGCCAGCAGCAAGTGCAGGAAGCTTATGCCTTCATGACCTGATGCTGGCCCTATCAGAGGGTCCTGGGTGTTGGGGGGCAGGGGTGCCTTGGTTGTTACTAAAGGCACTGCACTGCCCCCTTGCCATCTTTTTGGTGTTGAGTGACTTGGTCCTCGCCTCACCCCTCCCCTTAGCATGGGGACCGCAAACAGTACTGGGATAAATGGGAGCAACTGCAGGAGGAGGAAGGGAAATCTGTAGAAATCCCCCCTCCTTTCTGTCAGAAAGAGTAGGCTCTTAGCGCTGGGGCCGCAAACAGTACTGGGATAAAAGGGAGCAACTGTAGAAGGAGGAAGGGAAACCTGTAGAAACCCCCCCTCCTTTCTGTCAGAAAGAGTAGGTTGGATGTCCTGTGTGAGGTTGTCAGGAAGGCTCCCATGCTTCTGTCTATCTGCAAGCTATGTGGAACAGAATTGCGCAGGAGGGCATTTTTATAACGGTCATAAGGCTATAATATAACAAAATGGTTCAGGATGGTGCTTTTATAAAGGAAGCAGGACTTTTAACTCTTAAACATAAAAGTTTATATTTTTGCTGCATGTATTGGCCTACTCTTGTTGCTTTGTTTTTATACTTATGTAATACCATTTTCTGCAGTGTTTAATCATATCATGTTAAATACTTTATGCCTTGTTCCAGATTGCTGTAATCTTATACTGATTCCACTGATTTACACTGTGTCTCTGCTTTGAGTCTCAGTGGAAAAGGCTGATTATAAATAAAACAAAATAAATAAATAAAAATGTGTCTATTTAACTGGTTTGAAATTAAATATAGAGAAGCAGTTCTCCTAAATAAGAAGTAGGGCCTCAACCACGTAATTATCGTTCAACATCATTGAATTCAAGTATCCATCATCTGCAAATCAGTTACTCTCTGGTAGTTTTAAAAACTAACCCTGAAATAGTCAGTGATTAGAGTCTAACAAAACTGTCCTTTAACATACCAACTACTCTTGTGTTGTAGTAATCTGGCAGCATGCGCTCACACAAAGCCACGAGCAGCCAAAAAGCTTCCTCTTCCTTTGCATACAAAAGCAGCACCGATGTAACAATATTCATGGCCTAGGGAAAAAAAGTTTTAAAAGGACTATTAAAAATCCCAACTCTTCCTCATTCTTCACACCTTTCGGAAAAAAGGCTGCTCAAAAGCAATGTTGAAATCATCCAAACTGCACGGACAGACACCTAACAACATTCTGTCATGAGCTTAACAGAAAGTGCTTCCCATAACTGTTAGTTACCCCCATCTGTCCTATACTCAAGCAGCCGCAACAGTGCCATTACAATATACAAACTGGCACCCTACAACAAAAAAACTGCACTTTCTTTTGAAGAATGACATGTGGCATGTGAAACCTCTTTCTGTGTTGTATCAGCGACATTACTCCAACCATTGGATGCCTTTAGTGCTACAGGATGGGGAGGAAGACCAATGGGAAGTGGGATAGAAAAAAAAGTGTATTTTCTTCCTTTTCCCTCCTCCTGAGATCTTCCTCCCTCTGCTCTACAATGTATTGATGTTCAAACACCCCACGTGCCCTGAACCCAAACAGGATAGCACCAAACAGGAGGCATTTTTCATCCTTATAAAACTGCATCTTACCTAACCAACATACATCAGTTATAAAGCTGCATCTTACCTAACCAACATACATCAGCAGCACATGTAAACACCTGTTTCTGGAAGATTTGCTCCCGATACAAATAACTCAATTCAACAATAATTCCTGAGGTGAAAGAAAGTCCTTAAAATGAGAAAGAGAGTTTCATATACCTGACAGTATCCTATGTTAGGATTTCTAAACGCATAGGCCGTGAGCACTCTCCTCAGAGCAGCAATGCCCATCTCATTCTGGAATGCAGGGTGCTCCGGCAGAGAACGGTGCAAATCCCTCTCGATCTCTTCTGTGGCAAGATTATATTTTCCCATGGACTTCTCCACCAAGTCTTCATAATACCCAGCATGGGTGGCCATTTCATTAATAGCTCCTACCAAGTTAAAAGAACACATTGACAAAAGAGGTTACAGATACATGCTGTGAATGGAAGAACTGTGCAGATAGTTCTATACACTTTAGTTTGGTTTTCCTTGAAATGCAGCTCCCCCACACTCCAAATGACATGGGAAGCAACTTTTGACATTGTGGGGGGATCTGGTAATGGCACAGAGGGTTGGCTATTCGGGGGGATGGGGGGAGCCATATCCTGCTAAGCATGCCCAACCCCCTTGATATCCCCTTTGAATCTCAGCCACTGAGTACAACAAGCAGATCATGTTCTCAAAAATCCTTGTGTCTCCAAGTTTATTTATTTGATGTATACACTGGCCCTCCCCGCGGGTGGGCTCAAGGCGGTTTACAGCAATTCTTAATATAATACTGCTCACTAGACTTTTCATTTTCCACACAACTGGAACGTCTTCTACGATAACATCCATGTCTTAATGGCTACTGTGCAGGTGGCTGATCTTCCAGCTCCAAAGAGATTTCATCTGGGCAGTTAAATTTTCCATGGAAATACGTTGCCTAGGGCTAGTTGGGCAAAAGCATTCACGGAATTACTCCCTAGGGTTTCATATCTTAAGTCTTTATTTATATATTTACTAGTATTATAATTTATTAGTATTTCCTCCAAAATATAGGGCCTCAAGTGGGTCTCTTAAGTCTTTTTTTCCTTTTTTTCTGTTTTTCCTTTAAATCATACCCTGTGACGTGCTTGCTTTTAGGGGAAACAGTTTTACCTTTTAATTCACACTTTGTGTATATAAACTTGGTAGTTTCTGCTGCCACCAGGAATTTAAAATTCAAAATCTCTCTCCTTTGGTAATGTAACCCAGGGTCTGGGCACTTCAGAGGACTATGTGGCCCTGAGGAAGTACTGTACTGAATTCTGGGATATTTAAACAAAAATGGATTTATTGAAATAAGGACAAAATAGGTTTCTGGAAAAAGGAACCCGCGTGGCTCAAGTGGTTAAGACACTGAACTGCAGGCTGTGCAAGGTCGGTAGTTCAGCAGTTTGAGACCCGAGTTGCCGCATGACGGAGCGAGCTCCCGTCTCTAGTTCCAGCTCCTGCCAACCTAGCAGTTCGAAAGCAAGAAACTGCAAGTAGATAAATAGGTACTACTTCAGTGGGAAGGTAACAGCGTTCCGTGCACCTTGGTGTTTAGTCATGCTGGCCACATGACCACGGAAATGTCTTTGGACAGCGCTGGCTCTTCGGCTTTGAAACGGAGATGAGCACCGCAACCCTAGAGTCGGATCCGACTGGCTTTCGAGCAAGGGAAACCTTTACACTTGGTGTCACACCAGTCTCTCAGACACCAAAATTCCACTCTGACAGGATTCTCTCTCTTTCTCATATATGTAGCCAAACCAGCTAAACTCTTTGACTTTTCCACACAAGATCCACTGGTCTAATCATACAGTTTAGACACAGGTCATTTCTTTTCCCTGCAGACTCTCTCACAATACTTTTAGAGTTCCACACAGACCCTCTTTAATAGCTCTTCCACACTTCACTTTCCAAAGACACACAGAACACTGAACTCTGTCATAAAAACACACACACACAGACATTCCTCTCAGAACATCCCCTCCCACACTCTCAGTCATCAACCAATCACAGCACACACATCTCCCCCTATCGCCCTCCTTGCATTACTGCAGACAAACCAACATTTAAAGGAACACACACACATCAAAACAAGGAATCATTACAGGCTATTCCAGGAGGTGCGTGGGGGCTGCTACTGGGAGAGCCCACAAACGAGCTGATGTTGATCACACCTGCTTATGTGAAGGGATGGAAAGCAGCTGAGATCTGTTAATGCCTAGCAATTTGATTAAGTGCAAATGAATCCCTGCAGCTGATCAATAAATCCTCACAGATCCCAATTCCCAACTCAGATCATGTTGGTATATGATTCAAGTAATGAACCAAAAAGAATAGTGTCCTGCAATAAGGGGTAAGCCAGACTACATTTGCTTTGTTGCAGGAAACCCTGGCTCACATTCTGCCCATTTCAACTGTCTGGAAATGGGGAGCCCAAATGTGCACATCCTTAAATCACTGGATGGCCCAGTAACAAATATCACAATAATAGTATCACAATAATTTAGACAACATTTCCACCAACACTTGGATCTCCTGATTTATACCAATGGTGCAAAAAATTCCACAGAAGAAGGTCCAGCTAGAAGTCCTTAACTCAATAGTATGCAACAAGGAGACCCACCTGACAGGAGCAGCCAGAGTTCCCCTCTCATGCTTTCAGGAATACCTTTCAGCACCAGATCTCTTGTTTTCTCTGTACGATACATACAGACCCCTTGACCATATTCAGCAAAATGAATCTTCCAAGCCTGTTCTTTCAAAAACTCTTTCGCCTTAAAATAAGAGATGAGACAGCAGCTAAGTTCAGACATCACACGAAGCATGCTTTCAGCTTTCAGATATACAACAGACAAGCCAGTTTAGAGCAGCTTCCCTCCCTCTCAGGTTTATAAATCCACTCCCGAGGTGCAGCAACCTTTGGAAGAAGGGCAACAACCATAACTGTGATTTGTTAATTAAGTCATTGCACCAATCCACAGTTGGCACAATTTTTTCTGGTCTGTCTGTTGACTGCAAACCATGGTCTGTCGATGCATACAGCATTCCAAAACTTATTCAAAATTCCTTAAACATAGCTTGATGCAATACCTGAACTCAACCTGAATTGATATGATACCTAAATGGAGTAAAACTCAGGGGGAAAAATCTGGAAAATGAGAATCTAGTCATAATGCTGATACCATGAAAGAAAACATCTCAAATTTCATTGTGTTTATTTTTAGCCTTAATTGTGCTCATACCATGACTGAAACCACATGTACATGGTAAAGTACAGGAAGACTGAAATTATATTGTAAATAAAACTTCCTACATTGTTATTTGGGTTCATATAATTTTTAAATGTTTTAGTTTTTTAAAAGTCATATTCCAAAGGAATAGTGTATTCTTTTACTTGAAAATGCAAAACAGAGGCTTTGTAAAAGAGATTTGGGATCTCCTGATCATGACATTGCCCCTGGAAAAGTTTGCACTACCAAAAATGATTTTAAAATATGTTTCGAATAGGTCTACCTCACTTGTACAGCTATATCAGTGGCTTTCTCTTGTAGCCATACAATAAATTACAAAGCCACTGCATGAATGCTATAGATCTGTCTCTAATTTCTTGAATGCAGATTCCAAAAGGAAAATATGTTAAAAACACAGGTACCTAAGTAAATCAGGATAACCAAAGAAACTCCCTATAAGCTAGCTGCAGAATAGGCTCTATGAGAACATCATTTCATATCAAGTTGTTTGACACAAAGCTTTAATTAGGTCTAAAAACTTCTACATGGATTGCACAGGACCAAATGAAGGGATTTAAAAACAGAATATAATTATTTTTAAACAAATGTAGCAAGCACTTTCATTATCTATATGAGAACAAAAACAGAGGAACGTACTAATTTGGGGTTGAATTCCTCAGGTGAACGTCGCCGATACATGGTCATCAGTGCCTGTGTTACAGTTGGGATGCTGTTACCATTCAGGTTGAACTGCCGTTCTCCATCTGCTTCAGAACTAAGACTTCTTTGAGGGCTCGATGAAATGATGCTACTTGTCCTTGAATAGACCTGTTGAAGGGGAGGGGGAACCCACCATTTTAAATTTTTCAGGTGACAGTGAGAAAAGAGTATGGATTAATTTATCTGAAGTGTGTGCTGGCATAATAGCACCCATTGGGCTGCTAATTGCTGTTCTGACCAAGCTTTAATAACTGTGGCAGGAAGAAGTTGAGTTTGTGTTGCTTATCCTGTCATATTACCCATCTTTCTCCTCTACCAGCTTTAGTGCTGAACCACAGTAATTCAAGCTACTGGACGCGGGAAGGAAAGGACAGCCAGACGGTAGCACTGCGGCAGAAAATCCACTACTCACAAACATTCTACCATGCAGGATTAAAAGACACACAAATTTCCCTTTGAGTGAGGCATTTGTAACCCTTGAATCCTCTCTAAAACAAATTATGGGTCTGCCTAGTGACTGATTACAACAGCGGAGCCCCATAAAAATCCTTAAGAGACAGATTAACTGCAGCGGACCCTGGGACTGAAGCTATGGCAACCGAAGCAAGGTTTATGGAATACAAATTCTGGCATTGTGAATATTTAATTCTCTCATAAAATAAATGTTTAACTTTTTAAAATCACACTACAATACCTCATCTCATTATGAGAAAGGAAGCAGAGACCTTTCAGAGAGTAACCTAATACACATGTAAATTCTGACTAGCAAGGTTATTAAGAATTATGTACCCAGGAGTATTCCAAATACAGAAGGACAATAAAACTATGTTACTCCTGCTGGGAGTTTGGCTTCAATATGTAGCAGCTGGCGAAACATTTTTCCTTTTCGCTTTTTATTAAACAAGACCGTCACCTTAAAATGTTCCCAGAAATTTAACTGGTGAAAGTGCTTGGCAAAGCAAAGAAGCAGAAATGTTTATATCATAGTACACATCCTGCAGAGAAATGTAATACACTAGTTGTATTTCTCGCAAATATTAATCCATTGTTAGCAATCTGTGGTGATTAAACAGGTGAGCCAGATATACTTGTGCATTGGGTTCTGGCCTTGGGATAACACAAGGTTGATCAGCCATTAAAAAAAAAGAGAGAGAGACGAGGAGCTGTATTTCAATCAAGTTAATCTAAAAGATTATCCAAAGGAAAGCAGGAACTGGTGAAAGAAAGCAAAGGAAAATAAATGGTGAATGGAAACAACAGGTCAGGCAAGACAGGTGTTAATAGGTGACACAGTGAGGCACTTGCTAAGATCTGCTGCCGACCAGAAATCCTCAACCCCTCCACTCCCACAAGAAATGGGAGATTGTCCAAAAGATTGACATCACAGGGTCCTCTGGAATGATCTCCATTCCTGATGGAAGAATGACAGAGATGGGTGGTTCTCTCATTCAAGAGTTGCACTCTCTGGGGAAAACTCCAGACGGAGGCCCTGTGTCTGAGTTGGAGCAGATCGGGGGTAGGGATCCCACTCCCGATCTTCGGTGGGGCACCATCGGTGCCAGCGCCGAGGGTTAGGAGTCTGGGAGTGCTCCTGACAATGGAGGCCCAGGTAGCAGCCACTGCCAAGGCAGCCTTTTACCATCTGTGACTGATTAAGCAGTTGGTTCCCTTCCTCAAATGCAATGACCTGGCAACAGTGATCCATGCTATGGTTACCTTGAGGTTAGACTACTGCAACGCTCTCTACATGGGGCTGCCCTTGTCCCAGCTCCGGAAGCTACAGCTAGTGCAAAATGTGGCGGCCAGGCTGTTGATGGGTCTCACTATATGAGACCACATCCAGCCTGTCCTAAAGGCACTGCACTGGCTGCCAATAGCTTACCGGATCCGCTTCAAGGTGCTGGTTTTGACCTTTAAAGCCCTATATGGTCAGGGGCCTGGCTATTTGAGGGACCGCCTTTCCCCATATGTGCCCCAGAGAGCACTGAGGTCAGGAACACAGAATCACCTGTCTTTTCCCGGCCCGAGAGACGTCAAGTTGGCTGCTACTAGAGCCAGGGCCTTCTCGGTGATGACTCCACGCTGGTGGAATGAGCTCCCGGATAACATCAGGCCCTGTGGGACCTTTTACAGTTCCACAGGGCCTGCAAAACGGAGCTCTTCCACCAGGGTTTCGATTAGGAGCCGCCACCGGCGAGGGGGCCTCTGGAGACAGCGCCACAGATGTCGGTGCTGCCGGAATACATCTTGGATCACTCAAAACAGCAGTTGGTTACTGCCTTTGTTTGTATAGTGCATGCCACCAGCTTTATTACCATCATTATTAGTACTATCTAGTTGTTTATGTAGTTGTAATTTATCAATGTATTTTAATGTATTTATTGTTCTAGTGTTTTAAATGTTGTTAGCCGCTTTGAGCCAGTCCTGTGGCTAGGCGGGATACAAATCGAAATAATAAATAAATAGAAAATAAAATTTCCTGATGGGAGGAATGTAGGGGAAAGGAACAAGAGAATGATACTCATAAGAAGCCACGGTTTTCTGTCTCCCCCAGGTGTCTCACTGACCAAGAAATGGGAAACTGCCTCAGAGGTCTCGATGACATTATCCTGGTCAGTGAGGCACTGAAGGGAGTGGAAGACTGAGATTCTGGCCCCTTTTAGTCCTGCCTTACTAATACCAGAGAGGTAGGTAGGATGTGTGTAAGAGAGGAGAACAAATAGAGTAGAGAAGGTTGAGGTATGGCAATGTGTTTAGCAGGAGGGCAAAACCTGGAATCTGCCCTGAGGTAAGAAATACAGAGCAGGAGAATCAGACAGGAATCCAGAAAAGCAGGAAGCCAGATTTCCACTGCCCCTGCCTCTTCTGCTGAGAAGAAAAAACAGACACATCAACAGTCATTGGGGAAACACACAATGGGTCCAATTCGAGACTGGAGAATGCAATCCAATTCCCAAAAGGTAACGGCAGGGATCTTTAAAAACTTTAAATTCTGCAGCAGATGCCGTTCCTGAGACTGTGGATGCATCATTCCACTTTCAGAACTGCAGTCAGAGACAGTAAATCTTTGATTGCCAGGGCCAAGAGGCAACATCAGGGGAAAGCCTCAGCCTCTATGCTCCCTTGTTGGCCCTCTAGAGTAATTGCTTGCCCATTGTGTGAGACAGGATGCTGGACCAGACGGACTACTGGTCTGATCTAACAGGGTTCTTCTTATGTTCTTACGCCATGCTCAAAAACAGCAAAGTTTAAATACAAATTTAAATAAACCAGATTCAGAGACCAACAAGATTTTTGGGGTATGAGCTTTCAGAAGTCAAAGCTCCCTCCTTCAGGTATTTGATAAAGGAGATTTGACTCTTGAAAGCCCATACCCTGAAACTCTTGTTGGTCTCTAAGGTGCTACTGGACTCTAATCAAGCTGCCATTCTTGTAGACCAACATGGCTCCCTCTGAAATGACATTTAAATAAGTTGCCTTGAGTTTTGTTCTCTGTTTTATGGCTCACACATGAACACACACATGAAGCTGCTCTATACTGAACCAGACCTTTGGTCCATCACAGTCAGTACTACCTACTCAGACTGGGAGCGGCTCTCCAGAGTCTCAGGCAGAGGCTCAGTGCAATCCCGCCCCCCAGCTCATTCAACAAAAGTGCCTAACTTTAAGATTTGGCAGGCTAGACACTGTGCTGTACAATCGTCAGCTTCTGTGCAGACTGGTAATTTCTCCAAGTTAATTAGAATCCATTTGCAGCATAGACAAGCTAACTTTTATATTTAATTATTGTAATTTTTATATGCACTCCATCATGCTACTTTCCTGTAGGCTTTACTGCAGTTGTATTTCATTTGTAAGCTGGCAAACATTCAACCTTCAATATTGGGCATTTTGCTGATACCAGCATCAGGCCATGTTCCAGACAAAATGGTATCTTCCAACATAGGCAAATATATCATTTTCTCTGCATTTATTCCTGCAAGCAGCAGCTTTATTTTAACAGAAGCAACTTGGGTTTTGAAACCATGGTTTTCAGATGTGGGACTGCAAGATGCTGGTCACTGCCATGTCAGATTTTTTTTAATGCTCAGGTCAAAGAAAAAGCAGCAACAGCCATCAGTTCCCTTCAAATTAGTACAATGCATTATCTGCTTGATGAGCTGAGAAAGCTGGAAAAGCAAGCTCTTATTTTTAAGTGTCTTATGCTAGCTTCAAGACTCAAGGGTCCCCCCCCCCTCTGTTCATCTTCAAAAGACAGTGTTTGTAAGCTAAGCAAGCTATTTTTTTTGGACCTTAACACAGGGGTGTCAAACTCATTTGTTATGAGGGCTGGATCTGACATAAATGAGACCTTGTTGGGCCAGGCCATGTGTGTCATAAAATGTAATGCCAGGGAGCAGAGATATAAACTTTATAAAGGACACAAACACAAAGGGTTTTTTTTTACTTAAAATAAAAAACATGCTTAAAACATTAGCTCTGTAAGCTGCAAACCTACTTTTGTTTTATTGACATTCAACACAGAAATCTCATGCTCAGAGTTCTGAGTCTAGGACCCAGGGGAAAACATGAAATGGCAAAGTGATTAAGAGAGTCTGGCGAAGCAAGCTATGATGCAGCAGCAGCAGAACTGGAAGCAGGAGATGGCCAGTTCCACTGCAGGCCTGATGAAAGCCACATGTTTGATACATGCCACATGTTTGACACCCCTGCCTTAACACATGCTCACACTTTGACATGCAAGCATTTTTAAACAAGCAATCTACAATGGGATGGTTTTCAGGTAGTACAGGCTTTGAACAGGGTTGCCAGTTCCAGGTGGGGAAATTTCTGAAGATTTGGGAGTGGAGACTATGAAGAAAGTTTGACACCCCTGCCTTAACACATGCTCACACTTTGACATGCAAGCATTTTTAAACAAGCAATCTACAATGGGATGGTTTTCAGGTAGTACAGGCTTTGAACAGGGTTGCCAGTTCCAGGTGGGGAAATTTCTGAAGATTTGGGAGTGGAGACTATGAAGAAATCTCAGCAGGACATAATGCCATAGAGTCCACCTTCCAAAGCAGCCATTAGCAACCCTAGCTATGAAAGGTCTGTAACATCGGCCAACCAAAATGTCACTTCATTAAGAACAAGGGACCTTGCTCAAAAGCCAGTCAAATCTGACTCTAGGGCTCATCTCTGTTTCCAAGCAGATGAGCCAGCGCTGTCCGAAGATGTTTCCATGGTCATGAGGCCAGCATGACTAAATGCCGAGGTGCACGGAATGCTGTTACCTTCCCACCGAAGTGGTATCTATTTATCTACTTGCAATTTTTCTTGCTTTCGAACTGCTAGGTTGGCAGGAGCTGGGACCAGAGACGGGAGTTCACTCCGTCATGCGGCACTCGGGTCTCAAACTGCCGAACTACAGACCTTCTGGTCTGCAGCTCAGCATCTTAACCTCTAAGCCACCGTGGCCCCTCAGCTCAGGTACTCGTACCTAAATACTTATTTTAAACTGAAACTGACTTCATGGACAGAAAGGACTGTTTTCTACTCACCTCATCATCTGAACTGTTATAACTTCCAGAAATCTCTTTTTCAGAGTATATTTTCAAAGTAGTTTGCTGAAGGAAGTCTGAAATTCTCTGCACAAGGAAGTCTCTGTCTTTTAAATTGGCAAAGAGAAAAGTCATCCTGTTTTTGGTGCTGATAGATAATGGGCTGGGCAACACACTTGAGCTGTCTGCCTTTTCTACAATGGTCACCTAAGTGGTGGAGAGAGGACAGAAAAGCAAACAAACAAATGAGCGCATACATACAGTTGTTCAATGCTTTTTCAGTATACAGCACTGGCCTCAGCATAGTTTTCATTCTGACTCCTATAAAGTTATGCATTTAAGTTTGGACCCAGCCAAGTTTTTCACTCAGTCGCTCCCAAATTTCCCCTCCTTGCTACAAGCTCCCGGCCCATGTTGGTTCTGGGCATGTAAGAAAGTCAAAAACTTTACTTTTTTACCAGCTGAAAAGCTGGTGGGATCCAAACTTGATAGTACATTTAATACTGATTTCCTCTGGTACATTAAGTGGCATAAATCTAATAACTGGAGTACATTCTGTGTATCCATTTTCACACAGTTGGAGACAGAGATCACAGCCTCATACGACCATCCAATATAGCTACTGCTTTGACAAATCAGTGTCTTCCTACTCCAGCTGGGTTTATTAGTCACACCTGGGGATGCTCAGTAATCATACAAAGCTTACAGATCCTTACAAGTTCATCGTTCAGCAAAAGTGAATGGATTTATTGTATAAGAATTGTGATTTTCACATGCAGTAAACTTAGCTCCTACAACAATATAGTTTAAGACATCGCTATATACAAATAAATATTTTAGATGAAAAAGATCTGGGCAACAGTAATCTACAAGGTGGTAGCTGAAGTCTAAAAGAAGTAAGAACATAGAAGATCCCATATTGTGGCATCCCAGTGCCTCGTGTAGTTAATTTCTTAATTCTCAACACTGGCTCTTCTGCAATTACTTTTGTAATAGAGCGTACATGGTTGTGTGTACGTGTGTCTGTTTATGAGCATCTGGGTAGTTATAATGCATTGAAATGAAGTACACAAAAGATATCTGTCCTGAGCATGAAGAAAATCTCTAAGAGCTTTAAACCACGGCTTTCAGATAGTTTATCAGAAGTAATAAAAATTGCATTAGGCACTTCAGGATAATAGAGTTTCAATTTACAGAGGCTTTCGTTTCAGTTTGAAGAGGTTTTTTAAATTTAATGATCTATGGTCAAGCATTAGTTCAGGGTTTTAATGTTTCATTAGTTGAAAGAGGCAATTTGTTTTTCATTTAACATATCCTGTTAAGTAGTATTCAAAGATCACAAGCTGTGTCTCAGTTACTTATATAATTCCTCATTTTCCCCTCCCCAATCAGCTGACATGCAAGAATACCACATTAACAATACATTAAACAGGAAAAGCACTGTAATATTCTTTGGTTTCTCTCACATCCTGATAGAATGTCACAGGCCACAAAGAGGACTACATTTTGTTGTGCTTGTCTCTTTCAGCACACGATAGGGTTGCCAGGTCCTACCTGGTATCTGGCAGGGGGGAGGGCTCCCAGATCCTTCCTGGGATTTTCTACCATGTGTGCTTTGTGTGCACAGCACAATGACATCACATTGCTGACATTGGGGTGGTGGTCCAGGGTTCCCTCTAAGTTGAGTTAGTGTGAGCCAGCTCAGTTTTTTAGCCTCCGGCTCACACATTTTTCTCTGAGCTCAGGAAGGATGGCTCCAGAGCAGACTAATTTATGCACTAGCCAGATCGCTCGCTCACAACTTTCATGCCAGTAGCTCACAATGTAGAATTTTTGCTCACAAGATTCCACAGCTTAGAGGGAACATTGGTGGTGACGCTCTAGTTTTTGGGCAAAACTCTATGGTTTCTTGCCTTCAAAACTAGAGTTTACCCAAAAACAAAGGTGTTACCCCCAATGGCAGCAATGTGATGACGTTGCTTCTGGGTGACATCATTGCTTGTGGGACGTCACCTGCCGACGTCCCTGTTCGGGGGTGGCATTTCCCCTGCTAGCCAGCTGGCCGGTGGCGGACTGAAGGCCTGAAAAGCAGGAGGACCCCCACTGGAACCTGGGAACCCTAGCACAAGAAGGTAACTTGGTTCTGCCTTACCTGTGCAAACTACCTTCTTGTATGTGGCAGCTCAGACCATGTTGGGTAACGTGATCAAGAAGGGATATGCTATAGAACAGAGTCGGTTCCTTATACACCTCTACAGCAACAACAATTCAGTGAAGTTTCTGTACCTACAAGCCAACTGAGCTGTATCTGGATACCTCAGGGATACAGTGGAATTTAGACTTTGTTCTATGGCATATCCCTTTCCGATCCCTTCTTGAACGTAGACTCATACCCATGGCCTCTTAAGGTAACAGGAAACAATCCTGAAGATATCATGGAGTTATGATCCTCAACGGTGTTTTAAAAATATCCCAGTCATATACATCTTTGACTGATAAGCAAACAACACTGAAACACTTTAGTGCTGAAGGTCTTTTCCTCTCAGAATAGTCTCCTGTAGTGACCATTCCACCTAATTGTTATGCAATAATGTGTAAGAGCTGATATGCACATCTTATTTTCCTCTACCCATCCCTTTTATCTTTGGTATGTACCTTTGTTTGTAAGCTATTATACTAAGGGTTGTCTATTCTATCCACTGCACAGTGCTTAAGAATATCTGAAAACCAAACAACAACCAGGGACCAAAATTGTACAGATCCTCATCATTCCAAGAGAGATTACATCAATATTCAGTAAATTGTGCAATGATTGTAGGAAAAAAGGTAATGACATATAATACTAAAATGGTAACAGGAAGCTAAGATAATGACAAATAATTTTACACACACAGTTAAAAATTTTTTAAAATCAGCCTTTACACCTACCTCTCGCAGTGGGATAATAAGGCTGCACAAGAGTTCTTCCTTGCTAGTAAAACAGATATAATTTGTAGATACAAACATCTGGCCCAAAATGTGCATTTTGTTAAATGGAGTCCACAAAGTGCAATCTGTGTGTCCATCAAGTTTTTCATTTTTAGGAAGCCGGAACAAAGCACGGTACCTTTCACTCTTGGCTCTGGCGTCAAGATCCCTAAAAAGAGCATTTCAGAGTATTACTGTCCATATGCATGCATTTTCCCACAGGTTATATGCAAGCACTACAAATTTCCTTTTTTAATAACAGCTCATTAACACTAATATTTCTGTAGCTCTCTCTCTCTCTCTCTCTCTGTGCTTCATTTATAACTAGGTGTTATACAGTACTTGAGTTGGCTCCCTTGATTCTTGAGTGCAACATTGGGGATCTTTCCTATGTACCCCTCCCTCAGCAGCCCCACTGAACCTTAGGAAAGTTGATTCCTGGAGTCACGGTACACATGTGGATCAACAATCACATGGGTACAGAGGAACTCTCATCTCTTCTGTCAACACACCTCTTATTTGTCTGTGTGAGTTTTGAAACCCCAGGAATCAATTTCTCTAGGTTCGATAGGACTGCTTGAGGGAAAATGAGAGAAAGATCTGTGCAAACTCCAGCCCTTTATGTTTGCATATTTACAATAATTCTATATGGCAGATTACTGGTACTATTGGTTTCATTGATGGATTATCCAGCTGGCAGCTAACAGCTTCCCCAAGATCATTCAGTTCATTGCTGGTGGAGTCTAACAC
The DNA here is from genome assembly GCF_001447785.1 of Gekko japonicus. Classification (NCBI taxonomy): domain Eukaryota; kingdom Metazoa; phylum Chordata; class Lepidosauria; order Squamata; family Gekkonidae; genus Gekko; species Gekko japonicus. The sequence goes on along the minus strand of NW_015166418.1, from coordinate 205,353 downwards.
TAATCAGTGCACCAAGCAAGTTATTGATATACACTCATGGTAGGACTTTCTGTTGGACCATGCCCCACAGTATTGTATATAATATATATTTTATACACACACTCTCTTACATGTGGTGTTTGATATTTGCCAAGAGGGGCACTTTCTAGGAAAGCACTTAAATGCAACACTCCACACATTATCTTTTAACAATAAGAAAACTTAGAATATTTGATTATGATATTTTAAAGTTTATGGATATAAGCATCAATCTCCAATCCAGGTAATGTGTGCACTGGGAGAAGCAATGTAGGCCCAAGGCTCTCTTTCCTGCATCCTGCTACGTATATAATCAACATCTCTGGATTATGTGTGAACCCTTTAAAAGCATGGCATAATTATTTAGACATGGGGCTTTATGCCAACAAAAAACTGTCAAGACAAGACAAAGCCCAGTTCTAAATCCAAAGGAGGAAAAAAAGCAAAGGTAATGAATGTTAAGAAAAACCAGTTACAGACTAGAAAAGTGCAAGAGTCCAGTAACCTCTTAAAGACTAACACAATGTATCTGAAGAAGTGAGCAGTGACTCACAAAAGCTACAAATGTTGTTAGTCTTTAAGGTGCTACTGGACTCTTGTTCTTTTCTACTGCTACAGACAGACTAGCAAGGCTACCCATCTTGATCTCTCACTAGTTACAGACTAGTTGGCAGCAAATCCCTACTCTCAGCTATGAAGCTTACTGGGTATCCTTGGGAAGTCAGTCTTTCCCTCCATCCATGCAGCCCACCCTAAATCACAGGCTTTTGAGAGGGCAGGCCACCTCTAATAAACTTCATGGAGGAAATGCTGTTCAAAACAGATACACCCATTCATGGTCAGTTTCATTTGGGGATTCTACTGGTTTCTGAATTAAAACAAAGCATAGATACATACCGTTTTAGGGCAGATACTTTTTTAGGAGATTTCTTTTTAAGTCTGGGTAGAGACCTGTCTTGCTCAAACCCTTCATTGTCCAAGAGCTGCCTCATGGCTATATTTGCAAGTTGTTCCATTAGTTTGAATGTTTCATTGATGTTGAGGAAAACAGAAAAGAAATGCTGGCTGGACCTTGTGCTAACTTTGATCACATTGGGTAAAAGCAGGGTTGCATTCTTCTCAAGCTGGATAATGTCAACCCACCGGATAACTAGCTTGGCTGACAAAAAGAAAGAAAGAAAGCAAAGTTTCAGCCAAAAAAGATCACTCAGCATTTCGAAAAACAAAATCACAGACAGACCTATAAACTTAAATCCTATTTAATACAGTGTCTCACTGTTGCTTCAGCTAACACTGTAGGATTTATTTCTCCATAAAACACAACAGTGATTTATATAATCACTGAAATAAAATGCAGTGGTTGTCACTAGCTTAGATGGCATTAAAAACAATTCACAGAAGCAAGACCAAGCAACAGTTATTAGCAATATTTATTTACAACACGGTTTTTGAAGCCCCACTCTGCCATGGAAGCTTACTGAGTGACCTTGCATTGGTTACTCACTCTCAGCCTAATTTACCTCACAGGATTATTGTGAGAATAAAACGGAGGCAAGGAGAACAATGTAAGCTGCTTTGGTCCCCATTGGAGAGAAAGGTGGGGTATAAATGAAATAAATTAAAATAAACTACCACACTTTGAAGGACTGTCAAAACAAGACTGAAACCACTCCAATCTACTTTCTCTTAATCCAGCCTCTTACTCTGAATGCTTAAATAATGTTGAGCATCTTACGGTATTGAAGGCTGCCAAAATCTAACAACAGAAGGGAGACACAACCCTTGTCCATATTTAAATGGAGGCTATCCATTAGGGAAACCAGTGCCACAGCCAGGCCTAAAGCCAGACTGTAAAGGATTAAGTATAGATGTGCCATCCAGGATATCCTGAAGTCACTCTACCACCACTCTCCTGATCACCTTCCTCAGAAGTAACTGACGACAGCATTTCTGTTCAAAGTAGGGGTTTTCCCCCCAACAAAGATGAATAGCATGAACTAATAAAGGGGCTTTGCTTGGGACATTTCTGGATGCATCTACAAAATTAAGACACGTTCTTGAATCAACAAGTTGTATTCAAAGGTCACTTTTCACCAGCAGAGAGTAAATTCTTGTCTACTGTCTCTTCCCTCTGGACACCCCCCTCCCGTTCCTGGCAAATTTCCTGGAAGTTCCCAGTACCCAGGGGGAGCATTCTGAGTGGTGCTGTGGGCTGCAACAAGAGGGGAAAGTTGGCAAAATTCCATTCTGCAATTGGAACTCCAAAACAAACCCTATCCTAGTCACAGATCAGGGTGCAGTAACAGAAAAGCGAATCTGAGACAATATCTTAAGGTAATACAAAGGCAGTGCGATTACTACACATGCTGTAGTTAAAGCTCAAAATTGATTCAGGTGTTAGGAATGTTTGTAATTATCCTGGTGCCAGGATGTTGGTAAGCTGATGGTTACACAAAAACAGTAATTATGTATGGCTGAGCACTTCTTAGGAAATGAGCATGTGAATGATAAATGCTTTATCTGAACCACCCTCACCTTCTTTGGAGCAAAAACTGCTGTGTGTTTATATACAAAATTATCAGGTAAATAAGAACTAGCCCCTTGGTTCATATTTTGTTTTTTATAGTGTTTCTGCTACATTCAGCACTTGACTTCCAAGTTATCAAGTTACTATTATTTACACTGCTATAATAGCAACTAAGGGTTATATGTGCCTTCATCACATCATCAGGTCAATTTTCCCTCTACTTGCCCTCCACAAAGTTTTGTTTGCTGTGACAGCATTCTCAGTAACATACTCTGTTGAGACTCACGGCATAGTAGCATAGTACATTGCCACTATAGCCCCCAAATTAATGCTAACATGTCTCAGAATTGCTTAGAGGTAGTACTCCCTCTGAGCTGTGGAGTCTTGTGAGCAAAAATTCTACTTTGTGAGCTACTGGAATTAAAGTTGTGAGTGAGTGATTTGGCTACTGAGTAAATTAGTTTGCTCTGGAGCCATCTTTCCTGAGCTAAGACAAAAATGTGTGAGCCGGAAGCTAAAAATGTGTGAGCTAGCTCACACTAACTCAGCATAGAGGGAACGCTGATTGGAAGTGGCTTAGTGGTTAAGTCGCTGAGTTGCAGACCAAAAGGTCAGTAGCTCGGCCGTTCGAGACCCGAGTGCCGCATGATAGAGTGAGCTCCCGTCTCTGGGCCCAGCTCCTGCCATCCTAGCAGTTTGAAAGCAAGAAATTGGAAGTAGATAAATAGGTACCACTTCAGTGGGAAGGTAACAGCGTTCCATGCACCTCGGCGTTTAGTCATGCCAGCCACATGACCACGGAAATGTCTTTGGACAGCGCTGGCTCTTCGGCTTTGAGACGGAGATGAGCACCGCAACCCTAGAGTCGGATTCGACTGGCTTTCGTGCAAGGGAAACCTTTACCTTAGTATTGGCTACTACCTTTAAAATGTGCAGATATCATTCCCTGTTGGGACACTAAACATGGCTTGATGTTCTATTAGCAGCCCCACGCACTACAACAAACTGACACATGATAACTGAATCTATATGAGTAGGTAATTGGAAAGGTTGCCATTTATGCACTTATACACTGACATGTATAAATTGTCCCAAATACATAAATGTATAAATATTGTTCCAAATATTTGCATGACATCAATAAACACAGAAGCCACTCATACATACCTTCCCTCCCCATGAGGAAGGAATAAAAACAGAGGTGGTTAATGCTAAGATACATCCAGCCCTGGCGAGGGACTTTCCCTTTCCAATAACTGCAGGAATAGTAATTCACCAGTTTCTCTTCCTCTGGCATCCCAAAGAGTTTGTGGAACTTCACTATCGCTTCCTTAAATTTTTCAGTGTCATCATCCTCTTTGATACCGTTGATTTTGTTATATTCTGCAATGATTCCCTGAAGCAGAAGATTAATATGGTTTGGCCACATAGAGTGTACATGCATACTTTGTATTGCAGTATCAACAACACACACATTTTTTGGTACGGACTAGCATTAACATGTGAGTATGGGCAGATTTGCAAAACAACTTATCAATGTAGTATAGAACAAGCACAAAAAGATAAAATCTAAATTGCTACATGTAATTCACTTAAGGTTCACAGAAGCCTTTGAACTGGGAAATCCATACGGCCAGTATCCAAAGAACCACACAACTCGTTCCACACTCACAAGGAAGCTTGGAACTTAGTTTCACTAGAATAATAGCACCCCATACTCTATAGTAAACCTACTTTTGAAACTGATGGAAATTTCAAAAGCATCTTGCAAGATAACACAGATGTCTGCTGTTACCAGATTTAATCAATCAGAAAACCCATTAGTCTATTACATGCATCTGTCTGCAAGTTTCATGGGTCCTTAAAACACAGGATGATCGTAAGCCCTTCCACTGCAGCTTCGTTCTTGTTTCACCCCAACTGTGGCCACCTTCCGCCCTCAATGAAACTCTATTCTGCCCTCCCCTTCACTGCCAACTTCTCCCCAATTACTGTTGCTCTTTATTCCCCAATCGTGCCTACGCTGGAGGGGATGGAATGTGATTGCTCACACTTCTTTTTTTTTGTTCCACTGGTGCCAGCAGTTTTAAAAGAAGCAAGAAAGAGTTACTACAGTTTTGTTCAGGACTCTGAGCTGACTGGGAGAAGTACCTGGAGGAAGGAGCAAAGTTGAGCATCCCATGCTCAGATTCCTCTGCTGTCTCTAGGTACTTCTCCCATATGGAAAATGCAAGACTGCCCCAATGTCTCCAGTTGGGCCAGGCTATGGGTCCTGGCAGGCGCCCCACCACAACAACCCCTGATGCCGGTTCTGCCCTTGGCTGCTCCTGAAGTAGCTTTTTGGATCTCAATCTATCTCATTTCTTTGATTACACTAATACAGCTCTTTGACAATGAGGTGTTTCCCCTAAGGCTAGACAAGCCATGCTTCTACTGGAAACAGCACTTTCCTAAAAGCAAAATAAACAAACTGGCAGGTCAAGTGTAAGATGATTAATTGTGGGACAAGACATGTGCTACCTGTATTTTTCCTCTGACAAATGTGTTTATGTCATTTTCATTTTCAAAGATTGAAAGAGTTTGCAGTAAGTTCTGTTCCAGCCATTCCCAGTGCTCAGTTATTTCTTTCCTTGAACAACCTATTACAGGAACAAAATAAACTGTTGGTTCAGTGTCTGTAACTTGTTATCCTAAAGCACAAAAACATTTAATCAATTTTTTCACGCACAAACACGTGAACACATGAAACTGCCTTCTACTGAATCAGACCATTGGTCCATCAAGGTCAGTGCTGCCTACTCACACTGGCAGCAGATCTCCAGGTTATCAGGCAGAGATATTTCACATCACCTACTGCCTGGTTCTTTTAACTGGAGATGCTGGGAACTGAACCCGAGACCTTCTGCAAGCCAAGCAGATGCTCTACCACTGAGCCACGGCCCCTCCCTGGTAAACCTGATTCAGGTACCAACATGTGCATGGAAGTCAATCACAAAGAAAGCAGCAAAGAAGAAGAAACAAAACAGAGTAGTTTCATCCAAAAAAAGCCCATGTGACCCATGAGCTGATTAGATCACTAGTTTACATTCTAAGACAACTTGTCCATGCAGACTGGATTTCCATGATATTTTTAAGTCTTGTTAAAATGGTAATCCTGACTGCTGCTTATCAGAGATAATAGTCTGGAACAAAATTAAATCCTCAACTTTAACCCAAGTGTCTAGATCCAAGACTTTCCTGATTGCACTATTTTGATGGCACTGTGAATGGGAGAAGACACAAAAAGTACATACTCTTATGACACACAGGTCTTTCAATATGGAGAAAATGCATCAGGTTTTTTTGGGGGAGGTAAATGTATTCAAAATTGTCTTACAAATGCTACCTAATGTAAGGGGAGATAAACCTTCCACTATTACTATCACCACATTGTGGACTGGGGAGTAGATAGAACACAGAATGGCTTCTGATAACCTTGCAATGAAATCCAGTATTGTTATTCAGTACTGCACAGCAACTTACGACAACCCTGCTCTGCTTATTTGCATGCAAATACTCCATGTCTAACAGAGTCCTATGGAAGCCCCAAATGATATTGGAAACCCGGGGTGCATGTGGCATTCCAGCATTTCTTTATATTTATGCTTACACATTATCAATACAGGATGAAACAGCCGATGATCTCGACAATACATAAAATATAACAAATACATACAACTAGTTAATCAGGAGTCAATTTAAAAAGCATGGAAGTACATGCATAATCCATAATTAGAAAAAGAAATTGGATTGGAACCGTCTTCTGTTAACTGTCTCAAAACCTGTAAATACAAAGTATAATCCAGCCAAATTTAAGTCACAGTGAGAGAGGCGCTCTTAATATATTTGTTCAATGGGAGAGTTAACCATGTGCTTCATTCCCTCCTATTGTAATTAATGTAATTTTTAAAATCTAGATTATTCTTGTAGATTACACTGTAACCCTGAATTCATAAAATATTTGCACATATAGTGTGTAGATCACTAAAGCATCAGGAAGTCATCGGTATATGCAATGACCAAATCCGTTATTTCCTGTCCACTAATTTATAAAACTACCTGTGTAGAGAAATTATTTCCAGGGAACCGCAAGTATAAACTTCTCTGACACAGTTCTGCTGATGAGGAATGAGATCATTTTGAACCATTCCAGGGAGGCCTTGCATTTCTACTCTGCACTCTGAATACAAATCATTACTGAAAGCCTACATAATTTAAACAGTGGCGGCAAAGGCTCATATGTGATCATCATACTGTTCTTTGCTTGAAATTACTGCACGAAAATGTATCGTTATAACTCTGGATGTGGTATTAAGGACTAAGTTCTTTCTGTAGCTTTTACATACCCACAGAGAGCTATAACATAACATACAGGTAATATACCTAAATCACTAGAGGGATGCAAAAAGATGGCTTGTTTTCTGTTGAGCAATAAAAAAATGCTTTTTGTTACTACGCTATCACTATTCATGAAAGCTCTGAAATCATCTTCTAAACTACTTTTGTTTTTATATTCTTGTTTGCTTGTCTTCTCTTAAAAAAAGGTACTCCTACTCTTTGACAAACAAATAAATAGGGTTAACTGGCTCATAATCAGGCTGTGGCAATGTATGGATACAGTCCCTCCCTGCAAAAATATTCTGACTGCGGGGAGAGAGTGTCCACGCAGACACTTCCTCCCATGCTGACCACTTGGAAATCATGTGGAGACAGGGGACATGGTCTACAAGCTCACACTCATTCTCCCTCTCTGCGTGGTGAGTGCCCATGTGATTGGGATGTCTACACAGGGCTACCGGGAATGGTGCAAGCAGCCACAGATAGCTACAGACTGAATGTGGTCAGAGAGTTTGGATTATTCTTAGGTTTGCACACTCCACTTCTGCTTTTGTCCTTCTCCTTCTGTACAGAGCTGAGACTAAAGACTTGTGGGGTTAAGAAAACCTTCACCCTGCCTACAACTTATTGTAAGGTCCCCATTGGGACACTTTAGCAAACTGAGACTTGTTTCTTACCTACAAAGTGGGATTTTAAATTGAGTGGTTTAATATCTCAACTTGCAAGTAAGAAACAAACTGCAATACATTAAAGCATCTCAATTGAAAATCACAATACATTTTGAGTCCAGTGGCACCTTTAAGACCAAGATAAAGTTTTATTTTGGGCGTAAGCTTTCATGTGCACGCACACGTCTTCAGATACATTGAAACAGAAGACACCAACCATTACATATGGGTGGGGAGGGTGTTTCCAGGAAGAGCTAATTAGAGTCAAGATACATAAGTAGCTGTGCAACAGATGTAGCTAAGATTGGATTAAAGCAGTCTGTAAAACCTGTGAATAGCAGCAAATTAGCACACCGTACAATAATATTAATGAGGGGCTTAACAATGTTTTATCTTGCTACACACACTAACATCATTCAGTTCTTGCATCTGTTTGTAAGCTCTTTGTTCGTCTTAAAGGTGCCACTGGACCCAAACTTTGTTCTCCTGCTTCAGACCAACATAGCTCCCCCCCCCCATCCTGTCACAAGAAATTATGACACGTACACATCAATACATATGAAGCTACCTTATACTGAATCAGACCTTGGTCCATCAAGGTCAGTCGTGTCTGCTCAGACTGGTAGTGGCTGTCCACAGTCACAGGCAGAGGTCTTTCATATCACCTACTGCCTGATCCTGGAACAACTGGAGATGCCAGGGATTGAATCTGGAACCTTCTGCATCTCATTTCCCCCTCCCCCACTATTTCCTCTTTCACTTGCCAGGAAGCCCCCATAGCCTCTCCCCTTTTTCTGCTTTATTCTCTACTTCTAGGGCTGCCAATCTCCAACTGGGGCCTGGAGACCTCCTGGAATCACAACAGATCTCCCAACTACAGAGGTCAGTTCCCCTTTTTATCCACACAACAACCCCGTGAGGTATGTGACTGGCCCCAAATAACCCAGTGAGCTTCAGTAGCAAGACTTGGATTCAAACCTAGGTCTCCCAGATCCTACTCTGAAGCTCTAACTGCTACCACACTGCCTTTCCTAGGAAGGCTGCTGTTGAACAGTAGCAAGCAGCCAGTCCTAGCTGAGTCATGCAAGTTGAATGGTATCAAGTCACTCAGAGGTTGTTGCCAGGCCTAAGGCTGCCAACATCCAGGTGGGACCTGGAGATCTCCCAGAGTTACAACTGAACTCCAGACCACAGAGATCTGTCTTTCTGGAGAAAATAGCAGCTTTGGAAGCTGGACTCCATGGCATTATATCCCCTCCCATCCCATCCCCTGCCCTCCTCAGACTCCACCATAAAATCTCTAGGAATTTCCAACTTGGAGCTGGCAACCCTAGATGCCTGGTCCTAATGAGACTTCCCTCAAAGGCCAAAATAGGTCTGGAAAGGGCCCTGCCCCCCCCCCGCCTTTTACTCACAGAAATCTAGCCAGGAATATTGTTGTTGCCTAGCAACAGCCACTGAGGGAATCCCCTTCTTAAAGCTACAGATGCCTCCCAGGTGGTGCAAATGGAAGCACTGTCCTAGACCCATTCTCCCCTATGTTACGCTAAATCCTGGAGTTCTGCAAATGGTGTCAACCCAAATATGCTACACAGACAAGTGGCAGCTCTGGTTACAGTGATCCTGGAGGCTGATGGATGCTGTGTATTAAGACATCCTCACACAGTCAGGTTTCTCAGAGTAGTAGCCCATGTCAACCCTCCAGTTGTCCATAAATTTCCTTCTTCGCAACTACATGTAGTCCTGTTGGTGCATACACAACCTCCATTTGAACCTCTGAGAGAAGTTCCACTAAAATGGCTGAGAACGAAGGTCCTGTTTCTGACAGCTGTGACTTCAGTCCGAAGGGTCTCAGAGCCAGGAGTTTTATCTACCAAGAAAAGTCTCTGTGTTTCTAACAAGGACAAGTGATTCTAAGAATGTATCCAACATTCAATCCAAAGGTCAATACTTGCTTCCACTGCTCCCAGGAAACATCATTGCCTTCATTCTGTCCAAAATGGTTCCATCCCAAAGAAAAGGAGTGACATGCTAGATCTTCAGAGCCCTAAGGATCTACATCAGGCACATAGCATCAACTCATAAAACAGACCCTCTCTTTGTCTCAGTAGGTACACCTAACAAGGGACAGAAAATGTTTAGAGCGGTAATAAATCTGAGGAAGTGCATCTCACATGCTTACCAAGCTAGCAAACTCCAGATACCACCTGGAATCACAGCTCACTCCATTCATAGTGTTACAGCTAACACAGCACTGGATGCTGAAGCTTCCATTGAGGAAATCTTAAGGTGACCACATGGTTATCTCTGTCGACCTTCATCAGGCCTTACAAAATGAGTATCCTTGCTCATCTGACAGAGCCTTCAGAAGAAAGGTATTACAGCAAGTGGTGCAGGTGGACTGATTTTCCTACCCGACATGAGATACAACTGCCCAAGATGCCCTCCCCCTTAGAGCAAGAAAGGAACACTGGCACTTATGTGAAGGCTCCTTCTGCTCTGAGGAAGGGAGGGCATCTTGTCCACCCTGATTTGAATGGGGGGGGGGATAACAAGCTGTTTTTGCCATGTTAATGCTTTCTTGTTTCCTGTCCTGTATTTCCTGTTTCCTAAAATGTTGGTTTACTTAGTATTTTAGTGTAGATACTGTTTTGGGGGTTACCAAACTGAGGAAACTGGGTGACTCTGCCCAGAAGACAGGAAGCCTGGAAGAATATTAGTCTTGCCTCCTGGATGAACAGATGGGAATCACCCATGACTGTCAAGATGCCCTCCCCCTCAGAGTGAGAGTATAAGATTTTGGCAGTTCATTCCCTCATGATGTGTATGTATACATCAACCGGCAATCTAACAAAATTCACAAAACATATACATTATATCAACAGTGTTTTTATTTTATTGGTAAATGTAGTTACATATACTTTCTTTCCACCACATAAAAGGTCTTTTAAAGTTCTGAATGTACAAAGATTACAGGGCTAACTGAGCTTAGAGAAACTGACCCAGTTGCAGATATATCAGCAAATTGATTCTGAGCACTTAGAGAGCTCAGAAAACCAAGACCCACCCAATGTCTCCAGCTACACCATGGAATTCAAGGTGCATTCCCCCAGAAATTCCTCACTGCCTCTTCCACCCTGCTTCTAGTGAGTGAGGTGGTGGTGTCAGCATACAGTGGAGAAGAGGGGAAGTCTCTTCCATTTTTCCTTCCTTCCTCCTCCTCTGCAAGTGACCTGAATGTCTAGTGCTCGTGGCACCCTGTGTATTCTAGAACCTACATTTCCCCAAATGCACCAGGCACCTGGATGCATATTCCTGAAGAGAGCAGTGGAAATTCTTGTTAGAAACTGAAAGGCTCACTCTCACTCTGAAGACTGGCTTTCTGAGTGGCTGAAACTTGAATTCTGAGCCAACTTCAAAACCATCCCTAGATATTTTAAGCATTTTAATGGATAACATCCATGTTTCAACTTTTTTTAGTCTCATGTTATAAATAATTGAACTTGGCATCTTCAGAATCTCAGCTGATATTATGAATATCAAATATATTGTGCCTATCAAGGATCAATATTATCAGCTTGGACAAGTCTTTGGTGCAATAATGGAAAGTCTGACATACTAAAAACAATGGTACAATTTCACATTTGTTCCAAGAAAATGGCAACTTTCACAGAGCAGTTTGAGTCTGTGAAATTGCTTCAAAGATCTGCTGTCAGGATATATTATCACATCCTGTTAGCTTAGGATGCAAAGAAAGACAGGGCCCAGTAAGCATTTCAGATCATGGTCACCAACTCAAACAGATTGTCGTTTATTTATTTATTTTTAACAGATCGTCCTTTATGACAGGTAAAAGTAAAGAAAGAAACTGAAGTTATTTATACCACAAAAAATAAAGTTGATGGGTGCAGATTTCTAAATCTGTATTATTAAACAAACAAACCATTAATCCCACATATACTTACTTGGTAGTAAAACAATGGGACTTACTTCCAAGTAAATGTGCACCATATATATGCACCATATATTCTACAAATCTAAGTTTGAAAGATTAAAAACAGGACTGTCTTATTAAAGAAGGTATACAAGTGAAATTATTACCACAAACACACAGCAAGATGAAAGAAACTTTGCAAGGGATAACCTCTGACTTAAAGACAATGAAGACTTTTAAAGTAAAATCCACTGAGAAGTTGAAGTATATTTTTAAAGGGGAGAAATATTGATGCAAAATAAAAATCACTTTAATCACATATGCAGTTACTTTTTTTGTCAAGCAAAAGCCACAATCCCTCTCTTGCAAAAAATAAAAAGCTTTTCAAGATAACTGTGGCACTATTCCAGTTAGTAATTAGAAAGAGAGGCCCAGCAGACATCTCTACCACTGTTAACCATGGTTAATGCTAACTAGGTTGACCTCTCAACCAGGGTTTGAAACTACTGTTTGTAACTGATTGCAGTTCTGGCTAAAGTAAATGCTGACATGCATTAAACATGGTTAACACCACTGCAAATGTAATTACAGTTGGGGCAACAGAAAATTCATATGGGACAGGAGATGAGGGAAGGGGTTGAAATGCATCAGGTTGCACCATACTCTTTCGCTGTTAACCACTGTTAAGAGATCAGCAATGTTATGTCTACTCTAGGCCAGAGACACCAGTCCAAGTGGCTCTACTAGGTTATTGTAGTCTACAATACAACAATAATTGCAAAGATGTATTGTAAACAAATGTTTGATATAAACATATGGTCTTCAGGTCTTTTCCACTCTGGTTAATTCAGGAAACTATCTGGGATTAAGTGCAAAAGAAGAATGTAATTGTCTTACTTGACATAAGTCTTACAAACTGCCTTTTCTATATCAGTAATGTAAGAAACACAGCATACCCCAATGAGCTACAAAGAACAGTCTATCCTCTAGTAAACTGCTCAGGATTTATATACTTACCACAAGCAATAGTCCAATATATCATAGAGTCAGGGGCTTGATAGAGGATTCGATATGGTGCCACCCTTGCACTAGAGTCTAGTACAACATCAAGAGTACCCACAAGAAGACCTGGAGAAAAAATAATTTAGTTAGTGAACCACACTGGCTTCTTGTAACAGACGTAAAAATATGCAGCGTAAGAGAACATTTTAGCCAAGAAAAGGTTAATAAAGACAAATGCGAAATATGAACACAAGCATTTTCTCTGAATGTAGCGTTGTTCCGTAGATGAAGATTCAGATATAAATGTAGCGTATAAAAACATGCCTGAATCTGTTTCATCACACAAACTAAATACAATATAAATCAAGCTATTTAAAAATGACACTTCTTTCCTAGTGAGATAAGAGAACTGTGAACTCTGACCCAATGCTGAGAAAACCACTTCAACTGGCCTATTTTAGATAATAGGGTTAAATTTGAATATAACATACAATTGGGCCCATAGCCACATCTCAGGGCCATGCCCCACAAACATTAGAATAAGGTTTTTTAAGTTTAAATTTAGCTGCAGTGCTGTGCCTGGTCTTGTCTGTGCCGCCTGGATGCCAAGCAAGAAGCAAAGCTGTAGCCTTACAAACACAGTAACATACAACACCCTGGCATCCAGAGCTTTCCCCGGTCGAGTTGGGCACAGGAGAGACTCCTCCCTCCAGCCCGGTTGCTGGGATCCTGGCAGCAGGTTGTTCCACATTCTCCCTCCCTCCTACAGTCTGGGCTTCCACCAGCCAACAAGGCAGCAGCCTCTCTTTTCCTCCAGCTGGCCAGTCAGGCAGCTGCTGCAACTCGGTGGGAGCACAGGAGCTTTGCAAATGCCTCTCGCATAGTGTTTTGCAGGACGCCTCCACATGTCCTCCAGATTAACCAAAGAAATTTGGCAGGGAGGAGCCTTTGGCAGCCTTACAACTAAGTGGGGGTATTACTTCTCCGCCCCACAATGAAGACCCCTCGAAAATCCCCAGGGACCCGCCACCATTGTGAGAAAGAAACTCCCTCTCTCCAAGCAAGCCATCCGACACCGGGGAAGAAATGCCCATAGCCTCTCAGGAGGAAGGGGACACTGGGCTGAAGCAGAGTTGCTCTAGTCCAAGCCTACTGATTTTGGTAGTCTGGAATAAGGCTGCATTGTAAAGCAGATGAGCAAGGTGAGGTTTTTAGGTTGTTAGGGGGAATGCAACCTACTGTACTTGAAAATCAAAGGAAACAGGGAAAGAAGAGGCAGGTGGGGAGGGGGCCATGGCTCAGTGGTAGAGCTTCCATTTTGCATGTAGAAAGCGGGCTGTCGGTGGGGCAGAAAGTGGCTGTGGATGCCATGAGATGCTACCCAGGTAATTTAATTAACTTTAATTTATCTGCCCCCTTACAAATTTAAATGCCCCCAAACAAAAAAATCATGGTTACAGGCCTGAATACGATGTAATTTTAGTTACCATGGGCAGAGTCCAGACTCCAAAGGTGCCCTTCTGCCTTTAGAAAGTATCTTTCACACACAAGGGCTGTTTGATAGCCTGCACAAGAAAAGTAAAACTAAGGCCTGATTTAATAACAATGCCAAGACAAAAGCACTTTCCCATGGAACACTGCACCCCCACATACAGCATCTCATTTAAACTGGGCTGCAATGCACCCATTTGTGGCTGTGTATACAGGTAGCAGCCCAGTTTAAACAGGACACTGCATAAGTACAAAAGCCATAAGAAAGTAGACTTTGCTCCACCAGCTTCACATTTAAATCAAGCCTATTTTTGTGCTAACATAAGCACTGTTAGGGCAGTGATCCCTGCATACTCCTTTGTACGCCATGGCACCCACTGATATGTTTCCTGGTACACAACTCCTTGTTGCTCCAAACAGAGAGCCAATGTTGTTTATCTTTATTTATTTCACTTACGGTTCACCTTTCTTGCTCATAGATTTTCTCCACCTTATTTGAGCAAGAGGGGTTCAAAAGAGCCATCAACAGCTGTTGTTAAAACAGCTTCCTCCATCTTACACTCACCTTGGAATCTCCCACCATTCTGAGACTTATTCCATGACAATCAATTTGTGGTCAGCTGTGTCTCATACAGAAACCATATACTGCTGGTGCCCATTAATTGTTGTCAAAATCCAAATGTGCCCACAGGCTCAACAATCTCACAGACTCCTGTGTTAGGAGAATCTACCTATTACAGCTCTGTCTGAACATACCCACTTAGTACTTGTGCAACTGTTTGCAAAGAAACACTAGTGGCTATTTGTCTTCTGCTCAACAGTTCTTCAGATCCAGCCCAATGAAAGAAACATCTTCCTCCATTGGTCTCGAATTGAATTGCTCCTGCCCAATGGAAAAAAGTTCTGTCCCTTTAATAGAGAAAATGGGCAGCTGACGCTTTTTATGGCACAAAGTTAAACAGCATCTCCTGATAATTGCTTGCAAATAAATTTGATACTAAAGTGATAGCTAGAGGGACCTCTTTAAGAAGTTCCCCGCATAATTAGAATGAGACTTTGGATGGGCATTCAGCTGACATCTCTCTCCACTGGAATGTAGCTGTTCATCATTCTCTGGCCAGAAGTAATCTCTCCATTACTCCTCTCCATACCCATTAGCTCGCTTCTCCTTTGTTCTAGTCTCAGTCAATAAGAGACAGGCATAGCCTACAAAGCATTAACATAGCGAACTACACTCTACTCATGCAAGAGCACTGAGTTATAAATAATTGAACATAATCTGAGACTTTGACCTTCCTTGTCACATCCCTTCTTTAGAGCCTTTGTTGAGCGAAGAGACAATGCTTCACTGAATTATTTTCTCAAGCTGTCCTTGGCAGGTTTCAAAGGTATTCAAGAATTTGCTTTCAAGACTTCGATTTTCCTCTTTCAGCACACATTTCCCTTAATGTTTTTATAAATATCAAAGCACCAGAGGGCTTGTGATACGGTTGCCAACTCCAGGTTGGGGCATCCCTGGAGATTTGGGGGTGGAGCCCGGGAAGTGACCACAGCAAGGACATGAAGCCATAGCGTCCACTCTGCAAAGCAGCTATTTTCTCCAGGAAAACTGATTTCTGTCACCTGGACAGTAGTTGCAATTCCAGGAGATCTCCAAGCCCTACCTGGAGTTTGGCAGCCCTAGCTGGCGACACACAAAAGAGGAACAATTCCAGTGGGTAGCTGTGTTAGGGCAAAACATCAGTCTTGTGGAACCTTAAAGACTGACAAATATAGTGTGGCTTTTATGAGCCACAGCCAGATGCATGAAGTGTAAGATTTAATTAGCAGAGATATATATGCTCAAGGCTACAATTTTCCAGGAAACCTGAATCTTTTAGACCTCTGTGTAATATTTTCCACATGGGCCATCTATTGTTTGTAGCCACAGGTATATATCTGCCAACTGACTCCCAACAACTTCACACATCTGATTAAGTGGACTATGGCTCATACAAGTTCATGCCATGATAAATATGATAGCCCTTAAGGAACCTCACACTGATGTGTCTTTAATTGCAGCAGAGTAACTCAGGCTGCCTGAGGTTTAGTGCTGGTGTGCACCTTACCCTAGGTGAGCAAAGCACAATCTCTTCATACAACAATGGCCAACTTCTTCAGCTGGTGGTGGAGGGGAACAGACTCAGTGCCTTTAAGTCAGCTTCTCCAATCTATATAATCTCTCCAAAAACTTTGGCAAAAGATAGTGTGTCACTTTGGCCTAAGGAAGAATCTGGCAGTTAACCCTACCATCAGGAAATAAGGTAATTCCAGAAACTGCCAGCTGGCCTACCTGAACTCAGTACATTGTTCCTTGGTGCCAACAAATACATTTCCTTGTTCTCCTTTGATAGCTAATCTTTTTGAGTTTACACTCACTGGACAACTTACTCCACCGCCACCAGCCCATCTGCTGTCTCTGCATCAGGATTAGTTTGTTTGCTCTTTTGCTTCCCTTGGTTTTAACCCTCACCCTCAGCATTCTACCTTGTCTGTATAACAAGAACACCTTTAGAATCCTAATGGTTTGGTGTTTTTTTTTTTCATCAGTGTGCTTTAAAGCTTTGAGAGAAAAAGGCATCCCTTAGGTGTAAGAAATAGGATTAAAAGTTGCGAAGTTTAAAGACGGGTAAGTAGGGGTGGTGGAAGTTGCCCTGTGGGTTAAATATTGCTTGACTCTGTTGGAGGAGCAACAGCCCGCTAAGAATCTGATTAGTGCAAATACTACGGAGTAGTTTAGTTCACTTGTACCTAGGCTTGCTAAGCCCCCGCTGGGGGCGGGTAAATTCTTGCCTGGGAGGCCTGTTACCTGCTGCTGGCAGATCGGGCCCCGGGGGGAATTCCACCCCCTACCGGAGGGCGTCCCCAGCATGATGATGTCACCCGGAGGTGACATCATCACACTGGCCACATTGTGGGGGGGATACTCTGTGAATCAAGGGAAAACTCTATGGTTTTCCCTCGAGTCCCGGTGCCCCACCCCCAACGTGGGCAACGTGATGACGTCACTTCTGGTGATGTCATCGTGGCACGCACGCGCAAAGCGTGCACGTGGGGAGACTCCCAACGGAGCCAGGAATCCCCCCGCTTTGCAGGTAAGTCGACTTGGCAACCCTACTTGTACCCTACAGGGAGCTGTTGAGCTTTCTCTATTGAAGGGTAAGGGCTTATTGAATGTTTTTCTCTTGTAGTTCAGCCTGCCTCTTGTTGTTTCTCTTTCTGCTGTGTGTTAGTATGCGTTAGTGCTTCTGCTCTGAAGGCCCCTCTGTTGCCTTAACGGCCTACAGTCAGTTATTGCCTTTCTGCAAAATCCACTTGCAATAAATTCAGTGAAAGCAAACTCCAAAGTGTAGATTGGATTGTTTCTGAACTCTGCCAACAGACTCCATGTATCACATGGTGATATCTGAGCCTGCATTTACTGCCTTCCACGAGAAATGTTTCATTCCAATGGCAGGAGATCAGAACAGGAACAAATGCAACAGGACAGATTTCAGCCTCTTTCTGCAGTGTTAATTTGCAGCTAAATCCTGGTCAGGTTATTCTATCCATGTGACACCATTATAAAGCAAAATAGAGGAACCCATGAAAGCATGAACATAAATATAAACATGGAAGTAATTGACATGGAATAATGTCAAAGTTACATGGAAGCTTTAAGTAAAAAAACTAGTAAAAAGTCCCTTAAAATGATTTTAGTATGATGATTTGCAAACATCTTTCACTTTGAGGAAATTTCACTATGCATCAGAGAGAGTCCCTCATTTTTTATTGGTAAGACTTCAAATAATTCTTCAGCTCAAGTTAAACGTTTTACATTCAAGGATACCCTGCCACATCTTGTACTTCCTGAAAAACTGGTTTTGTTGCCTTTATGTGTCTCCTTGGACTCCAGACTGCTGAGAGGCTGAGATACTAATTCATAGGAAGTCAGTGGCAATTTAAAAAACAACAACAAATACAGTCTATATTGGTGATATTCTAGAGCTTGTGACTTTTCTTCATGTAAATGTAAATGTTTCAGAATCTAGATGAACCCAATTTCTTGCAGCCTCTCTCTTCTATACTTTATTACCACATTTACAGTTACACTATCCATATATAAATTCCACTGTAATCGATTCCACTGTAATCGATGAAGTGAACAGCGGTATAAATTCCACTGTAATCGATGAAGTGAACAGCTTCTCATCACCTCGGGAGACTCTGAACCTCAAGAGTCATATTACCATAAAACTAAAGCTTGCCTGGAGTTGCAACATGTCTCGGTGCTTGGATATTCATATGCTGCATAATAAATGAGCAGAGGAATAGAAACAAAGCATTAATCTGCTATTAAGGAGTCAGAGTTCAACCCATAATGTTCAGCCAAGACAGCAGCTTACTCCCCCATATTTGGGACCCATTCTTTTAAATTGTTGTGTACAGCTGTGGTGTCCTGCCAGTTTCAACCCCACCCTAGATCCCCATTCTGCTGTTTCTCAGCTTTCATTCTGTATAATTCTGTTTCCAAGCTCTTTATCTATGTATCAGTCCTGTATCATGCTACCAGCTCCCTCTCTCCCTTTATTTCAGAGTTTGATGACTGACCCATCTTCTTCCACGCAGACAATCTTTTTTCTTGGTAATTTCAACAGTTGTGTTGATATCTCTTCTGAGTCTGACCCACAGATTTTCTACTTCCTTTCCTTCAATCTCTGCTTTTAGATGGATTCCTCCACAAACTTTGGGCACTTCCTCGACCTCATCTTCACTAAAAAATTAGCAGTCCCCCCCCCCCCGAACTCACTGCTGCGGAATATCCTCTGCCTGACCCTCACCTTATCTCATTCCACATTACACACAGTCTACCTGCACCACACTCCGCTTCTTGTATTTTCCGTGATCTGCAGTCAATTCATGTAGTGGCTTTCTTGGAAGCTTCCTCCCCACATACACACTTCAACTTTCTCAACAGACCGCAGTTACTCATTCAGGGTCGTTAACTCTTGATTTACTTGCATCAATTTCCTAGTAGAACATTCATCCCTCTCTGGCTCACATGCTCCATCTGATATCTCTGTTCAGACTTTCATGCAGTTAAATGCTAACACTTTTGTTCACTTCTAGACAAGAAGAAAAGAGCTGGCCGATTTTGTCCATTATATATTCACCCTTTTTCTTCTCAGCTGCCTTCTGCCAAGCTAAGCAACACAACAAAACTGCCCTGATCACCAGGTCTAAGAATTCTCAAAATCTCTTTTCCACTTCTGATGCTCTGTTAAAACCTGTCCCATCACCTCCTTCCTCCTTAAAACACTACATTCCTTCATAACTCTCCCACACCATTTCCCTCCTCTTTCAGTTCTTCCTTCACCTCCTTTAATCCTTTCCTCTCCCCACACCCACACCTCACTTAATGAGTCACCTACCCTACTGGCCTTATCCAATTTCGTCACATACTACCTTGATCCAATTCTCTCCCAGTTTTTGGTTGCCAACTCCTCTGCCATTGTTTCCCAACCTCTCCTCTGGCTCCTTCTCTACTATGCTCAGACATGCCTGCTTGTCCCATTCTGAAAAAGCCACCACTTGATTCACCTCCCCCTCAAACTGGTAGCTGATTTCCACTTTGCTCTTTTATTCTCATTGTCACATCCTCCACTTCATGTCTCTTGATGTCACTGTCTGTGACTGCCCACAGCTGCTTCTCTTCTTCCCTAACTGCTCTTTCAGTGTTTCCACAGGGGAAGCCTTTGCCTCTGCCTTCCCCGTCTCTGCTGGGCTTCCTTAGGAACCTATCCTTGGCCCACTCTTTCTCTACACATCATCCCTGATTGGCCACGTCTAACCTGATGGCTTTAGCTGCCATAAACTGATGACATCCAACCCACTCTGAGCTTACTTCTCCCCTCCAACCGTTTGTTCAATATTTCCACTTGGATGTCTCTTCACCACCTCAAGCTCAACTTATCTAAGACACAACTTCTCATTTTTCCTCCCAGTCCTTCATCTCACTCTGTGCTCTCCACATTCATCACCATCAAATCTGTAAAATAGGCACAAACCCTTGCCTTTGTCTTTTGTATATGAGCAAAAGAGAGATAAGTCTGCTACCAATTTGTTACTTCTCTCTTTACAATATTCCTTAAAAAAAAGATCTTCAGCACCGTCAAATAACTCTACTGTTTCTCCTTTGACTGCCTGAAACTGCCTCCCCCATCATCTCCATGACGCCACTTCTCTCACTTCCTTTTCTGCAAGACATTTGGCACAGCTTAGTTTAAATACAGAATGAAAGTACAAGTATGCATAGTTGAAATGAAGGCATACTCTTCACTGTTCATTCTTCTCTCTTTGTGATATCCCTTATGATAAATTTGAGACTGTAAGCTTCTCAGGACAAGGATCCATGTTATTGTATTTGGTAAAGAGAGCATGCACATTGATAACACTATGTAAAAAACCCCAAGCCAACCATTAACTCATTCAACAAAGCCTCTAATAATTACATTGGACTATATACGTCACCTAGACTAACACAATTTTATGCAACAGCCTATGAGCTTTAACAACGAGGACATCACTGTCAGTTTGGGCAACAATGTACAGAGACACTACATGCTAGTATATAACAATCACGTAAGATCTGTATCAACCAAATTCCAAAAAATAAGATTTGTTCATTAACAATCAGGCACTTGCAGCAAGCAGCAAGTGACTGTTTTCAGTAATAACATTTCTTCAATATTCAAAATCTAGTTTCTTGGGTTACATTTCTTAAACAGCTACCCTTTGCATTGTCCCCAGAAAGGGTGTGTGTGTGTAACTAGATTGTCTGCTGAATGGTCTGGTAACTACGGTTGCCAGCTCCAGGTTAGGAAATTACTGAAGATATGGGGGATGATGCCCAGGAAGGGTGGTGTATAATGCACAGAGTCCCCCCCTCCAAAACAGTCATTTTCTCCAGGGCAGCTGATCTCTGTTGTCTGGGGATCAGCTATAGTTCTGGGAGCAGGTGAGCAGTCTCAGTTGTCTGTTACCTAGCATTTTTTTTGTTTTTTATTAGAATCCCAGGGTCCATCAGCTGAGCCAGCCATAAAAGGCAGTTCAGAGCACAGCCAGCCACAAAGTTAGTTTAAGGGTGCAGCCAGTCATAATTACTTCTTCCAAGTACTGATTGATCTCCCCAAACCTTATTCTCAAAACAGTTTGCATAGGATTGCAACAGGTACTCTCAGAAGGTCAAATGTACAACCCAGTAGTCGTTAAGAGTGCAGACTCTAATCTGGGAGACCCAGGTTTGCTTCCCCACATGTCCACATGCAGCGGCTGGTGTGACCTTGGGTCAGTCATAAGTTCTTTCAGAGCTGTTCTCTTATAAGCAGTTCTTGAAAGAGCTCTCATAGCCCCATCTACCTCACAGGGTGTCTGTTGTGGGGAGGGGAAAGGGAAGGAGATTGTAAGCCATGCTGAGACTCCTTCAGGTAATGAAGAGCAGGGTATAAATCTCCTCTTCTCTTCTTCTGTTATAATGGAAGCTTACATTTCAGTTTTCATTTTTAATAACATCACATGATTTCGTTACTACATTTTGTTAAAAATCCTATTTTGTTAAAAGCTGAAGATGCTGCTTCTTGCTCACATTTCAGCAAACAGTAGTAGAAGTTTGCACTTGCATGGTAATAAGTGCCTGGAAAATGTGCAAAGCTGTCAATATGTCTAGAAGAATTGCTGATGGTTTTAAAGGGTCATAGTGATGCTCTCTCATTTTTTAAAAATAAGAAGTACTGAGGTTTGTCTGGAAGACAAGATTTTAAAGCTGGACTCATAGACTCTGGTTTTTTGGGGTTTGTGGTCTGTCTCATTCCAGCCTCTGGAGAAAAATGAAGTCCATAGCAGTATAATTCTTTCCTCTTGGGAAGAGGCTGAAGTTGGTTCCCAGTTCCTTACTCATAGTTCCTAGTTCCTTATTTGCAAATCCAACCACAAATATTGATGACACTTGAAGCAATCTGCTTTAGACTAGACCAAATCAATTACCCTCCAAGGCAGCCCTGCAAGGCCTCCAAATAGCTTCAAAACAGGGTGCCCTCAGCACAAAATTAAAATTAAGAAACTGGGAGGCAGTTTTACCTTGAAACAAGCTTTGAGTCACCCTGAATCATATTACCTCAAACTCTGGGGACTGTGCCTTACAAGGGACACAGATTGTTCCCTAGCCAAAAGCCAGGGTGAAGACATCCGAAGTCAGGTGCCCCCCAGAAATTGTATAGATAAAATGTACTGGATAAAGAACTGGACAGCTGCATGTCTTCTGTACCCCGCAAGACGTTTCAGGCCACGCAAAATCATACATGGTGCTATGTGAGTGCGCTTTTCCCTCTTTTCCTGGGATACTCAGGGACAGATAAGAGAGAAAAGTCTAGTTTTGTTTGATACAAAAATGGAGTACAGAGAAGATGGAAGCAAAGCCCCGCTCTTCCAAAACACCTTGCTGTGCTTCATTGATTCCAGTATTTTCCTCCCAGTCTGGCTGACTTCCAGCACCGGAGCCAGGAGAAAATATGCTCCAAACAACAGAACAGAGACTGCTTGCCCACATGCTCTGGTTTTATTTAAAAATAGACTCCCTCTGGTTTTACAAGAAGGGCAGGCTCACACACATTGGGTAATTTCCCATGGCTGCGTTTACATACAATAAATGTAAATGTATCAGAAAACTCAGATACTAAATCAGTAGCTCTGTCTTGCACAGGTAGATCATCACAGATTTCACTCATATCTCATTGGTATATGCCTTCTCTTTGCTACATCCAGGCTGGGAAGTCTTGAGTCTCAGTTTCTATCCTACTTCCTCCCCAGGTCTCTGCAACCTTGCCCAACAGCAACTACAACCAAAGTCTTTCTCCTTCTGGCCACTACCAATGGGCAGCCTGGTGTGTGAAATGCCTTGGCTTGATGGCAAGCACTTTTCAAGCTGCAGCTCCTGCTCGGTTAAGGGCCAGAAGGCAAGAGCCAGCCAGGCCCACCTATGAAACTCCTTTCCAAGTGAACACAGTAAGTGGCCCTGAATCTGCAAGATCACTAAGCCAACCCAGCCAACAGGAACTGTAATGATGGTGGCAGTGCACATGGCAAAATGTGACGTAGTGAGCCTGGCTTTCACATTACCTAGCAGTTTTCTCACTGGCTTTTACTGTCTTGCCTACTTTCTCCCAGGCTAAAAGTTAAACTGAATTCTGGTTTCCTCTCAGCAGGGAGATTTTATTTGGAATAGAACAGCATTGCTGGTGGCAGCTGGTACAGGCCACTCAAACTTGCACAATAGCCACTAGGTAGGGACCCTCTCTGTCCCCAAGCTGCACACAACTACACCTCTGTAGCTCCCACAGTAGTATCGGGGCTCTGAACAGAATGCCTTGGCCAAGCAGGCACAGAGCACTAGCCAAAGCGGTGGTCACTAGTTCCCCTACAGTTTTCCTGGTGCATACTAATCAAGGGCAACTGGTCAATGAAAATTTCTGTCCACCCCGGTTCTATCCCTCTATATACCCTGTAAAATCATACCTGTGGACATTTTGTTAATGACAGAGAAGTAATTAACTAAGAAGCCTGGATAGGAACCTGAAGCTCAGTAAGTGCCCCTAAATCTGCAAGATCACTAAACTAATGACTCCACTACATACTCAAGACATTTTGTTTTGCAACATGTGATGCACAAGCAAGTCCCAAGCACTCAACACACTTACTTAGCATTCAGTGAATCTCAGCTTTCACTGCAAAAAGTATTTCTCTAGCTCTTGTGGTTGTAATCTGATCTTGGTGCATCGTAATAAAAACATGAAAGTAATTTGCCTACCCTATCTTTGAGAAATGTGCACTGGTTTGTTGATGCAGAATTCAGGGAGAGAGCAGAACTACATTGTTTCCTGTCTCAATATCTAAAGCCCTGGTGCAATCAATTTAGAAAGTCTGAATCAGCAGCAATGGAAGAGGTGCCTGATGAGGACTAACAGTACAATCCTATGCAGAACCACCCCAGTCTATGCCCACTAAAATCAATGGGCACAGACTGGTGTAACTGTGCACTGGACTGCACTGCAACACACAGAAACAACATCTATGAATTTATCAAGCGGTAAGACACTGAAGCTGGGAGGGACTTCAGAAAAGGGGCAAAGCATGTCTAGGAGAAGCTAAGGGTAACCGAAAATATTACATTTTTCTACCAAGGTATCATAAACTGGAAACAAAACAGGAAATACCTTATAGAAGTGGTGTCCATTATCTTGGCAATTTTATGCTTGGAAGTTTAAATCTACCATTAGCAACTGCAGTTTCCCCCAGTGTCAACTCTCTTAGTACTAGAGATGTAAAATTTCCGGAAATTTTGAAGCTCGGGGAAAAAACCCCGTTTCCCCCCAGAAAAAAATGGGAAAAAATGCTACATTAGCACTTCTTTTTTCTTTTCCAGATTGAAAGTCATTCTGTTACTTTAGGAACATAAAATATGACTATGGACATTTTTACTTGGCATGAAATTAACACAACTAGCATATTAAAAATATAGTGTATCCAAACAATTATTACAAACAGAATACCCACCCACATACAAAAACAAAACTGAAACGGTTTTCTTTTCTTGTGACAATAGCACCTCCTAAAGGAAGAAATGCATCTTGTTCTTGCATTGGAGAGTTCAGTTTGTAACCTAGGACTTGCTTGTCCTCAGTGCACAGAAATTAGATCAATCTGAACCATACATATTTTTTAGAAATGATTTGGAAAATATTTGAACACTTTGTCTTAAAATATTTTATTCATCATGTTAAAATAAAATGTTCCATAATCAATTTCTTTTCTTTTTTCTATTTTTCGGGGAAAAAATGGAAAAAAAGTTTCCCCCCCAAATTTTTCTGGGCCTTCACATCTCTACTTAGTACCGTTGAATTTGTAATAATCAGGGAAGTGGCACCTGATGTGAGCATACATTTAGCATTATAACTACTGGATAAATCCTCTGTCTGAAAGTGCTGGTGAAGTACCAGCCTCAACAGTACTGTAATTACAAACAGCTGATGCACAGTTGCCAAGTTCTATTTATCTGTTGAGTAAAATCTTTGTACTTGTTAGGGAAATACAGAGAAATGTCCTTAACAAAGGTTTTCCTAGCTGAAAAGTTATGAATGTAGCAAGAGAAAGAGAATTATTCACCTAGTCAATGGATTTCAGAAACATGTAGAGTTATTTGAAACACGTTTGGCGAACTCTGTAAATTTTGTTTGCTAACACAATCATAAGTACGCTCAAGAATTCATGCTTACAAAGCAGGAAAGCCTAACTCCTAGATAACTGGTGAAGTTATTTCCCTGAAGTTCCAGCTCTGACAACTGTCAAGAGAAAATTTTAAATACCACATTCTGTATTTATCAATTGCCTGTGTTAACATGTGTCTAACAGAATCCTCTCTATATGTATTTTTTGGATAACCAATAGGCTACTTTAAAAAGAAACAGATTGATTCAGGGATAATTCTACAGTAGTAAACATTTGATTGACTGCACATTGAAACTTGCAATTTCACATGCATTAAAGTTTATCCTGTCACAACAGGAATTTCCAGTTAGTAAACAAGCCAAATAAAAATCCTTCATGTGCCATATTCAGATATGGACTTCTTATTGGAATCATACAATAGTTATGCCTGACAACTCTGTTCAGCAATCAAGGTTATTTTGGGAGTACACTCAAAATGGAAGGGCTGAATATAATCTGCATATTTTATTTGCACACAATCAACTACATTTGCATAAATCTTTGGATGCCAGGACATAACTGATAAAACATGTTACTAATTCTGTGATGCTCATCAAAGTTTTGGGTTTTGTTTGTGTGTATAGTTTTGTTACGCTTAGATCTGACCTGGTTCATACCTCATTTATTATGCTGCTTCAATGAGCCAAGGAACAGATAAACAGGTAATGATGAAGTAATTCTCGTTCCTTTGTTATGAGCCATCACTTCCCCTTACTTCAGAAGGGAACTCATGTGGCTCACTTGTTTTTTTAATATATTCTACAAATACATCACAGACCAGACTTTGTTATGTTTCATGAGTCCACCATCATCAACTAACTTTGACAGGAATAAGCCCTATTGGGCCATGGGGTGGTTTTTAAAATTTTTTAAAAACAAACAAATTACTTATGTGGCGAAGCAGTAGAGAATAAAGGGCAGTTGAAAATTTCACAAAAACTGAGTATGGCAGCCTAGAATCCAGGCCAGTTAATGTGAAAGGGAAAAGGAGGGCGGGACTGTGTGTGGGACTGCTGTAATGTTTCTGGGACAACTCTTGACCTGCTTGCTCTCCTCCACCTGCATGTTCTACTACTCCTATGCAAAGTACAGAAAATGCATAGAACTTAACATCGCACTAATAATAAAGCATTTAAAATAACTATGACAGCATGTCTTATGAGAAAACAGCATTATTTGGCTTAGTAGCAACCATACAGCCATTCTGCACACAAAGCTACTATGTAAAAACATAGCAGACTAACAGGTCATGTTTTAATATCTGAAGTTCATTTTAATTTGCAACAAAGCAGGAAGATTGGAAGAAGCTAATTACTTGTGACAACCATAATGGTGGCCTGCAGCATAACTTTTGTTTAATAATCAGAATTAAAACACAGTTATTATAATTATATTTATATCCTCATTTATATCTGCTCATATGTGTCTTCCAGTTCCCTCCCATCTAAGACTATGATCAGGTCCATAAACAAGCTTCAGCATACTCTAGCATCAGCCACTCCCAAAATACCAAATGGGTCAAGAAAACTTTCAATCCTTCATACCTAAGTTCCTTTAATCAGAAACATCTCATTACGTTTTGAGTGCCAATGTAGTGGGGGTAGAGTGCTGGACTAGGAACCCGGAGACCCAGGTCTGAATCCTCACTCTGCTGTGGAAGCTTGCTGAGATTCAGAGACCTTGGGCCAGTCACACCCTCTCAGCCTAACCTATGTCTTAAGGCCAGTGTGAAAATAAAATGGAGGAGAGGAGAACAATGTAAGCTGCTCTGGGTCCCCATTTGGGAGAAATGCGGAGCACAACGCAGTAAATAAATACATATGTATATAGAGTTAGCTGCTTTTAGACAATGTTCTACTAGTTCATCTGAATGTCCAGGAATTACTTTTTAAAAATTAAAGCTGAAAAAGAATCCCCTCTAGCACCATGGTAGGGAGAGGATGGAGGGAAAACACTAACTGCTGGAGAAAAGTCTACATAAAAGTCCTGTGTGGAAGCTCTGCTCCCAGTGTGAATGCCTCTGCGTTCATGGTGGTGATGTCAGAGAAATAGAGAATCCTCAGAATGCGGGTGGAGCATGGTCTTTTCAGCAAGACCAGACTGTATCAGGCATGTCTGGCATCCACTGAAGACTGTTTTCCATAAAATATTCTGTCAATCTTTAAGAACATGACAGATTCTTTTTGCATTCCATGATTCCATTATTGATCCCTGATAAGGAATGGAGTAACAAGAGTACGCTGGCTAGAGTAAAAAAAAATATTTATGATCTCATGATACCTAATTGATTTATCCGCTGTAATGATTTCAAGACTTCTTTTAATTTCTCCTGTCAAATTCTCTTAAATTTACTCCTGCAGTTAAAATGTTGGCAGCTGAGACCACTTCTAAACTCATTCAAGGTATTACAAAATACAGCATCCTCAAACCTTTATCTCAGTGTACCTAATAATGCTACACAAGTTCAAGATGTAGCATCTCCATAATGCTGCCACACTAAGCCATATGTTACCAACTAAGCAAAACTTTTTCATAAAACTGGGAAAAAAACAAATACTTCTGAATTTTGAAAAGATTTGTCAATGCTTAGAATATATTATTTGGTCAAAGACCAAAGTTGTCATTCAAATTCAGACTTATCTTCTGTATCAAAGCTTTGTTTTAGAATAAAAGTCCTCTGCAGTGGCAATACTTTAATGGCTGACAAACAGATTTCTAAGTAATTCAGTTACTTTGAAGACCTGTATGAAAATCTGCTCATTCAGGAACTGTGCACGAACCATGGCTGATTGGGTTTTTTTTATATATATAAAACTCTTGGTATAAGAACACACACCAATTGCCAGTTCTGCTGTGATCTCCAAAAATATATTTATTACTCAGAAGCTACAAAACTTACAGTGACATCAATGTGCTTCTCTAAATATTAACTAGTCGTTACATATGTAAACACTAATTTTTCTGTAAATTTATCTTTCTTATTATGTATGCCTTTGTATAAGTTATTTTTGTACAGACTAGCTTTGTATATGCTTTCCAATGCTGCCACTATGCCAGATTCCCCATGAAAAAATATGCCATCTAATTATCTTAAAATAAACTATGGCATATACTTGTGCAGGTGCTCTCTGTCCAGTTTGTGTCAAGCTAAACACCAAGGCTGCAATGGACAGCTCCACACCAGTATGAACCTACCTCCACAAACCCTGTTTTTACAAAACAATTCATTATCTAGCAATGGCTCTCACTTCCCTTAAGCATCTGAATGGAAGCTTCCCCCAAAAAAACATTGGAACCCTGCTGATGCTGCCGGAGCACTTACAGAATCCAAAGAAAAACAACAGGACTAAATAAGGATTTGAAGTACACAATACTGCACACTTACACAAGTAGGCACTTACAGCATCATTTCAAAAATTACCATATGCTTATGGACCATAGCTTAAAGAAGAGATGTATTCAAACAACAAGTGAGAAGTTTCTACTTCTATGCTGACAGTACAATCTTAAACAGTGTTGCAACCTCCTAAATCAATTGGCTTAGAAGAGAGTAACTCTTCTTTGGGATTGCATTTAAGTACAAACTGGGTAAAAACATACAGGAATCAGACCACTGGCTAATCTAATCTACTGCCTGCATTGATTGACAGAAGCAACTATGGAGGAAGAAATTTCATCCTGCCTTGTTACCTGTTATCTCGTTTCGTTAAAATGTAAGAGACTCAATCTGGGATCTTTTAAATGCAAAATACATGCTCTACTATTTAGATTTGGCTCCTGCTAATCTAATCAAGTGCTGAAAATGAGGCAACTAAGCCCTTTAGACAGTAAAATCGGTTTCGCTGAAGTACTACAAGCTTTCCCAAGGCAAAAAATAATCTTGCAAATTGGGTCTTCTTTTAGATCTGCTTTTGCTTGTAAATTGACATCATTTGCCCAGACTTTGTTGTTGTTCACTCGCACATCTTCGTGACATCTTTTAGGGGCCAGACAGCCAGGGCCAAAATTTCTCTCCCCCCCCCTCCCGCTCTCACACACACCCCTACTTGCTCAGGCAAAACAATCTTCCACAATAAATACCTGGTTATTGTGAAGTTACAGACTGAACTTTAGGCTTACAGAAAGGTAATAAAAATAGTGCTTTCAACAAATCTCATGAACATGTTATACAGATCTAGCAGGAGTCAGTGGCTGGTGCTCAACTTAGAAAGTCCAAACTGAATCACTGTTCAGTTGTGGTTTTTCTACATATTCAAAACAGGAGCTCTTGTTCTCCATGGGGACCTTATATTTTCTGCAAGGTATATTTGGAAAGGCCTCAAACAGCTTTTTGAAGCAGACATGGTTACAGTGACCCATATTTGTTAAAACCCTACTTTACAGAATTAAAAATTAGAAAAGGGGATCTTAATAAGCTATTATGCAGTTCCGTTGCAACTGTTTGAGTTATGAAAGATCAATGCTGATAATGAGTGTGAGGGAGGGAAGCAGAAGTTGGAAGGGGGTTATGATTAATTTCTGCACTTTTCATGCTGGTAATTGCCCAAGGGAAGTATAATGCAAATGACAAACCACAATGATTGGGGGGGGGGGGGAGACAGAATTGTCACTTTGTGTGAAGGAATCATAATACAGAATGCCAGTTGTTAAAGGAAAAACCTTACCGAAAAACAAAAACAAGCCTTTCCAAGACACTTGAAGCAAAATACGCATACATACACAGGCTGCCTCAATAGGCTAAAATTAATAACACTGTATTGCAAAATGTATTAACATTCTATCAAGCTCACCTGCCCCCCTCCTCCCTGGTTTTCATACTTTTAGGGCCATCTCAAACATTAAATACTTGTAGATACCATCCGAATTTTACTGCTAGTATTCTACAACCAAGACTGAATTATACAACGGACATCCATATAAAGCACAGCCATACAGATGTAAAAAAACAAAAATCTGATTTTCTTGCTTCCATGATACCATGGAAGCAGCAAATGCCTTAGGTGAGCAACTGTAGTTGCATGCATGATCGCAACTACTGTAAACATTTAATGATTCTTCTATTACATCTCCATGGAACAATGAATCTGGGATGTCAAGTTCAGGATAAGACCAATGAAGAGCATCTTAAAGTATAAAAGATTGACAGAGTTATGCAGAGTTACTCCACTGACATGGGTCTAAGCTTGCATTAGTGCTGGAGAAGACTCTTGAGAGTCCCTTGAACTGCAAGAAGATCAAATCAGTCAATCCTAAAAGAAATCAACCCTGACTGTTCCCTGGACGGCCAGATAATGAAACTGAAGCTCAAATACTTTGGCCACCAAATGAGAAGGGAGCACTCCCTGGAGAAGACCCTGATGCTGGGAAAGATTGAAGGTCAAAGAAGACGGGGACGGCAAAGGATGAGATGGTTAGACAGTGTCATCGATGCAACAAACATGAAATTGAGCCAACTTCAGAGGACAGCGGAAGACAGGAGGGCCTGGCGTGATCTGGTCCATGGGGTCGTGAAGAGTCGGACTCGACTGAACAACAAAGCCTGCATAGGAACATATTGCTAACGTGGTGTTAAGTTTTTTTTTGGGGGGGGGGGAACAAAAGATCATGCCACTATATGTATCAACCTTTCGAATAGTTTTTGCTGCAACAGCAATTCTGCCAGAAGTTTAAAACGGCTAAATGAGTCATGATTTACCATTTTCTGAGAATATATTTTATTCAATTTATACTCCACCCTCCCCACCAAGGCAGGCCCAGGCAAATGATGTTAATCTCTGTTTGAACATCAACAAGCATAAAAGTGAGAAGTGCCACACGTTCCTGGCATTTGACTTAATGTTCTTGGTTCGATTTTCATTTGGTCTTGGAACAGTTCTCCATAACCCAACCATGCACACATGTAGCCTACTGAAAGAATGAACTGAAAATTCAGTAATGAAAATGGTCCTTGCTCCATTGTTCATTTATTACTGTAAGCCACAGAAACTGATGTTTGGGAAATTATCCTAGCTCACATGAGCCAGATAGATTTGATCTTAGTCAGAGAAAGAAGCAGAGTGCGCCAATGACTACAGAACTGGACTTGGAAGGTCCATTCACTGTGTGACCTTAACAAGTTCCTATGTTTTCATTCCCAGCATGGCAACTCCAAAATAAGATGAGCAATGACCAACATTTACAGCCCTTTCAAAGAAAAACAGGAAAAACATCTATATTACTAAGTTCAGTGCATCTTACTCCTAAGTAAGTGTGCACAGGATCAGAGTGTTCAAGTTCCATAAGCATGATTAATATTATTTTAACTCTATTTAACTCTCCAGCAGTACCTTCTTGGACTCTATCCATTGGGATGTTCCCACAGGATTTCTAGAGTGTTGCAGATTTTTTAAAAAATCAGTAGACAATCCTCTTTCCAGCTTTATTGAGATGCAGATTATGCAGCCATCCACATGATAAAATGGCAAAGACATATTCAGGCAACTAAACAGGATTTACTGCCTGAGTGGCCACTGTGGTGGATGATGAAAGGTGGCATTAAGGCCCTGGGGTTTTCAAGGCAAGAGATGCTCAGAGGTAGTTTGGCATTGCCGGCCTCTGCGTAACAACCCTGGCCTTCCATGTTGGTGTCCCATCCAAATACTGACCAGGGCCAATCCTGTTTAGCTTCTGAGATCTAATGAGGCTGGGCCAGCCTGGACCACTGCACACCCAAGTAAACACATCCTAAGTGAATGGTGGCCGTGTGGCATGTGCGGCTCCTGCACCAAGGTATTAGATGTCAGTCAAATGAAGCACGCATAGGAACAACCATCCAAGAGGGAGGGATCCACAGCGTTCGGACATTCAAAGTGGCCCCTCCCAAGGGAGAAGACACACAACTCTCCCCTCCACATTAGCGCACGCGTGCCCTTACCAGCGAGCCCTCCGCTGCCTCCATCTCCTCCGTGCCCCTTCCTTCTCTGCAAGATGAAGTACGGGTTGGCCCTTTCCGTGATCCACAGGGCGTTCGCCAGCAGCACCTCCTCCGGATTCACCCACATGCTCCGGCCAAGACAAAGGCAGCCCGACCGGGCTCGCGCCGAGGTTCGATTCGCCTTAAACCACGCACAGCCCGGGAGGTGGCTCCCAAGACCCAGCTAAACCCAGATACAAGCCCCGGCCACAGCTAGAGGCATCGGAGGGGGACGGAGGCAGAAACGACGACGGAGGCGGCGGCATCCCCCCCCCTTCAGCCCTGATCAGCTGCTTTCGGCGGTGGGGAAAAACAGCCAGCCGCCGAGGCACGACCGGCCGGGGACGCGGAGACGAGCACAGCGGTGACCTCAGCCAGCATCAGCGGCACCCGCGGCGGCTGGGCGCGCCCAAGCTCACCACCAGCCGGCAGCAGCGCCGTCTCACTGCATTCGAGCCCCTGGAAGGATCCGGCTGCAGGAAAACGCCCCCCCCCCCCCCTACCACCGCGGGGAAATCCAGAGGAGGGCCGATCTACCTGGCACGGAGCGCGGAAGGGCCTCTCGGCTCCCCTTTAAACCGCGAACGCCTCCCGCACATAGACCCCCCCCCGCCTCTTAATCAAGCCTACAAGGAAAGGTCCCGCATTATCAATGCGACGGGATCGGCTGTGCAAGCACCGCCGTCGGCGAAACAGCCCTCGGGGACCGCGCTCAGCGAAGCCTCCTGGGGACTCGCACCCTCTGGACTGGTGCTATCCGGAGCGCCGCCAAGCCTCGGAGAACACGCCCCTGCGCTGCCGACGCACCCCCTCCCGGCTGAAAAGACACGCGCGAATGACTAGATCCTGCCCCTCTCCAAATCGCGGCGCGCGGGGCTCAAGCCGACGAAGGCACCCGAGCTCCTGCCCAATTCCTCCAAGGAGAAACGCGCGCTCCTGCTGCCAGGCTTCGGCAGAGAGGCCTCCTCCTCCTCCTCCTCCGGCAGCGCTCGTTTCCCGGCTGAGGCGATGGGCCTCCGCACAAGCGACCATCCGCAACCCCTTGGAGGACGCAGGGAACAAGCGGAGCGAGCCAGACTCCGGTTGCGCTGCAGCTGGGGGCGAGGGGAGGGTTGTGTTAGTGGCTGTGGCTGGAAAGAGCCGCAGAGAAGCCTTCCTCAGCTGTACGGCGTTACGAACAGGCGCGCGCGCGCGCGCAACGTCTCTCTCTCCCCAGCCAGGTTGCTATTGGGCGGGGCCAGCCCCCGAACAACCGGCGTCCCGCTCGCTAGTCGCTGTTTCTCTCTTCCCGCATTCCCAGGAGCCAGTCACGCGCTCCACCTGCCCGTCTGCATAAGCTCCGCCCCCTTCCTCTTGTGACCCAAGCCTGGTGCTTGCCGCACTTAGGCTTCGGCAGCGCCTGGCACTCTCTGCCGCCGAGCCTGGGCAGCGACTAGCTCTCATTTAACTGCAATTGCTCAACTAGAATTGGCCGGCGCGCATGCTGTTGCCGCGGGACTGTGGGCTTCTTTCTCATTCAAGGTATCAAATTAGCATAGCCGATATCCAAACGGGTATTCTTCTTATCTTGTGTACATTTGACCGTCAATGTTTGTAATACATTTGACCGGCGACCCCTCCTGCATTTTATGGCCTTTTCACCTCACTTTTTTTTAAAAAAAGAAAACGCTCTCCATACAATGGCATGCATGGATGTCTGGCAGTTGACATGCATCTGATAAAGTGAGCTCTAGGCCACAAAAGCTTTTGTCACACAATATCACATCTTTAAGGTGTTAATGATATACTGTTATTTAAGAACTTTGCAATGTAAGCCCCTACTTTATGGAACATACTAATTTCCATTACCTATCTCCATCATCAGTTATCTTAATTCAAAATTTTTCATTTCATTTTAACATTTATTTGGATAATCCTAGGCATGGCATGAAAATGTGGGGCACATGGCATTAAAAAAATGCACGCAAGGCATTTTCCATGGCTTTCTTCCTCTTCAAGGACTCTGAATGTGAAGGAGAGTTAACACATGCAGTTGAACAGAACCCTTTTAAGACATTTGTGCTGATAGGTTTGGTTTAAGGGGAAACTTCAAGTGACTTTGACCCTGTTGTATCTCGAGAGAAAATGCAGAGAGTGGCAGGTAGCTGATTCACAGATGACACATACAGTTGAACAGAACCCTTTTGGACATTTGTGCTGATCGGTTTGATTTAAGGGGAAACGTCAAGTGACTTGATTGGCCCTGTTGTATCTGGAGAGGAAATGCAGTCAGAGAGTGGCAGGTAGCTGATTCACAGAGTGGGACTTTGCTGCTTCCCCCTCTTGGAAGTAGGGATCAGCAGTGAGAATGGAGAAGCGGTGGAAATCATCCTTCTTTCACAGACAAAAAAGCCGCTCTTTCAGAGGAACTGCACGGTTGGATGCATGCCAATATTAGAGAAATAGTTCATATTTATAGTACCATTTAGTTCCCAGTGTACATACTTATCAAGAGTACTGGAGGAAAATTTATGAAATAAATCTAGCAAAAGCATCTCTAGACAGTGTCACTTTGTCCTTTTTTCTGTATATAAGAATCTAGGTCTGCATGAGCATTTCATGATATTTTCTGGAGATATTAATGTAAAAGAGGGACAGCCAAGGACAACAGCTGGAGAAAAAAGTTCCCTACATAAATTAGCCTATCCATACAAAATGAAACCCACCTTTTCACCACCTTGCATATCCCTAAGCAATAGACTGTGGTTTTTTTAAATTAAACTTGGATTTTGGGGAGCTGCTGCTGACTATAAATATTTTTTTAAAAATGTGTCATTATTAGAGTGCTGGTACCTCAATGAGATAAAAGAAGTTTGAAAGCACAGGCTGAGAATCTGGATCCACTGAAGACAACAGCTAACTTTCTGGGGCATACATAGTCTCTGGCTCTCCCTCTTCTTATATCTCAATAGCATTATCTTGTTTTTATAAGAATGGAAATTGCTATTATAAATCTAGGGAGTGTGTGATAAGCCAGCAAATAATATATATATTTTCAGAAACTGTTTTATACTATAGACTTTGCTGTCCACATAGCTAAACTAACACATTGACTTTAATATGGTGTTGTCACTTGTGTAGACTCTCTAACTTGGGTTTGGGACACTCAATCATAACTCGAGGGAATGCTCAGTGTTTTTTTTGGGGGGGAGACTCTTTTCACTACCACAGCCTGGCTAGCTTGGAAAACTGAAATACTTGCCAATTGGAGGGGAGCAGAACATGTGGTTTAGGTATCTTTACCTGGATAGTGCAAACAATCAGAATGCCACCGTGGTATAGTGGTTAAGAACGGCAGACTCTAATCTGGAGAACCAGGTTGATTCCTCACTCCTCTACATGAAGCCTGCTGGGTGACCTTAGGCCAGTCACAGTTCACTCAGAGCTCTCTCAGCGGAAGGGAACGGTGATTGGTAAGCTACATTGAGACTCCTTAAGGTAGAGAAAAGTGGGGTATAAAAACCAACTCCTCTTCTTCCTCTGTCAGTAACAAAAAGCAACCAGATCTTTCCCAAAACAAGTTTTAGAGTTTATTTAGGGAAATAGGCTGCTACAGGAATTGGAAAGGTACTCAAGAAGAAGAAGAGTGAAACTGTTGTGTTCAGAAGGATGTGTGTATGAAGAGTTATATCAGAGAAAGGGAATGAGAATTCTGAATGAGAATTCTGTGTCAGGGAAGGGCCACAGGGAGGACTGGGTGAGAGGCAGGGCTCCCAGCTCTGGGCTGTGAAATTCCTGGAGATTTGGGGGTGGAGCCTGGGAAGGGAGGGCCCTGGCAGGGTACAATGCCACAGAGCTCACCCTCCAAAGCAGCCATTTTCTCCAGGGGAGAAAAATGTAATTGCGGGAGACTTCCAGGCACCACTGGGAGGTTGTCAGCCTAGGGGATTTAAGGGGAAATGAGAGGTTTTAAAGAGGAAAAGAATGAAAAGTCTAAGTCCACGGTGAGAGAAGGAGTCAGTCAGCTAGGTCTGCCAACTCTGGGTTGGGAAATTCCTGGAGATTTTTGGTTGAAGCCCTGGGGAGCTCAGTGGGGCTTGGGGAGGCGAGGGAGCTCAGTGGGATATAATGCCGTAGAGTCCACCCTCCAAGTCCAAAGCAGACATTTTCTCTGGGAGAACTGCTCTCTATAGTCGGTGGATCAGTTGTAATTCTGGGATATCTCCAGGCCCCACCTGAAGGTTGCCAACCAGTGTTCCCTCTAAGCTGACTTAGTGTGAGCTAGCTCCCAGTTTTTTAGCCTCCAGCTCAAAGATTTTTGTCTTAGCTCAGGAAGGAGGGCTCCAGAGCAAACTAATTTATATGCAGTAGCCAAATCACTTGCTCACAACTTTAATGCCAGGAGCTCACAAAGTAGAATTTTTGCTCACAGGACTCCACAGCTTAGAGGGAGCATTGGCAACCCTATTCTACTCAGCTGGGTAGTGTAAATTGTCTGTTCTGATGATCCAGAGACTGAGAGTTGGGGAATTTATGCAGAGCCACTAAAGATCCCAAGGAAATAGAAAATAATGCAGTGGTGGAATGCTCCTGTGTGGTAAGGAAATGTCGCAAAGTCCCAGAGAAAGAAAAGCAAAGTCGACAGCCTGTGCACAGGTAGGGAGGATGAGATTGTACAAGTTTGGATGGAGGAACAGCAATAGTTATAGGAACCACCACAAAAGAATATTAAAGAAATAGCTGTAAGGTCCAGGAAACAGGTTGAGAATCTATGATTTCCTGGTTCTTCTGACTGAGTTAAAGGAGGGGTGGTGGTGACTGAGTTGAAAGGTGATTGCATCAAGGCAGGGTGGTAGGAGACATTCAGGGCAAGAGGTCAGTAAGAGGTAATCAAGCCCACCGGCTGCTTCCTGGTGGTAATTAGATTTTGCACTCAGGAGGACTTGCATTTGCTGACAGCTGACCTCCAGATGACAAAGACCAGTTCCCCTGGAGAAAATGGCTGCTTTGGAGACTGGACTCTGTGGCATCATACCTGATGAGGTCCTATATCCCTTCCCAAACCCCATCTTCCTTAGGCTCCGCTCCCAAAATCTCCAGCAATTTCCTAACCCAGAGCTAGCAATCCTAGGAGAGTGTGAGTACACAAATCTAAAGAGGCATCCTTTCAAAACAGACAATCAACATATATTACACACATAGCATTACATTTGATAGACTGAGATAGGCACCCAGCTTTGCAAGACCCCACAGGAATGTGTAGGCGTGCAGGTGTTCCATCAGTGAATCTGTCTCTCACCCATGCTTTTGGCCACTCATTAGCCACTCTGTTTATTTATTTACTTCATTTATACCCCACTTTTCTCCCCAGTGGGACCCAAACACTTTACAACATTCTCTTCCCCTTCATTTTATCCTCACTGCAGCCTGAGAGTAGATGAGGCTGAGAATGTGTGACTGGCCCAAGGTCACTAAGCAAGCTTCTGCGGCAGAGTGGGAATTCAAACCTGGGTCTCCCAAATCCTGGTCTGATACTCTAACCACTCTCTCACACCAACTCTCAAACATAAAGTTGTAAGCCTTTGAAATACAACTCTCTCTGTGTGTGTTATTAAGTTATTATGCCTTAAAAACCCTGCCAACTCCAGCCTGGGAAATTGCTGGCGATTTGGGTAATGGTTCCTGTGGAGGGGGGAAATTTGGGGAGGGATTTCACTGAAAATCTATGGTATATTTTGGGTAATGGTTCCTGTGGAAGGGGAAATTTGGGAAGGGATTTCACTGAAAATCTATGGTATATACCAGAGAGTTTGCCTTCTTAAACTGCCATTTATTCCAGGAGTACTGATCTCTGTCATCTGGGACTCAGTTGTAATTTTAGAACTCCAGGTCCCACCTAGAGGTTGGCAACCCTAGGCCATATACATATATGAAATAGAATGTGTGGTGATTTGAATTTAAAATGTAGTTTGCAATGAGTGAGTGGCTGGCAGATTGAAGGAGGTTTATATATTGGTTTGTAATTTGGTTTGTGTTACATTTTTAATTTATATGTAGGCAATTTATAGTTGGAGGGATTGATGGGAAAGCTGGAATTTTCTGTTCCATAACTTTGTTTGCTTTCTATCTGTCTTTTTCAGTTTCTCAAAGGTGGGGGAAAGGTCAAAGAATAAAAAGTTTTCCCCTCACACTAAGACGGAAGCTGCTGCAGCAGGAAAACATTGTGAAACAGTATGTGTGAATCTCATCTGTGGCCTTTTCCCTCTTACTGACAGAAAATGGCTGCCATTTTGAAGGGGCAAGGCTACATGCCCTAAGTGTAATGGGCATGTTTTTTTCCTAACCCTGCTGGAGTTATTCTATAGTACAGGCCTGCTTCAGGAGAGGTTGGAGTTAAGAGGCTGTACATTAGTTCATTTGGGGCTTTTTAGCCATAAAATTTCTTCAATGGAGGAGAGAGCCCCTGATTGGTAATTTTGTTCTTCCCCTTCTCTGCTTAATGGAATTTTATGGCTCTGTTGACCAGTCTGGAACCCAGAGGGAGCCATAAGGGTGGCTCACTGCTGAGTAAACTAGGGTACTGCTGTGGAAGAACCTAATTTAAAGGTCTGGGGAAAGCCCTCTGCAGGGAGGGACTTGCTTGGTTGAATGACAGACAACTGGATGGCAGACAATCTTTCTTGCTGCTGAGGACAGTAAGGAGTGGTGGAGGCATTGCCATGTTTGCCCAGATGAACTGTTCTTTGCTGCTGAGGAGAGCAATATTATTTATTTATTTGTTTATGTCAGTAAACTGCCATTTGTATTCTGGGTATGCTCTGTGTAACCTGCCTGCTGTATGATGGGGGGGGGGGACTAGCACTCTCC
>NW_015166418.1:161296-166025 GCF_001447785.1 Gekko japonicus | reverse complement strand
CTGCTGAGCGCGAATTGTATTCATTGGCTTACCTTTACCGTTTGAACTGCCTATATCTGCACATGCTTGGCTTTGAGTTTCATTCCTGACAATGACCATGAAAGTGTCTCAATAGTGACTTGTAATAAAGCAACCTATTCTTACGAACCGTTGTGAACTGCAACTGCTCTATTGAACCTGACAAATTGTCAGGAATCCTTATACCCCTCGACCCGTGTCTTTCCGGCTGAGATTAGCGGAGACGAGGAGCCTGTAGCTCTGGCGACTACTCACCAGAGGTGGAGGCTCACTGGGGAGCCCAGCGAGGCAGCCATTTCGCACGGTGGCGGGATGTGTTGGAACCAGTGGGTGAAGAAGTGGCTGAGCCCGGCCAGAGCTGGAAGGAGTTCGTGGAAGGCTGGTTGGAGCTTCTGGAGTGGGACCAAGACCTTGTTGTCTGAATGCTGGAAAACAGTATGCGGTTGGTGCCCCAGATAGCTGCGGACACAGTGCACCAGGAGCTACTCCAACGGATAGTGGTGCAAGCTCCACCCCAACCGCCTGGGCAGCCGCTTGGGCTCCGGGGTCGGCCGTTCCCCATTCCCAGGCTCCCCCTGGTCCAGATGATGGGGGGGCAAGGATTGTATCACCCGAAGGAGCCATTGGACGTGACATTTGATGGAGACCTGGAAGCCCTTCCGTGGTTCATGGTAAGGACTGGAAAATTTGTGGCCAACTGGGGCCACTTGTTCCCGAACGAAGAGGGCTGGGTGGACTATATCACATCCCGGCTACGCGGTGGAGCTGCGGCGTGGTATGTCAGCATCCACAACCTGGATGGTCTGGAGCTGAGGAGCATGGACGATTTTATGCAAGCTTTGCAGGCACAATTCGAGGATCACAATGCGAGTACCAAAGCCTGGGGATTCTTACGCATGTTCCGACAAGGGATGAAAACTGTCTGGGAGTACTCAACCAAGTTCAGACTGCAGGCTGCCAAAATCCAGGGATGGTCTGATGAAGCCCTGACCGGTTTTCTGGAGGGTCAATCCCGTGACGCTGATGGCTTGGATGCGAGAAGTCGAGGACGTGGAGTGTCGACTAAACACCCTCTGGCTTGATAGTGCTATGACTGGGGAAAGACTGTCCCCCCCCCCAGCATCTCAATGCTACAGTGAGGACGGATGCCAGGAAGCGACAGGGCCCCACCTTGGTGGAGAAGGAGCCTACCAAGGCAAGGTTTCAGCGAGCCCTGAGAGCTGCTGTTGAAGAGGGAGACGTGGATCCCAACGGAGAGGACGCCGCCAAGCTGGTGGGAAAAGGCAAGTTCCTGCTGTAAGTGGCACAGAGCAGCAGGACCCCAGCCCAGAGGCACCCAACCCGGTGAGCCATTACCCCCCCTTGTTTTTTGACTGTGACGATCATGAACCCAGGCATGGGGACCCACATTAGAGTCCAGGCCCTTATAGACTTGGGGTGTGGTCGGGACTTGATTAACCCTTCTCTAGTCATGAGATTAGAAGCCATTGGAAGCCCCGGTGGTGTGGCTAGCTGAGCCGCTGATTTTTACCCAGATGGATGGGTCTACTATGAAGGAGCCCTGTAAGTTCGAGACTGTGCCATTGCGCGTGGGGGCGGGAAACCATTGGGAGGAATGGGCTTTTGTGATCACTCCAACAGCCCGATTTCCATTGGTACTGGGAAGCCCCTGGCTCCATGGACACGGCCCATATATCCTATGGGATGAAGGGACAGCGATTCATTTCCCGGAAGTGCCAAACTCATAAATGGGATCAGAATTGGGGCAAGCCACTGCATAGTCAGGTGGTCCAAGCTTGCCCGGCCCAAGAGGAGGTGGAGGCCATTCCCCCAGAATATCGGGATTTGGCATGGATATTCGAGGAGAAAGAAGCTGACGACTTACCCCCCCCCACTGGCATTCTGACTGTAGCATTGAACTGCTGCCGGGGCAAAAACTGCCTAAAGGGAAATTGTGTTCAATGAGCCCTAATGAGAAGGAAGAACTGCGCAAGTTCATTGATAAGAACTTGGCGAGAGGGTTCATCCACCCAGCGTCCTCGCCGTTTGCAGCCCCAGTGTTGTTTCGGAAGAAAAAGGATGAGGGGTTGCGGCTATGCACGGATAACTGGGGCCTAAACGCTGTTTCTTCAACTAATGCCTACCCGATGCCATTAATAAAAAATCTCTTAGCCGAGGCAGCTAAGGGGAATTTTTTTTCGAAATTGGACCTCAGAGATGCGTACTTCCGAGTGCGCATTAAAGAGGGGAATGAATACAAGATGGCGTTCAATACCCCCCTGGGACAGTTTGAGTATAAAGTCATGCCGTTCGGGCTCCAGGGGGCGCCTGGAGTTTTTATGAACTTGATTAATGAGGTCTTACACAAACATTTGTTTAAAGGGGCTCTGGTTTATCTAGATGATATCTTGCTGTACTCCCCAGACAACCCTTCCCATGTGAAACTGGTGTGGGAGGTGTTACAGACATTGGCACAAGCACAAACTCTTTGCAAAGTTATTCAAATGTGAGTTT
Organism: Gekko japonicus; assembly: GCF_001447785.1. Classification (NCBI taxonomy): domain Eukaryota; kingdom Metazoa; phylum Chordata; class Lepidosauria; order Squamata; family Gekkonidae; genus Gekko; species Gekko japonicus. Next base: position 163,493 of record NW_015166418.1, on the reverse strand, counting down.
CACCAGACACAGATCAATTTTTTGGGGTACGGATTTGTTAAAGACTAAGGAGAAAGGGTCTGATGCTACAAAACCGGGGCTAAACTGGTGTGGACGGTGGAATGCCAGGAGGCATTCGACCGGCTCAAGGCTCTTTTCACTTCCAAACCTGTGCTGGCCCATCCCGATGAACATAAGAAGTTTGTGGTCCAGGTGGACGCGTCAGATGTCGCTATGGGGGCATCCTCCAAGAGGGGGAGGATGGACACCACCCCCTGGCATATGTGTCCCGCAGGTTTTATGACACTGAGCGCAACTGGTGTGGGACAAGGAAGCTGGCGCCATCCGGTTAGCCATGTCTACGTGGTGCCATTGGTTGGAGGGGGCGAGGGTCCTATTTGAAGTGTGGATGGACCATAAAGACATAGAGGTGCTCTGGACACCTAGAAACCTGAACGCTAAACAACTGCGATGGACTGATTTTTTCTCTAAGTTCCAATTCACCCTCCACCATTTCCCGGGGAAATAAAATTCATTGGCTGATGCATTGTCCTGACTCCCGCAACATGACAGTCAGAGGGAGGAGGTACTGGACTCAATGTTCACACCCTCCCAGCTGGGAGGAGTGGTCACCACGCACAGTCAAAGCCGTGCCTCCCCTCCTCCCGATGACGTCTCCCCTTGGGTGAGCAAATTCGTTTTCACCTTCAATGACTCTGACCGACAAGAGCTTAAAAAGGAGGAGGGAGTAGAACAACACAATGACGGCTGTTGGTATCGCGGCCATAAACTGTTCGTTCCGAAAGTACTGCATGGAGAAATCATGGCCATGGTGCACGGGACTAAGACAGATGGCCATTTTGGGTTTGTGAAATCTTTGCATTTACTCCAACGCCAGTTTTGGTGGCCAGGCATGAGAAAGGACTTGTCACTTTTTGTGCACTCATGCCAAACGTGTATCATGTGCAAACCTCGGCCTGGTAAGCCGCCAGGACTCTTACAACCGTTGCCCACTCCTAGACGGCCGTGGGAAGTTATCTCGATGGATTTTATAACTGACTTGCCCCCTAGTCGAAACATGTCTGTAATTTGGGTAGTGGTGGACTTGTTTTCTAAACAGGCACATTTTGTCCCATTTGGGGGGTTGCCCATAGCTAAGATCCTGGCCAAAGCGTTCATCCAGCTCGTTTTCAGACTCCACACTTTACCAAGCAAAATTGTCTTTGACCGCAACTCTCAATTCGTTTCTAAGTTCTGGGAGGAATTAATGCGGTTGATGGGGATTGAGGGGGCCTCAGTAGCGCATATCATCCAGAGACTGATGGCCAATCCGAATGAGTGAACCAAACCTTGGAACAGTACCTCCGTTGTTTTACTAACTTTCAACAGAATGATTGGGTCAATCTACTTCCATTGGCTGAATTTTGTTATAACAACACCTGTCATTCCTCCACGGGGGTCTCGCCTTTCATGGCAGTGTATGGCTATGAGAGTCCCCCTTTACCGTTTCTGGCTAAGCCTCCCGATAGTCCAAAGGCGGGCTCGGCTGAGGACTGGTGCAAGACCTTACAGGAATCTTGGCCTATCTTGTGCAAAACTTTGGATGTGGCCAAAGAGGCGTAGAAGAAACAGGCTGACAAGAAAAGGGTGGTGGGTTGGGATATTCAGCCTGGAGACTTGATGTATGTATCAACTAAGAACATGCAATGTTTGGAGACTAGCAGGAAATTGGGCTGGAAGTATATTGGACCATTTAAATTGTTGCGTAAAATCAACGGCGTGTCTGTCGAATTGGAATTACCAAAAATGTTGCGACAGATACACTCTGTTTTCTACCTCAGCTTATTAAAAAAAGACCCTGGTCCTAATGTTTGGCGCCCTGATGTTGTGACACCTCCCCCCGTTCTGGTGAACGGTGAACTGCACTTTGAAGTGTCCCACATTTTGGACTCAAAAGTGAAACACAATAAACTCTTTTATCTGGTGGAATGGAAAGACTTTGGTCCCCAGCACCGGGAATGGGTAGAAGTAGGGGATATTCAGGCCCCTGACCTTATTCGTGCATTCCATGAGGAGTTTCCAGGAAAACCGGGAGAATCTCCCGGGTAGTCTGGGAGAATTTTTTGGGGGGGGGGATGTCAGTAAACTGCCATTTGTATTCTGGGTATGCTCTGTGTAACCTGCCTGCTGTATGATGGGGGGGGACTAGCCTTAGCCT
>NW_015166418.1:127107-161121 GCF_001447785.1 Gekko japonicus | reverse complement strand
TCCTGCTGAGTGCGACCTGTATTCATTGGCTGACCTTTACTGTTTGAACTGCCTATATCTCTACATGCTTGGCTTTGAGTTTCATTCCTGACAGTGACCATGAAAGTGTCTCAATAGTGACTTGTAATAAAGCAACCTATTCTTATGAATCGTTGTGGACTGCAACTGCTCTATGGAACCTGACAGTTTATTTGGTTCAATTTCTATCCCTCCCTTCCCGCAAACAGGCTCAGGGCGGGTTGCAAGCATTAGTTTTATAGGACAATAAAAACAGACATTAAAACTGTAGAACTTAATCCTTAAATGATGGCAATTAAACTACTTCACAGCCATTTCTATGATGCCCCGATATTAGTCAATTAAAAGTTGAGAGGGCTGAATCCCATGAGGGATTCCAGATGGTATATGTCCTACCTTGGTTAAAGCAAGGCGGGTTCTTATTCTAAGTCTTTGAAAATGAAGACCATAATTGATGGTAGCAGATAGTAATATAATAGAGCCAGTGTAGTGGTTAAGTGCGCATACTCTAATCTGTGAGAACCGGGTTTGATTCCCACTCCTCCGCTTGCAGCTGCTGGATGACCTTGGACAAGCCATAGTTCTGTCAGAGGTGTTCTTGAAAAGAGCAATTTCTGTTAGAGCTCTCTCAGCCCCACCTACCTCACAGGGTGTCTGTTGTGGGGAGGGGAATTGAAAGAAGTTTGTAAGCCGCTCTGAGACTCCAAGTGAAGGGCGGGGTATAAATCCAATCTCTTCTTCTCTTCTTCTTCTAAATTCTCCTCTTCCGTTGGTGGCCATGGGTTGGCCTGGTGGCTGCTGTTGCATCTAGTTTGGCTCTAAGATCACAGAGGATGAATGACCCAGGGTCACTCATTGAGCTTCCATTGCATGGATGCCCTCCAGTTGAAAACACAAACACCAGCAGTTGATCAAATGTCTCTGAGAGCAGAGGACAATATGGTAGTTCTTATATAAACAGTACTGGAGATTAATTTAATGTGATGCTCTATGTAAAACGTCAGTGGAAAAGAGTTAGCTAGTTATGACTTCCCAGGTATTCCACCCCCTCTCCAGTTGAAGAATCCTTGTCTTTGTTGGCTACGATTTTTGTATGTGTTCTTATGTTCCTCCTCCTCACCCCCTTTAACCATCCAGCCCGAGGAAGAGTTCTGAAGAATCTGAAAGCTTGCATACTATGTTATGTTGTTTTGGTTGCACTTAATAAGAGGTACTACATGGCTTTTATTTTGGGTGTTGCTATAAACCAAGAAAGGTGTCAGGGGTGGTCTCTCTCTTTTAACCCTTCCGCTATAAATGCGGGTCAAACTGCTCATGACAATGTGAATTCTCTGAAAGAGCTCTTTTGTTTTAAACAGCTGCATTAAAGTTTTAGTCTGGATTGGGACCATGGCATAGGAGGTAGTATAGTGTGGGGTTAAGCTGGCTTCCCCTTGCTTTTTTCCCATCCTGAACCATCCCGCAGAGCTGCTAGTTGCCCTGCTGGGACATGGGACAAATCATATCAGGACCAGTGCACTTATCCCAATGGAGAAATAGCTGTGCCATGGGACTGTTTCATTTTGAAAAAACGGCACGGGGGGCATAGTGTGATCCCAGTCCAAACTGGGGCCTTGCACACCTGCATGTTAATTTTTTTAAAAAATTGTGAGTTCATTCATGGAATTCCCAGTCTCATGTCTGATTTGTCTCTCACGGTCCCTATTTTGTATCTTGGGGGGGGGGTATCTTTTCTAGCACTGTCATTGTATTCCTCTCCCAAGTGACTGCAGAGTAAGTGCAATACAATGTACAATGCAAAGTAATAGTACAGGGAAGCAGTTTAGACACAGACCCTTGGTATGAGAATTGCCCTGTGTTCATCTATGCATAAATATACTAGTGAACAGAAACATAAATTGAACCTATGGAACAAACCATATTGTGCTACTTTACTTATGTTGTGTTTTCATCCAAAGAATCTTAGGAAAAGCAGTTAAAGTGTTGAAACCCTTAGCCCCTTTGACTACTGCTCCTTGGATTCCCTCAGGAGATGGAAGGTCTGTTAAATCTGTTTAGGTCTGTTGCCATAATTATTTAATTAGAAGCAAAAGTGATTTCATGTTTGCCCCTTTGGGAAAGAAGAGTTACCTGTATTGGCATTCCAGTACTTTTCAACTTCAACATGCAGTTTCATGTCACGTGACCTCCTCAGCCATGTAAAGAATCCAGAACCCTCATTAGTAATCTGCCTGCGCCTTTGGCTAAGCTGACGTATTCCTTTGCTATTTTTAGGGAATGACTCAGCCACTGTATATTACAGCTGCTGAGAAAGAGTAGACTGATACCGAAGATTTGTGTAAAGCTCTGCTGAAGCCCAGGGCAATACAGGAGCATCTAGACAAAGCTGATCAGCACAGTCACAGTAGGAAGAGGGGAAGGTTACTGGGGCTTTTGTGTCCTCTTTTATTTCCCAAGGAAAGAGCTCAGAGGGGGGAAGTAGCTTCTGTAGAATTTCATTTAGATCTTATTACATCCACTATTGATACTGTAAAAAAAAACATGCATTTGGATTATAGGCCTCGTCATTACTTACATAGGAGTCCAGGTCTCTCTCTCTTTGTAAAGCAGCTTTCTGTCTGACTATAAGATTATGTAAAACAGTACTTTCATTTTATTCTTTCCCCCTCCCTGTCCATTGGTCCCTGGCTCACTAGCCTTGTTGATCCTGTGGGCACTTTTTGTGGCATTGGTAGCAGGTACTGTCGTCACCACCACCACCACCAAATGGCTTCCTTCCATGAGAGGTGGGACAAATTGTAAAATAGCTGCCATAAGGGACAATTACAGAATGTTGGGCGGTTCCAGGCCAACCATCCTCCGATGGTAGGGGCGACTCTTTCCAAATGGATGCTCACTGCAGACCCAAAGGTGATGCCTCTCGGGGTCTTCCGAAGTACCTCCTTTTCCAGTGAGACAAAGGAAAGCCTGAACTGGCTCTTTGCTGTGAGGGGAAAAATGCAGGAGGGCTCCAGGGAGCATGCTGCTGGGTACCATGCTGCCCATAGACACCATACTGTGACTCACTGTACTATATTGCATCAGCACTCTGTTACTTTTACTCTAACATTTATTTATTTATTTTATTAATTCGATTTATATCCCACCCTCTTGAGTAGCAGGCTCAGGGCGGCTTACAGTAGGTTAAAATACGTTAAAACACAGATGCATTGGAACAATGCAACAACGGAGTAGGCAACAAATGGCAATCGTAACTACATTTTTTTTTTAAAATAAACACTTTATTGAGTTTTATAATTTTCCATAAAGCATTCAGTTTTTACACATATAAAACAAGTATAGATACTGAATAACTGGTTACCAGAATAATAGGTGCATCACAGAAATATTATTTGATAAACTCAGACAACCACAAAACCCAACAATAGAAAATTCGAACCTGAAAACTTACATTAACATTGCACTAATATGCTTAGTTCTAATCTTATATTCCTTATTTCCCTATATAGCTCAACTATGATTGAGGTGTTATGGGAAACTATGGATCAACAGCTTTAGAAGTGGTGTATGTTGGTGGTGGTGTTTATGTTTGTTTTGTTTTAATAATGTTTGGGAAAACTTAATAAAGATGTATAATGGAAAAAAACAACATTGCACTAATATTAGATATAGCCCATTTTTCACAAATCATTTTCTCTGCCTCTACCTTCTCCAAGAAAGGAAACCATTTATCTAAAGGATTAAGAATTAACCTTGTCATAACTTCCCTATCAAAAAATACTGAAAACTTTTCTAGGGTAAAATACTCCCACACTTTCCTTATCCATTGGTCAGTTGTTGGAGGGTTCTCATTTTTCCAATGCTGAGCAATTGTTGCTTTAGCTGCAGTCAAAAGGGTTATGATTAGGTCTTTGCAATCTCTTGGAATCTGACCCTCTTCCCAAAGATTTAATAAAATTATAGCTGGATCCATAGGAACAATTACTCCTGTAAAGTACTTTATGAGTTGTAAAACTTGTTTCCAAAATTCCTGGATATGAACACAGTCCCACTATAAATAAATAAAGGACCCCTTAATACCGCACTTCTTCCAACATAGCGGACGTACATTAGAAGACATATGCGCAAGTCTAACTGGTGTAAGATACCATCTAAACATTAGTTTATATGCCGAGGCTTGAATCATAAGGGAATCCGAAATACGGCTTGTAGTGCGCCATACCCGCAACCACTGATCCTTTTGAAGCGTAATGTGTAAATCCTTTTCCCAAGCTTGCTGATAAGTAACTACATATAAAAAGATAAAATGCTGATGGTGGTAGCGTCCCATGGGGTTGAATTATGCTGGCTGTTGTTATTCAAGTTAACAAAGAGAGCCTTAACAGTTCAGATGTTAACTGTTCAGATGTTATCAGTATGTAGTCAGTAGTGGCTCCTAATCGAAGGCCTGGTGGAAGAGCTCCGTTTTACAGGCCCTGCAGAACTGTAGGAGGTCCTGCAGGGCCCTGATGTCTTCTGGGAGCTCATTCCACCAGCATGGAGCCGCCACTGAGAAGGCCCTCGCCCTGGTAGAGGCCGATCTGGCATCTTTCGGACCAGGGAGAGTCAGACAGTTTTGAGACCCTGACCTCAGTGCTCTCTGGGGAATATGAGTCGAAAGGTGGTCCCTCAGGTAGGCAGGCCCATGACCATATAGGGCTTTAAAGGTCAAAACCAGCACCTTGAAGCGAATCCGGTATGCTATTGGCAGCCAGTGCAAGCCTTCAGCACAGGCTGGACGTGTTCCCGCATCGGGAGACCCATCAACAGCCTGGCTGCTGCATTCTGTACCAGCTGCAGCTTCCAGAGTTGTGACAAGGGCAGCCCCATGTAAAGAGCATTGCAGTAGTCTAGTCTCGAGGGGATCATAGCATGGATCACTGTTGTCAGGTCATTGCGTTTGAGGAAGGGAACCAACTGCCTGACACCTATAACATAAATATATCCTTCTGCAACCACAGTGTGCTTCCCCCCTGTGATCTGATGCATTCAAATTATTTTACAGTGCAGCCCCACACAGAGGTACTGCCCTAGTTTGTTGAAGTCCACTGGGCTTAGGTTTGCCTGCAGATGACTGAAAACGGCTTTAGGGTCTTTGAGGACTGAAAAGCATGGCACAATTTAAAAATAAATATTCCTGTATTATGACCTGGTTGTTCATTTTACTTCTCTGTAATCCATCATACTTAGGCTAGTTCTTACATTACCAAGACTGATTAATTCCCATACCCGTATCCCCTCCTTCCAGTTGATCTCCTGAGTTCAGTCATGAGCTCATGCAGAAGAGGCATCCATGCCACTACTGAAACAAATTCTGAGCAGGAGCTACGTTGTTTGTTCCGCACTGCACCAAGGAACCTGTAGTTGCTGAATAAATAGGAAAGGAACGATAGGCATACTTTTTTTTTGAGGGGGGTGGAAGAACGCTGGGAATTGGGAAAACATTGGGTGTGTTCAGATGGGGCCTTTCAGCCGGCATAAACTGTACCAGTTGGAACCGGTGCAGTTTATGCCGGCTGAAACGCGATCACACTTACCTCCTGTCTGCGCAGCCCATCGCAACACGCCCGTCCACACTCGTCGTCGGCTTGTTTTTTTAAACTTAGTTTGCGCATGCGCATAGGCTGCCATCCATAGAATGGCGATCTTTGCGCATGCACAAAAAACCCTGTCTTACATTTAAACTTTAAAGGTAAGGACTTACCTTTAAAGTTTAAAGAGCACAGTAGCCTCCCTGAGGTCCCGGACGCCTCCGAAATGTTACAGTAAGGCCCTTTTCTTCTTTTTTTAAACAAACGGCAGGGCGAAGCTTCGCCCAAGCGCATATTGCCATCCTTTAAAAAAAATGGCGGGCGAAAATCGGAAGCCTCAGGCTTCTGAACGGAAGTAGCTGTGCAACGTTGGAGAGCGATCAGACGGCGGGGTACAGCATTTACAACCGTTGTACTCATGATACCACCACTTGGGGACCTAGTGGCAGAGTACAATTGTTTAAAGGGCTTTACAACGGTTAGGGATGGGAGGCAGATGTTCGCCGTGTGAACGCCGGTAAGTACACCTATACCGTTGTAAATCACCCGTCTGAACGCACCCATTGTGTAATACTATAGCACTGTAATGGTATTGAATTGCCAATTCTTTTTAAAAAAAAGGCTGAGGGGGTGACATGATCGAGGTTTATAAGATTATGCATGGGATAGAGCAAGTCGAGAAAGAAGTACTTTTCTCCCTTTCTCACAATACAAGAACTCGTTGGCACTCAATGAAATTGCTGAGCAGTCACGTTAGTATGGATAAAAGGAAGTACTTCTTCACTCAAAGAGTGATTAACACATGGAATTCACTGCCACAGGAGGGGGCGGCAGCTACAAGCATGGACAGCTTCAAGAGGGAATTGGCTAAACATATGGAGCAGAGGTCCATCAGTGGCTATTAACCATAAGGTATAGATAGGAACTCTCAGTCTGGGGCAAGTGATGCTCTGTATTTGTTGTGTACCCAGAGAAACCGCGCACGCGGTCGGGTCTGCACGTGGCCATGCGAACGGCTCAAGCTTCACTTCCAGAGACAATAGCCTGAACGAATCCTAGGGTGCGCCTATTGGATGGCTAGGATCTGAGAATGGACCTATGGGACTTGGGTGCACTGTAAATATCCTATCACGGGTATGTGTGTGTGTTGGGTGTGGTTTACTACAGGGATATAAGCCGGCCTCTGGCCCGGCTACTTCATCTGAAGTTCTCCTGTATGCAATAAAGTATGAGCTGAAATCACTCCTCCATGCTCAGTCTCAGTACTTTATACTGACGATGAAGGTAGGATCCTGATGAGCGAGCCTGACTCTTCCTCCAGCACAGCACTGAGCACCAATCCATTGGAAGCCGTTGTGCCCCGCATCGCTCACAAGCAGCACCGCAACACGCATCGCTCCCCAGGACACCACTCCTCGCTTCACTCAAGAGTCATGGCTGTCGCTCCAGGACACAGTCTTCAGCCCCACACACCGCGAGATCTGGGAATCGTGGGTAGACCAACTGACCAGCTTCTTCGCCTACCACGAGGTCACCGACGCAGGCAAGAAACGGGCCTTACTCCTCAGCACATGTGGGGTGGCCACCATCCACCTGACCAAGGGTCTCCTAGCACCGAAGAAACTAACAGAGAACACGTACGATGAGATCGTCGTGGTCCTCACAAAGCACTATGCGCCAAAGCCCACCATGATGACCAAGTGCATGGACTTCCAGGTGTGCCTCCAGAGGCTCAGCGAGATGGCCTCCGCATTCATGGCCGAGCTCCATCAGCAGGCGGTGGACTGTGAGTTCACGAAGGTGGAAGAAAACATCCTAACCCAATTCATTTGGAACCTTCGAGACACCAAACTCCACTGCAAACTTGTAGGTACCGCCAACCTCAAGTTAGATGGAGCCCTCCAGATGGTCACCATGTTCAAGGGCTCACACCGCGACTGTCTGCCATCTTCAACACACCACGTATTCCCAGCTGCGGTGTCCGACAACTCAGATGAAGATGAAGTCTTGCTCGTCTGCCAGCACAGCTGCAGAAAGCTGCCTACACCATCGGGAGCATCCGGACACCACAACAAGTCTGCTGCCCAAGCACTGTGTGCCCGCTGCGGAGACGCGCAGCAACACCGGACGTGCCGCTTCCGTGACGCCATCTGCCGAACATGCAGGAAGCAAGGCCACATCACCCACGCCTGCTGTTCCTACGGTGCCTGGAAGAAGACATCCACTCACCAGTAGGACCTAGACCTGCACACGCTGACCCTCAACCACCACCAGCACCAGGTACTGAATCTGCCTTCTGACGCCCCTAACAAAATGCATGTTACGGTGTTAATAGAGGGGTCCCCCTGTCATATGGAACTGGACACAGGCTCCTTGTTTTCCATTATCTCGGCAGAGACATTACAGAAACTCTGCCCTGGGTGGGGGCCCCTCCTAAAAAAGCCATGGGATCTGTCACTACAGGACTTCCAGAAAAACCCTGTGGCCATTAAGGGCTGGGGCAGATTCAGGGTACAATTTAGAGACTCTGATGGCCCCTTAGAATTGCTGGTGGTGGAAGGGAAACTTACGAGCCTGGTGCAACTTGCGTGGTTTGGACTCCTGGGATTTGCAGTGATGGGCGTAAACTCGGTACAACCTCAGGACTTTAATTTGGTCTGCGGGGAATTCACGGGACTATTAGACGGCATGCTTGGCCGCTACTCCGGGTCCCCGGTTTCCCTTGAACTTGACCCAGCAGTATCACCTATCCAGATGAAGGCCAGGTGGTCCCCTTAGCGCCGCGCCTCAAGATAGAAGCCAAACTGGACTGCCTGATAGAGCAGGGGGTGCTAGAACCAGTGCCATACCCCCGCTGGGAAACCCCCATCGTCATCCCATTAAAACCTAATGGGGACATACGTATTTGTGCCGACTATAAGTGCACCATTAATAAGGCACTTCAAGACCATGCGTACCTGGTACCGGTAGTCAGCCAAATATTGGTTTTCTTGGCGGGAGCTAAGGTTTTCGGCAAACTGGACTTGGCCCAGGCCTTTCAGCAGCTACCAGTGGATGACACCTCAGCCGAGGCTCAAACCATAGTAACCCACAGGGGGGCTTTCAGGGTGCGATGCCTGCAATTTGGGGTGAGCGTGGCACTGGGGATTTTTCAAAATCTGATGGATTTTCTCCTCAAAGGCATCCCGGGAGTCCAGCCATTCTTTGATGACGTTTTGATCATGGCTCCGGACTCCAAGACCTTTGCACCGCGGCTACGGACAGTGCTCAAATGATTCGCCAAACCAGCCTCAAGGTGAAGTGGGAGAAATGCATTCTGGGGGTGCCATGGGTTTGCAGTGGATGCCCATGGAATTGCAGTTAATGCCCATGGAATTCACCCCATGCAGGACAAGATACACGGCATCAGTCAAGCACCCACGCCCTCATCTAAGGCAGAGTTACAGGCTTTCCTGGGACTTTAAATTTTTTATCATTCCTTCCTCCCCCACAAGGCCATCGCTGAACCTCTGCACAGACTCTTAGATAAGCATGCCCCTTGGGTCTGGGGTCCTAAACACGATGCCGCCTTTTGGGTGGTTAAAGACCTGTTGGTCTCGAACGATGTCCTCATCCACTTCGACGAGTCCCTGCCCATGGTGTTACCTTGCGACGCATCTCCTTACAGGGTGGGGGTCACTGGCTGGCTGATGGCCGTGAAGTTCCCATGGCTTATTATTCTCACACACTGTCAGCCACGGAACGCAACTACGCGCAGACTGATAAGGAGGCCGGTTAAAGACCTGTTGGTCTCGAACGATGTCCTCATCCACTTCGACGAGTCCCTGCCCATGGTGTTACCTTGCGACGCATCTCCTTACAGAGTGGGGGCATCTCCTTACAGGGTGGGTCACTGGCTGGCTGATGGCCGTGAAGTTCCCGTGGCTTATTATTCTCACACACTGTCAGCCACGGAACGCAACTACGCGCAGACTGATAAGGAGGCCCTTGCGATCGTTGCCGGCGTGAAAAAATGCCACAATTTCCTTTATGGCCGGGCTTTGCTGCAAGCTTTCCTGAAACAACAAAGCAGATTTGGGAAAAAATGCAAGAAAGATGGGAGGTGAATTGAAGGTCTGTAGGTCAAACAAACTACTGTAAGTGCTTTTCACTCCAGAGGCAATTTGGTACGAGGCCTCTTTGTAAAACTGTACATAATTTCAGCTGCTGGAGAAAAGGAGTCAGGAGCAGGCAAACAAACCCATAGCACCATCTTAAAGGGAGGTGAACTAGAGAGAAATGAATGAACTGTACTGATATTTATTTTGCTGCTATATGGGGAAAATCCTTGCCAATGGACACTCAGCCCAGAGGATTACTGGAATTGTTCATACTATATGTTTATTATGACAATGCGCAGGTCTCTCAAATAAATGCTCTCCTATCCTTCTCTTTAGAAAATGATAGCCATGCATTTTGTCTGTTCTTCTTATTGTTCTGTAGATCTGGGGAAATAATACAGTGGGATCACCATTCCATAGGGTGATATTCAGGGGTCTTGTTGTAGAAAAAGAGCTGCCGGAGCTCATTAGCATAACTCATTAGCATAACTTATTTGCATATGCCACGCCCCCTGACATCACCGGAAGTGACAGAAGGCCACACCCCCTGACATCACTGGAAGTGTGTCAGAAGGCCCGGCTACTTACCCTCCTGCTTCATCCTCATTCCCAAACGGAATGAGGATCGAAGCAGAGGGCGGGGTAAAGAAGGGGGCGGGGCTTCACCACGTGACCGCCCCGCCCCCTAGAGGTTCTCTTCCGGAGCTCCGTACCTGAGAGCTCCCCCCCGACTAGAGCCCTGGTGATCAGATCTCCCACTTTGGCAGGAAACCTTCTGTCTGATTTCTGTCACTCTCACTGCTGCTTAGTGGAGCAGCAGGAAGAAAATGGGGGGAGCGGGGCTGAGCTTTGCACCAATGCTGTAATATCACTTCCAGCACAAGCCAGAAGTGACAGTGTGTTGTTGGCATGATGCAGTTTGTTGCGACTTCACCCCTTCCTCCTGTCTCCCAGGGGCTGCTAGCCCTACCTTGCCACTATAAATTGAATCCACTTACCTTACTTCTGGTTTTTGTATTTCGAATTTATTTAGTGGTTACACAGTCTCTCCCTTCCTCATCTATGTGCAACACACAGCTAGGAATGTATGTAGCCTCTGTTATGATAACAGTGTTAGACCACCCGCTCCTGTCAATTTGTGGGAGAACAGGCAAGGTTATGGTATGGCAGAGGTCAGTGACAGATTCTCACAGCAGCATAGCAAGAGAATAATCTTGTAGCTCATTCAAATGAGGTTTACTCAGAAGGCTTGGTAGAAGTCAGAGTATCACGTGACCTTTTCTGGCCTATTGCTGTCAAGAGGCTTCCCTTCTCGTATAGAAGGTCACTTCATGGTTTCAGAGGCAGATGATGAGGCTGAATCCTTGACTTACAGTGCTTAGATTTACTGTGTGCTTCAGTCCTGATGGCCAGAATGAAAATTGGTTTTGTTATCAATATATATAATTTTTACATGTCTCCATCTGTGGGTACTTAAATCTGTGGACTGGGGCCATGATAAGAAAAGGGACATTTTCCTACAAACTTGGGAAACCCTACAGGTCTGAAGAAAAATCCAAAAGGATGTGTTTACAGGACCCCAACAGACCCTGCAGCAGACAGACAATGCTGGCAGAGCAGAATGAGAGCAAAGGACAAGGGTCAGGAGCTGCCGCCACCCCCTCCCTTTGCCAAGGTAGTGACACTGCAGGTGCAAGCAGGAGGAGGGTGGGTGAGGAGCAGGAAGCTTGCAACTGCCGCTGCCACCAGCCCCCCTCATCACTGAGGGGGTGATGCTGGAGATGGGTAGAGGAGGAAGAACGAGAAGCTTGGGAGTTGCCACAGCTGCCCCTGTCTTGGCAGCTGGACAGGCACAGCACCAGCAGGGGCCAGGTGGGCAGAGTAGTGGGGACAGTTGAGAGTAGGTGATTGAATAGGGCACACACTTATGCACAGGGCACACACCTGTTAAGTTCAGCCACCACCTCATAAGTATCTCCTCAGCCAAGTAACAAGGCAGGAAATGAGCTCTGCAGAGGGCGGGGATAAATAGTGACTGCACAGAGAAGTCACAGCCAGCAGGAGGGAAGGAAGCCTACTGAGTAAAGCAGGCGTTGAGTGCTGAATGCTGACACGGTTTGGCTGGCTCGGCAGCCAGGTGGCCTGAGGGCTCTGTCTCAGCTCACTCAGCATCTGTTCCCCACTGGCAGGATTCTTCTTTCCTTGCTGGAAGTGGCAGCAGCAGAGTAGGTAGCGTGGAGGATGAGTGTTAGTGGGAAGGAGAGAGGAGGAGGATGGTGAAGAGGGACATGAAAGGTGGGAACTTCTCCATGAGTTTCTCAGGGGTCTCCACTAGTATAGCTTTAATTTTTAAGAGGGAAAAGTATGACAACAAAAATCTATTGTTTCCCGAGCCCAAGAATCATTTTTGTAAACCATAGGGAAGAATTTTGAAACTATGGTTACTTTCAGGACTGCCAAGAGCTGTCATGGGCCCAGACAGAAATTCCCTCTGTGCCCCCCCCACCTTCATATCCAACCTAAAAACGAAGTGGAAACAAGCCACATAACTGGATCAGCTCTATTGGCCTCCAGGATAATTAAACAGAACGCTCAGAAATTTGTTCTAGTCCCCACTTCTTGGCAGCCCTTGTTACTCTTTTGATAAGACAACTGTAAAGTCTGACCCAGTGCAAAAGACAATATCCCCACAACAGAAGGGCTGCCTGAAGGAATGACATCTAGATCTCCTTTGGCAAACAACAGCTACACGTTTATTGACGGGGAAAACATACTGTAGCTGAGAAAGGGCTAAGCAGAGTGATTGAAAACCTTGTTTTCCTTCCTTAATCCTCTCTATAGGAAAAGAAAAATGTGCCTTAGCTTGTAAAAGAATGGGACTAAGGAGATTAAGCTAATAAGGCATTATTGGAAGCAGTGCTAGCCAACCTAAAGTTATTTTGGCTTTGCAAAAGTGGGCCAATGTTTTGGAGGCAAGGGATAACATTTTGCAAAGTAAAATAATAAGGAAGTTACATTTTAACTCTGGATTACTCACCTATCAGAAAGAGATGGTGGAAGATATGAAATTCCTGTGAGAGAGTTCAGGCATTCAACCAACTGCTTTATGAGGTGGAACAGGGATACATACGTTGTGATCCATTGTGGATTTGGTGCTTGTCTTACAAGAACGTGGTGTTGAGAGGCTGGCCTTTTTGGTTGTGTTTCACCAAGATATGGTTGGCGTTGCTTAACCTGACTGCGTTGATCATCTGCTTCCCTAGTATAGACTCTTGAACACATCACTTGCTACTGTGTGTGAGCATATCCTAAATGAGGTCCCTTAGGTTTATTTATTTATTTATTTATCATATTTATACCCCGCCCATCCCGCGAACGGCTCAGGGCGGCTAACAAAGCGGTACCATGTACCTAATAATATACCATAAAATCTTAAAAACTATAAAATCACATGCTCAATTCAGCACATAAGTTAACAATTAACAATAAAGTGCATACAGTAATAGAATTAGATGGCATATCCCAGCTCTCCATCTCTGATCATCATCCATCGCTCCGCTGGTCCTGGCGATATGTCTGTGCTGGACCTGGGATCCAAGCTTTCACTAGGATCATTGGTGGTAACAGTAGTGGCGGCTCCTATTGGAAAGCCTGGTGGAAGAGCTCTGTCTTGCAGGCCCTGCAGAACTGTAAAAGGTCCCGCAGGGCTCTGATCTCCTCCGGGAGCTCGTTCCACCAGTAAGGAGCCGCCACAGAAAGAGCTCTGGTCCTGGTACTGGTGAGCCTTGCATCCTTGGGGCCTGGAATATTTAATCGGTGTTGGGCCCCAAACCATAGTGCCCTCTGGGGTCTATACGGGGAAAGGCGGTTCAAGATCGTCTTTACTCATAAGCTGTGCAAGTCTCTGATCCTGTTGCAGCCCTAAGAAGAGTTATACTCTTCTGAGTCCACTGATTTCAATGGACTGATTTCAATGGACTTGAGTGGGTGCAGAGGAGAGTGACAAGGATGATCAGGGGCCTGGAGACCCAAGCCCTATGAGGAAAGGCTGAGGGACTTGGGAATGTTTAGTCTGTAGAAGAGGAGGTTGAGGGGGGACATGATTGCTCTAAGTATCTGACTGGGCTGTCATTTAGAGGAGGGCAGGGAGCTGTTCCTGTTGGCAACAGAGGACTTCTAATAATGGGTTTAATTTAAGGGCGGGAAGGTACTAGTTGGATATTAGGAAAAACTTTTTTACAGTAAGAGTTGTGCAATGGTGGAATCAGCTGCCCAGGGGGGTGGTGAACTCCCCCTCACTGGCAGTCTTAAAGCAGCAGCTGGACCAACACTTGTCAGGGATGCTCTAGGCTGATCCTGCATTGAGCAGGGGGTTGGACTATAAATGGCCTGTATGGCCCCTTCCAACTCTGTGATTCTATGACTTAGAAGCCTCTAACTCTGTTCATGATTGAGGTATCTGTTTCTGTGCCTGATTTTTTTTAATCCAATCCTTTCTTGGGCTTGGGGCAGAAAATATTATTCCTTCTCCCAGCTACACAGTGTGTCCTTCAAAAAATGAAGATCATGAAACATGTAGCACTAGCATGTCTGTGAAAACTGATGCCATAGTATATTTATGGCTGTGTGCACAGCATAGTCAAGTCTTTGGACAACTTTAGCAGAGGAATTCAGTTCCATGCTCAGATGTTTTTTATAATGAGTCCCTGTTGGGATGCTTAGCTCTTTATAAAGATTCATTGTAATTTCTGAGTCCTCTGCAATGGGGTCTTTTTTGGCACTAAGAAACAAGGATTTGTGCACAGATATTCAGGACTTACAAGACAAATGCTAGAATAGCAGAACACACTGAGCAGACCATGCAAAGGACTTCTGTTTAGAAAGCATGTTAATACATAATCTTGGGGAAGGAAGCTGTTGCCTCAGGCATGGCATGCTGCAGTTGTTGTTTCATATGGGAGTTTGGGGGGGGGCCTTAGCTCCATGCCCTCTTAGGTCTCCCAGATCTGATTCTTTTTTTTCTTCCCCCCCCCCTTTTTGCATGGAGTCGATAACGTACTGAGTCCAGACATGTGGATAAGTGAAACAGCTCATAGTTTATTTCAGCTCGGGAAAACAAGACAAGGAAAGCAGGACCAGAGGCCTGCTTATATTCCCATAGTGAACCACACCCGTGATAGGATTATTTACAGTGCACATGCATTCTATAGGTCACTCTAGCATCCTGACCGCCCAATTGGGTGTGTTCTAGGATCCGTGCTGGCTATTGTCTTGGAGAGCGAAGCTCAAGCTGTTCGCATGGCTGTGTGAGGACCCGACCGCATGCGCGGTCTATGTAAGAACACAACAGAGTCACAGTTATGCAAGGCAGGAATATACCTCACTCCCATGCATAATATAGGAAGTGGAGTGGCCTAGTTACTTTCCACAAGGCAAAATTACAGATTCAACATCATTCAGTGTCAAGAATTATAGGTCTTTAACATCTGCATCATTATGTATTTAAAACACATTTCATCACATACCTCTCACTCTTACCTTAATGTACACCATTCAGTACTAGTCAATAGGGCAAAGAGATTAATAGACAACCTATAAGGAAGAATATAGAGATGTGTATACAATAGGTACCATAACTTTTAGTCAGTTTCGTATTTAATATTTTTATGTATTTGTGTAAACCGCCCTGAGCCTGCCTCGGTAGGGAGGGCGGGGTATAAATAAAATAAATAAATAAATATCAGGTTAGTCACTCTTTCCACATAACATTTTAATGCTACATAGGAAAAGCAGGTTTTGTATGTAAAGCCTATAGTTTAGGTTGCCAAACGGCAGGGGGGGGGGAACTCCTCTTTTATTATAGAGATATAATGAGTATAAATGAGGAGCTGAAGCTTTTCATGGCATGGAGTTAAATAATATCATGACAACATAAGCAGAGCCTGCTAGATCAGACCAGTGGTCCATCTAGTCCAGTATTTCACACAGAAGCCAACCAGCTGCTCTGGACAAATAGGGCATAAAAGCGGAGGCCATACCCTGACATTGCCTCCCAGCACTGGTATTGAGAGGGTTGCTGCCTCGGTATATGAAAGCTCCTTTCAGCCACGATAGCTAGTAGCCTTTGATGGACCTCTCCTCCTTTCCACATAACATTTTAATGCTACATAGGAAAAGCAGGTTTTGTATGTAAAGCCTATAGTTTAGGTTGCCAAACGGCAGGGGGGGGGGAACTCCTCTTTTATTATAGAGATATAATGAGTATAAATGAGGAGCTGAAGCTTTTCATGGCATGGAGTTAAATAATATCATGACAACATAAGCAGAGCCTGCTAGATCAGACCAGTGGTCCATCTAGTCCAGTATTTCACACAGAAGCCAACCAGCTGCTCTGGACAAATAGGGCATAAAAGCGGAGGCCATACCCTGACATTGCCTCCCAGCACTGGTATTGAGAGGGTTGCTGCCTCGGTATATGAAAGCTCCTTTCAGCCACGATAGCTAGTAGCCTTTGATGGACCTCTCCTCCATGAATTCATCTAATCCTTTAAAAAAGACATTTATGCTTGTGGATTCTACTGGCAGTGAATTCCAGTTTAATTTCTCATTGAGTAAAGACGTATTTCCTTTGTCCACTGTTGTGAACCTATTTTTCAACAATTTCTTTGTATGCCTCCAAGTTCTAGTCTGGGAGAGGGAGAAGAAGCTCTCTATCCATTTTCTCCAAACGGTGCATTATTTTATAAACCTCTACATGTCTCATCTTAGCTGTCTTTTTTGTTGACTGAAAAGTCCCAGGCACACCAGCTTTCCCTCATAGGAAGGGTACCTCCACCCTTTAATTGTCATGGTTGCCCCCTGTTGTATTACTCTTTCTTCAATATCCTTATTGAGATATGGCAACCAGAACTGCACACAGTATTCCAAATGAGCCCTCGCCATAGCTTTATACAAAGGCATTACGATACTGGCTGTTTTATTTTCAATTCCCTTCGTAACAATTCTTTTTTTACCACAGCAGCACCCTGGGATCAACATTTTTATCAAGCTTTCCACTACAATTCCTAGATCTCTTTCAGGCTCATTCTAAGTCAGTTCAGACTCCATCAGTATATATTTAAAAATTGGGGGGGATGTTCCAATATGCTTCACTTTATACTTGCCCATATTGAATTTCATTTGCCTCCTGAAGCTTTTCACAATACGCCTTGGTTTTCACCATCCTGAATAATTTGGTATGATCTGCAAACTTTGCTACTATACTGCTCATCCTCAATTTGAAATCACTTATGAACAAATAAAACAGCATTAGTCCCTATACCAATCCTTGTGGGACCATACTGCTCACTTCCTTCCATTTTTAAGCTTATCAGATTTTAGGCTAACTGGCCTGTAGTTCTCTGAATCCCCTCTGGAACCCTTTTTAAAAACGAGGGTAACATTCACTCCTTTCCAGCCATGCAACACTGTGGCGAAATTTAATGACAAGTTACATGTAGTTCATAGTAGATCAATAATTTCACATTTAAAAATAATAATAATAATTTCATATTTGCATTAAGAACCTTTAGGCATATGCCATCTGGACATGCAGATGTGTTAAGTTTCACTTTGCCTAGTAGTCCTAGAATTTCACCTTTAATTACCTCAATTTGACTCAGTTCTTCAAACCCTTATCCCCCAAACTGCAGATCCAGTGTGGGTATGTGCCCCATATTTCTTCTCAGTGAAAACAGATGTAAAGAATTCACCAGTTTATCTGCCATCTTCCTTAAGGAATCCTTTTATTCCTTTGTCATCCAATGGCCCAACCATCTTCCTAGCCAGTTTCCTGTTCTTGATAGATTTGAAAAAATTCTTATTGTTTGTCTTAATGTTTTTGGCCATTGGCTCCTCAAATTATATTTTGTTTGCTTTACTGTCAGCTTACATTGGTTTTGTCAGAATTCATGTTCCTCTCTGTACATCTCAATCAGAAAAACCTTCCACTTTTGGGGGTGAGAAAAGAGCTTTTTTGCCTTAAATGGCTTTCTTGACTTGAGTTGTTAATGACGCAGGCACCCTTTCAGCTAGTGGTCAAACACCACCTGATAATTGCTGCAAGTTAACTAATATTAAAGAGGCAGCTAGATAGACCAGTTTAAAAGTTGGCAATCCTGGCTGTACTGCAGAACATCTGTTCCACTGTAGTTTGAAATGATTAAGATGGGCAATCATTTAGGACACACCTGGTAAAGCAGGGCATTTGTATTCTGTAATACAAGGAATTGGGTATACTAACTTCAACCACTAGAGGGCAATATATACTGAACACCAAAATTGCTCTCCTACCCAGCAAAAGTTTTTGAACTCTGTTAAGAAGTTGATCACCAAATTCTGATGTTCTTGTGATAAATACTTAGACAAGTTTGAGAAGTTTGCCACATATTTCTGGGTAACATTTTTTTTAACATTGATACTGACCATTTATCTTTTCATAGGTTGCTTGGTCATGCTATGCCTATCCCATGGTGATAGTCATATGCTGCAAAGACAATGGAAGGATGCTAGGACTTGCTTATTAACAATACTATATTTTTCCTTATTCAGCAGAATTTTGCTTTTATCTCTTAAAACAGAAGATGATATTCATGGGGACACAAGCAAATGGTGTCTGTGTATAGTAAGGCAGTTTGAAATTTCTGCCATAAACTCTAATCTCCAAGCCACATTTTTGTGCTGCAGTGATCTCACCATCTGGGATTAATTTCTTAGCCATCTGTATTCCTCCTGTTATCCTGAAATCCACAAGAGTTTAACATTTATTTAACATACCGTTCAGAAAAATCTTATATGAGAAGTACACACTCTTGGTTATGTTAATAACATTGTAGATTGCAAAACCAAAATACATTTCCTGCTTTCTGCTGCTTTTTAGTCTGATTTAAACACAGACCTGGGAGAACAAATAAAGTGTACACACCTTGCTTAAACCAAGTCACTTCACCTGTGTGTTTGGTGTTAACATGCTAGGAATCTGTGGCCCAGAAAAGCAACAGAGATGGCCCACTAAGATTCTATGCATAGTGGCCCTCATCCCAAATGGGCACATTTTTTTAATGAACAGAAGAATACTTTTTAGGTAAATAAACACTATCACTATTTGACATTGTACTCAGAAGTAAAAGAACAGATTTGTGGAGAGTCACAACATAGTATTAACTCCAAAGAGGTAGCTGTGTTAGTTTCTAGCAGCAAAATAAAACAGGAATCAAGTGGTGCATTAGACATTAACAAAATGTATTCCAATATAAGTTCACATCTGTTGCAGTGAGCTCTCACTTGCAATTATTTAGGCTGGAATAAACATTATTAGCCTCCAAGGTGCCACTGGGCTCCTGTTTTAGTTAAAGTGGGAGGTGTGCCCACTTGGTCTGCTTGTGTTATTTAACAGTAGCTTGAATACTGAATAAGCAGCTCTGCTTAGTTCTGCCATCCTCCAGGACGGGCTTGAAAACCTCCTGGAATTACAACTGATTTCCATACTACACGGATGAGTTCCTCTGGAACAAAAAACAATGGTTCCTTTGGAGGGCGGGCTCTTTGGCACACATGCCCACAAAGACCCCTCCCCGCCCCAAGCCCCACCTCCAGATCTCCAGGAATTTCCCAACCTGGATTTGGACACCCGAGCAGCAATACTGGATGAAGCAACAGCCTCAGAGAACATCCTTTCCTGGCAAACTGTGCCAAAATCGGGGGCTTTTCTGCATGGGTTTTTTTTTCCATTGGTTGGGGCTCCATATTGCTTCAGTTTATCCCTGATTTCAACACACATCATAGAGCCTTAGTTTTTGCTTTGGGGTTTGTTTTTTGTTTTTTCCCCTTCCCTCCATTTCTTTTTTGAGACCATTTTTACCCTGATATTGTTCTGGAAGCTGATTCTGAATTGGCTTTTTCCTGGTGTATAATATGTGTTTCAGTTTTCTTTGTCCTGCCCACTCTTACCCACCTCCAGTCCACTTTTTGATGATTGGACTGTCATCATCATCAAACCACTCCCTCTCCTCCCCCTGCCCTGAAGACAGTGATTTTGTTTGAGATTGCTTTCTTGAAAAAATACAGCCCATGTATCGATATATTGATATAAGTGCACACCCAAAAAAGTTTAAGTTTAGCAGGTTCTCTGAGTCCTCAGCTTTCATTTAAGAGATAAGGTAAAAGGCATATCTCTGCAAGGGTAAGGGATAGGGATTTACTTTTTAAACAGAAGCTGGAGATTCAGGAAACCTGCTTAAACTATCATTACAGCATTATATTGATACTTTAGTGCCTTCAAAAAAATGCAGCCATGATACTGATACACCAATATAAGCATGTACAAAAAAACCATCTCTGTGTGTGTGCTGTGATATCACCAATGACTAGAGCACTCTTCCTTGAAAATCCTCATTATTTAAGACACATACAGAAGAAAATAAACTGACTTCACAACTGTGAAATGCAGAGGGAGGGCAGACATATGAAAGGACCATGATCAGACCAATACCTGTCTGAAGTCAAGTGTGCGGAAAAGCCCAAGATTCATAATGAACTCCACCTTTCTCCCCAACAGAAACCAAAAGGGTTCACATGGTTTTTTGCTTCATTCTATATTCACAACAACCCTGCGAGTAGGTCTAGCTCAGAGTATATGTATCCTGGTTCAGGCAAGCACCTGGAGCAAGAGGCACAGTCCAAAAACAGTCCAGGGTCAAAACACAGCTATTCAAAAGTCCAAGCATCAAACCCAGAAGAACAAATCCAAAGAGCACATACCAAGTTGCAGTCCAGAAGGTTAAAGCACATAAGGGTTGTGGACATGTTGCTTCCATGCTGGCCCTCCCTTTTCTGGCTGCTTTTATCAGGAGTCCTTCAAGGCCAGGTGCAACACCTCAACCTGCTGAGTCCTCCAGGGACAGGTGCAAGTCCTCAGTGGCTGAGCAGCCCACAGGGCTATCAGCCCTGATCCTACAATGAATCCAATTCAAAGGCCGAGGTTGCCTGGTGCTGGGCTGCCAACAGTGCATTATGGCACAGCTCCCGCGTCTTCTTCTGCCTTCTCCATCATTCCAAGGGCTCTGGCAATCCCAGGGGTGAGACTGGTGGCTGCACGGCCTCAGCTTCAGCTTCCGATCCTGGACTGCAGGACTGAGGGTGTGGCATGCTGATTGCAGTCGGAGACGGTCTGTCTGAACCTGATGAACTCTCCACCTTGTCTGGTGGGTCTTCCTGCAGCATCCAAGGGCTTCCTCCATTGCTTCCTCTTCCAAGAAGGTGTTGGCAGGCAGGCCCACAACAATACGACTGGGTCAAAATCAGCCAGCAACCTTGCATGGCAGAGTGGGCATTTGAACCTGGATCTCCTTGATCCTAGTCCAAGATTCTAGCCACTACACCCCCACGGGCTCTGAGATATCAAGGACATACTTAAAGCCCGTGTTTTCCTACTGGGGATATTTTTCACTCTTCCTTGACTGTGCTGCAGGCACTTTCCTTGCTTTTCATGAGTAAGCCTTTGCTTCCGTCACAAAAATGAGAGAGATGTTGTGGAACTAGTCTGTGCCAGGATGGTCTGATTCCCTTTTGTTTTTGGCACTTCACATCCCACCATCATCCTAAAGCAAGTGGCCAGCTTTGTGACTCCTGCCTTTGAGAGCCAGTTTGATGTAGTGGTTAGGAGCACAGACTCTAATTTGGGAGAACCGGGTTTGATTTCCCCACTCCTCCACATGCAGCTGCTGGGTGACCTTGGGCAAGCCATAGTTCTCCCAGAGCTGTTGTCTCACAAGCAGTTCTGAAAAGAGCTCTCACAGCCCCACCCACCTCATGGGGTATCTGATGTGGGGAGAGGAAGGGAAGGAGACTGTAAAGTGCTTTGAGACTCTTGAGTGAAGGGTGGGGTATAAATCCAGTCTCTTCTTTATTTTCAGATGAGTTATGTATGTCACAGACAAGCATAGATTCCACTACAAAAGGAAGGGTGGGGTAGGGTCTCAGGGGATTGTGTGTATCCAGTGATGGCTCACCCCTGGTCTGCAGGGACAGCTCACCTTGACTGAGGCAAGCCACATGCAACTGGCAGCTGCAGCAACCTGGCCAGGATGTGCCCAGAACAAGCAGGACAGGGCTGCAGACTCTAGGTTTCCAAAGAGAGTTTGGCTGCCAGGTGGAGCCAGTCACATCACCGAGCCCTGCCTGGGAAAGGGAGCAACACGGGAGGCAGCTGCAGCTGAGACAGGGCTTCAAGGCACTTCCTGGATAGGTGAGAAGAAGATGGAGGAGAGGAGGAAGTCAGGGGAGGGGGCAGCAATGGTGGCCTTTTTGAGGAGGATCTGCAAGCAATCCTGGGAGGATGACGTATCCCTGCTCAGGAAGAGCAGAGGATAGAGAAAGGAGGAGGAATAAGGTGGTGCAGCACTCTCCAGTCTGAGGCTTTGCAGGTCCTCCCTGGCAGGCCAATGTGGCCTTGACCAGAAAGAGTGTCATAGCATAGGCCAGGATGTTCTGGTTCCTTTCATGTCTGGTATTGCAACTGTCAGGATCATCCTTAATCCGGTGACCAATTTTGAAGCTCATGCCCTAATGGAGGAGTTATTCCTGAATGGATGAACAGATGGAGCCTTTTATTATTACAGATTCTATTAAAACATACTTGAGTGTGTAAAAATCTAGTAAACACAATCTTATGCATCATTTATTATGAATATTATAAATAGGGTTGCCAGGTACCTACCTACGAATCAGCGGGGGACACATCCTTCCCCGCCGGAAGATTCTTGCTTGTAACACAGGATAATGGAGCTGGAAACTTGATGGGCGACGGAATAGTGCAGTCCCTGTGTTTTCCCCGCAGGAATGGTCCCGCAAAGAACTACATATCCCCCGCCGAATGAAGGTTAGTACTTGGGAGCCCTGATTATAAATCAGAGCTTAAAGTCAGCAGTCCACATTTCTGGTTAAACAAACACATATAGGTAAAATTGTCAATGGGCTACTCTAATCCCCAACATTATTTTGCAGAGCAAACAACAAAGCCTCAATTGGTTAGATATGTTTTGATTTCCTAATGGCATAAAACTTGAAGAGCAGGTTCATCTTCCAGGTTGAAGGGGCAGGTGGAAATTCAGTTGGTACTGAAATAATGCATAATTTTCTCTTCTTGTAATGAAATAATTATTAAACCCTATGTTCCCAAAAGGAACTAGTTCTGTTCTTGAGGTTGGGAAATAAGGTCAGGAGTATTTTGAAATAATCAGCCCTCCATCTCCGCAAATCTTCATTTTTTAAAAAAAGCCTATTTTTAATTATACTAATAAAAGAGTATGTAATATATTCTACTTAATTATAAAGAAACATCATTAATCAGCGTATCTCTAAGGTGAAAGAAATAATAATTTGGTTCCATCCCTGTGCTTCGGACTCTACAACCTTCCCATTATAACACCAGCAAGAAAATAATTGATGACCCCTTATAAATGGAAGGAAGACAGCTACCCTGTAGTCAGAGTAAAGGGCTATCATTCCTTTAAAACTTTTGACATTTATCAACATAGATGCTCTCACTGCTGTGCTGGTCTGGTTTCCACAGGACTTAATGACTGCAATCAATGGGCAAGGATGCCCATCTTCAGTAGTTGCTAGTCGGCAGTTAGTGCCCGTCCCTCTGCCTGAAATGGAGAGTTAAGGACAGATCCACAAGCTATGCAGTCTTCTAGACTGAAGTGTGTGACTTTGGGATGTTGTTAGAGCAGCAGGACCAAAAAGAACTGCTTCTGAAATGGAAATCATGTTCTTGCTTTCATTCAGTTGCAGGAAGCATCAATAGATTTGATTTAGGCATTGCTTGCCTAATTATGTCCCAAGTGCACTGGTCATTGTTAGGCTACAGTTGAGGATTTTAAAGACCAAATGGAGCAAAAAGCATTAACTTATACTTCAGTGCAAATATTGTGTCCCATTCATTACATTCTGATCTTTCCGGAATGTGGATTTACTTGGTTTTTTTACTTGGTGTTGCAAGGAAACAATTCCAGTGTACTTGAAGAATGAATCTCTTTAAGTCACCTTTTCACATCTCTCTATATATGCAGCTGTTGTCAGCAAAATGTGCAAATGGGAGAGAGAAAGCAAAAGAGACCCAGTGTAGTGTGGTGGTGAAGACTGGCAGACTAGGATCTGGGAGACCAGGTTCAAATCTCCACTTGTGCCCTGGAAGCTCACTGCGTGATCTTGGGCCAGTCATACTGTCTCAGCTTAACCTACCTCACAGGGTTGTTGTGAAGATAAAATAGAGAGGAGAATGATGATAAGTTGCTTTGGGTTCCCATTGGGAAGAATGGTGAGATATAAATGAATTAAATAAAGGCTCATCTTACCGGGCATTAAGTAAAGGTAAAGGTTCCCTTGCTCGAAAGCCAGTCGAATCCGACTCTAGGGTTGCGGTGCTCATCTCCGTTTCAAAGCCGAAGAGCCAGCGCTGTCCGAAGACGTTTCCGTGGTCATGTGGCCGGCATGACTAAACACCAAGGCGCACGGAACGCTGTTACCTTCCCACCGAAGTGGTACCTATTTATCTACTTGCAATTTCTTGCTTTTGAACTGCTAGGTTGGCAGGAGCTGGAACTAGAGACAGGAGCTCACCCTGTCTTGCGGCACCAGGGTCTTGAACCGCTGAACTACTGACCTTCCACAGCCTGCAGTTCAGCGTCTTAACCACTTGAGCCACCGCAGCATGCACACTAAATCTTTCCCCTAGGTAATCTTTCCCCTAAGTCCAAATTGTTCTTGGTTTCTCCTAACTTCTTTCTATAACTTGTTTTCTACCCACTTCGATATCATGTGTCCCCCACCCTCCCATCTGCAATGTTTTTGTGGTGCAGATGCCATGAATCAGGAAAAACATCTGTTTGCGCCTTTACCAGAAATCTCTTTGGTGATTCCTACATTGCTTTGAATAGGCCTGAAGCGCTAAACTCATGGCCCAGGGCTTTATAAAAGTTAAAGTGAGACGGCATATTTTGTTGAAAGAACTGAAGAACAAATCTCTTTACAGTAGCAATAAGAAAAGGAAGTTTAATTCTCAAAATAGGTGCTCTCCTTCTGTTTCTCCTTCCACATTTATTTATAGGCAGAAATGCAGTCTGGTTACCACATATATTCTTCTTCAGATATCTTGGAACCATTCACTGTCTGGAGATCTACAATATCAATGACAGCTGTGCTGTGCACAGATCACATAGCAACTTGGCACAGCTGTCTGCTAAAGACATTGGCTCGGGAATGTCCCATGACCATATTTTAAATGAATGCTAAGAACAAAAGGCAAGGAGGAGGGAGAAGGAAGTGCAGGGACAACCGACACTTCACTGCATGGCTAATAATAAGCAAGTAGTTTTCATAGACAAGTCTGGGTTCATTTAGGTGTTACTGCTTCCATTCTTGGAATCCATAAATCAGGGTTGCCAAACTTGCTTCACTTAAGAGCCACATAGATTAAACATCAAATGTTTGGGAGCTGCAAGAAATGAACAAATATTACTCACGTTTTTATTGAAAAATATGCAAATTTTCTTTTTATTAACATTAAATGAGATTGCCAAAATAAAACCAAAAGGGGTACAAACAGATATTGATGATATTTATTTGTCCAATGATATTTGTTTGCTAATAATATTTGTCTAAGAGAGAGAGGTGGAAAGAGAGAAAAGAAGCAAATAGATGGGGGAGGGAGGGGAAGGAAGGAAGAGACAGAGAGGAAGGAAGGGAGAAAGAGAGAAAAAGAAAGGTAGAAAGCAAACAAATAGATGGGGGAGAGAGGTGGACAGAAAGCAAATGGGGAAGGAGGGAGGGAGAGGTGGACAGAAAGCAACTGTAAAGGGAGGGGAACACTAGCTGGGGAAGGGAAGACCGATCGGGGAGGCATGCCTCCCCTTTGCTTCCCCAGCTACCCTGCTGGAAGCCCACAATATGTGTGAAAGAGCTGCATGGGGCTCCCGAGCCAGAGTTTGGTCACCCCTGCCATAAATAAAAGCGTAGATTAGGCAAGCAAAAACTCGGTTTCACCAACTGGCCCACATGTGTAATTACTATTGGGATAGTTTCCCAGCATTGTTGATTAAAACATATGGAAACATGTGGTTTCCTGTTTCTGACTCATTGGCATGCTTTCTTGTCACACAAAGAACAATTATAGCTAACAAGCTACTTTATCATCAAGCTGTGGCTGGTCATGAGATTTATCTCAGTCTTAATTGTAAACAAATGCAGACTTTTTCCCTATCTCAATTCATGCAAAGTCTTCAGGCTATTAGGAAGCGCCCCCCCCCGGCTTCTATTGTTTTGGAAAATGTGCAAAACAGAACTTTCAGGAGGGCATTCTTGTAGAAGAAGAGAAGCTGAGGTGTAATAGTTAAACTCAGATGACTTACGAATATTAGGAATGAAGTCCTTACTGGTTGTCTTTTTGTCTGAAAGAGAAATGATTCTAGTCATTCTGATTTCTTCTTCTATTCTACAATCCTTGACCAGCTGTGTTGTTTTGCCTTTCCACTAGGAATCTTTGCTGTTAGATTCAAATGTTATTGCATTTTATAATTCACTTAGTTTGTTTGATGTTACCATATTTTGTAAGCTCACTATGGAGTGACTTACAATTTTTTATCCTACAGTGAGAAAGGAGAAATGAGGATGATGATGATCATAACAATGGTAACTGACTGCCTCTTGGCACAGTATTTGGGGAGGAAGGCATGGGCTCCAGTATAACAGCGAAAGCAGAGCTCAAATTCAGAAAAGACAAAATAGACTCCCCCCTTTTTGTGTGTGTCATCATGTCTCATTCTTCTGGCTGTTCCATGTATACTTGCCTAAAAGGAAATATCAGTGCCAGCTGAAGTTGGCTTAAAAAGCTAGTAGTCCTTTAGACCATTCATTTAGTCTCATCATAGACAAAATTCCATTGATGACTAACTGGTGCCAATCCTACTGCCTTTTAGGAATCCCGTCAAAACATTTTTTAAAGTCAGGCTTTTAATTAAAGGGTTGAAATAATGTTTAGAGTCTGTTTCTAGCCCTAGAACTATTTTACAAGGATTATGTTAGGCTGCTAAAAGGTTTGTGCTGGTTTTATCTTGTGGCTGCTTTTACCAGTGTATTTTAAATTACTTTTATGGTGTTTTATTTTGTAAGTTGCTCACCTCAACCCTAAACTCATTCAGTGACCCCATGCAAGCCACTGTTCTCCAAGCCTCATCCCCCCCCCTTTTCTTTTCCTCACTCCTTGTGCTGGTGATATCTGCTGAAACCTGTTTAGAAACTGAAGGCCATTCCTGTCACAGAGATTCTGGAGGGGAATTAATAGAGGATCACACATGGGGAGTACTGATAAAGAATTGCCTTGCTCAAGCTGTTATAAATTTGTTCATAGAAGTGAAGAAAGACTAAAGTGTCATTGTAAGTATAAATACTTCTCTGCTTAAAATGCAATTGCTATGAACTTGGCTTTGGGGTGAACGACATAAATATTTTGTCGGGAGAAAAACATATCCTGCAAATAGATTTCTGGAAAAGAGTTGGGAAATCTCTTAGTCCATGTTAAATGAGCGTTCAAAAAGAGAGTCTGAATGAGAGTTCAACTCTCTCATTAAACCACGCAGGAAGTGCAAATGGCTTGAAGAGATTGTCTAAAAAGCTACAGCCCTGGAAACTATGTAGATCAGGTTTGCATCATATCCATCTTATGATGGTCCCCCTTTTCAAACTATGTATCTAATTAAAATAATAGCCTCCTTAGTAGCCAACATAAGTTTGTTAGTAAGAATATGACACAGAAATAAGGTAACTTTTTATTTTAAAAAAACTTGCAATAAAATTCGGTAGGATTCACAATGTAACTTGTACAGTTGCAATATTTTACTAGTACATAATAACACAGTCTCATGTATTTACATTATAATCCTCTATATAACAAAAATAGCCATGTTGTACTACTGAATAATGTTTCTCCAAGATCAGCCTTAGCATCTCCATAGTTCCTCCCAGCTGAGTCACTGTCCAAGCTGTACAGCAGAGCTAGGACACAGTAAAGCAAAATAAAATAAAATAAATCAATGTGTGTCTCCTGATTTTGGGCAAATTCCTTTAGACTTTTTTTGTCCCACATTTTCCAAGAGATATAAAGTGCATTGGAAAAGGAGGTGGGAGATGTAAGGATGCAGAATAAAGAAACAACAATTTTATTAGCAGTTGAAATACATTTTCAGTACTGTACAGGAAGTAACGCATAGGAAAACAAATTCTTCACAAACTACTGCTGCATGAGGCAGATACTTTGCAGCTGGCAAAAATGCTAAATCAAAAAATGCCAGCAGGTAATTTGGATGATTCTCCCCCCCCTTCATAACTACTTCACTAATATCAAGGTGATATTTAGAGGATGAAGAATAAGTTACAGAACCTAAAGAAATGGGTTATTTCCACTGTCAAAACAGGAAAACAGGATTCTGTTTGCAGAAACAGAGACTGATACCCTTCAAGGAACCTCACTCAAAAACTGCTTGTTGCTTAAGGAGGTTTTCATGGTGAGAAAGTCTTTTTTACATCTAGCTTTAACAGCAACGTATACAGTCCTATTACCATAAATGGACCTATATTGAGTGGCATAATTAAGAAAGGGGTTCCTGCCCTGAGCAGCTTATAGTCGTAGAGTGTGCACAGATGTCTCAAAAACAGGAGTGGCAAAACGTATTTTCCCAGTAGAGTTGGCCAGCTTCCTCTTACATTTGGAATGCCAGCAACAGACAAAAATTGTATGCTAACTTAGTGTCGCTGCTCTCCTCTATTTCAGGCAGGCTATATACCGTTTCAAAAGAATTTTAAAAACATCATATCTAAATTCACTCAACTGAGCCTTTGTTCTTGGGTTGTTGTTTTTTTTTTTTAAAACACCTACGATCAGAAGTTGTTCCACATGAAGGTAAGGAAGTCATGTCATGATGTCACAGGGAGCTAGCCAATCAGTGTTCTCCACAGCCAACTTTGGCTGCAAACAGGAGGGTCAGGTTTCCTCATTAGCATGACCCTTAGGAGAAGAAAGACAGCATGTCTGAACAGTACGTGGTGAGTATGCGTCAACAGCATGAGTCTGTATGCGTCAACAGCATCACTTTATTCACTTAAATCATAAATATTTTAATGCACCCTAAATTCAGCTAGCTGAAGCAAGATCATGAACTACTCATATAGTTTTTCCATTGTAAGACATTGTTTTGTAACTAGAAATAATTTCTACATAGCTGTTTAAAAGGAGTTTCCCCTAGTTCTTTAAATCTTTACTTTTATTGGCATTTGCTGGTATAGTGCAGAATCTGCTACATGATACAGCAGGAGAGAAAACTTTGGAGCTGTTCGTGTAAATCAAATACTTTTGGCTTTACTGATGAACCTCATATCAAATGGCTGTCACTTTTCTTGTTTTTGTTTAAAAACTACTTTAAATAAAAATAAATATTTTCAGGAAGTGGATGGAATGTATATTTTTCAGAGAAGTACAAAGTCATTTAAAATGCTCACTACGTACAAGGAACATCTTGCTATAAAAATAACAGCCCTCCCCCCCCACGCCCACCCTCTGCTTTACATTTCTTTCTATTTATAAAATGGTATATCGCCTCCTAGGTTGCTAACATGAAAAGGGAAGAAAATGTGATACTATGTACATGTTTAAAAAAACACTTTGATATTTCACATCTGTAATAACCATATACATACATTCATGGCAAACAAGTATGTTTGTATAGATTGATGCCTTTCTTTTTAAAAAATACGCAATATTTAATAAGAACCAGCAAACAAGAAAAACAACAATTCTCATCTTTTGTCCTTTCTTCCTTGTATTCCATTCTTGCAAAGTATGTTTTCTATTAGAATGCAACTTAAAAAAAAATCTGAGTGGCTAAGGGCGAAGTGCTATTTTATCAATCTTCCAAGAGGCCTCTTAGCATCCTCAATGCAATTCCACGTCACTTGATTTTATAAGAGTGGATAATTTTTTTCCTGGTTGATAAAGAATCAGCATTTCTATTGGTGACAGAATTTCCACCTACTGAAGCACTTGCAGTATCAAAAGTGGACATGGGAAGATGGGAAGCTGCACAGCAGAGGGCGTGCTTCTTCTTGGCCATATAAATGCATCAATAAACACCATCTGGTACACCAAATCATTCCAGACTAAAAATTCTCTCTCATGTCATTACTACTTCAGAAGTTTCAATGAGTTCAGGCAACAGTTTGTCAAAACAAAGGGGCTAAGTTGTTTTCTATCAACTGTTCTAATTAATTAAAAAAGAACACTTTGCTAAAGCTCAGCCTTTTCTAAAATAGTCCATGATTTTTATACCCTGCTTCCTGTTATAAAGAGGCCCATCTGTACCTGTTTTTGGCTGCAAACCTATGTAAGCTTGCTTGGGAGTAAGTCCCATTGGATTAAGTAGGACTTACTTCTGAGCAAATAAGCGCAGTTTCTAGCTGGACTCACATTAAATATAGCCACCTGCAATTTCAGGCATATGCAGGTGTGCATGTACTTTACATTCCCTGAATTGCCTGTTCCTTATTATCTTAAGGCTTCATCTCCTCCTGTGGCTAACAGAAGCAGTTCCTGTAACTATTCAGGAAACCCCTCCTCCATCAACTATGTACAGGGTCGGACTAAGCACAGAAGCAAATAAGAAGGTTGTTGCTACAGATTCATCTGCTATGTCAGCCCATCCCACTTTTTTCTTGGCAAAGGCATACTCCAGGTGATAGACTATGGCAGTGACTCTGCTTCTAAAGATGGTGAGGCTTCTACTGATAGCATGATACAAATACTGAAGGTGAGATGGGGGCCAGTCCAACTCCTAATAGAGATCCTTTAAAACGGGGCAACATTTCTAGTCTCTATCTTCGATTTACATTTCCAAGTTTAGAATGGGCTACTCTCCCCACATCTGTATCTACATCTCCAGCCATAATCTCACTGCAAGGCAATGGAGTTTGGTTCTGGAAGATCATACTTCATATAGGGCTTAACACTGGTAAAGATGCTAGAGTGGGAACACTGGTAGGAAAAAAGGTGCGATCCTGTAGACATTCTAACCCTTGGGTTGTTACATCTGATCACATGGCTACAGAGCATGTAACAGAGAAGCCCTAAGTTCTCAAGTAAAAAGCTTTCATGGGGCTAAGAGCTCCAGTATGCAGAACTAAATCACTCTGTGGTTCTCTGTGCTCCTAACTTCTTCCAGGCTGGAAAGTCAGGGCAGACTTGCTTTGTAAAAAAGTGACCCAAAGCTGTTGTTTGGTCAAATCTAATTGATAAGGCTGTGGCACTTTCACTACACATGTCTACAGAAACATGCATTTGAAAATCTGTCAGGCATAGAAGGTGATATTAAGCTGATTTCCTGGGTCATTCTATTTCATTCCATCAGGCCAAAGATTTGCAGCTGGTGATGAACAAAGGATGGGCACTGAACTTTAAATCACCAATTCTCTTGGAAAGAACACGTGTGTGTGTGTGTGTGTGTTGGGGGGATTCAGGGGCAAAATTAGACAGGATGGAGCATTCCTGTGCATTTATTTATTCATCTGTGTATCCTGCTTGTGTGTAAGTGAGGCTGGGTCTTTACACAATTACAACAAGCAGATGAAAAAAAACTAAGCCATTTCCTTCCACTTCCCTGCTTGGTTACTTTAAGTAGATTCTCCTCACATTTCCAATTTTGGAGTGGACTTGGACAATAATGTTGAAAAGCAATGAAGCACAGTGTGGTAAGGTGAAGGAGAAGCAGGATTTCACCTACTTTGTTTTGTGTAAAATATAGTTTCCCCACTCAGAATTTTATACAAACAAGGCAGAATCACCCATAAATGCAGTTCCTTCAACCATATCTAGTTTGGGCCTAACATTTTCAAGAAGTGCTGTTTGTGGGTACCATACTCCATATATATTTCAGTCCTAATACCAATTCTTGGGAAAACAGAAGTGGATAAATGTTTGTTTGTTAGGATCAGACCATCAGACTGTTTTTTTGTTGTTACCTTCCTGGCTGGCAAATGAGCAGGCAGAATCACGTACAAGGACTGCAGTTTTGGCGCAGTTATCACAAATCATGGTGTCTCATGGCATTGTAAGACAACATTGTACTGGCACAGCCACATGGTCAGCATTAGTGCATGTATGTGTGACTGCTTCCCTTGCTTGATATGGCATCAGAGTGTTCCATAAAGGTATCACACAGCATAGGAATAGCTGAAGGGGAATGAGGAACAAAGATAGAGCAAGGGAGGAGTCACGCATCTATCCACCATGAAGTCCTTTTCACCAACAGGAGCTGACTCCTAGCAGTGCAACCCTGCATGTCAAACAGTGGTGGAAAGCAGTTTTAAAGGAAATACATCTAAGATGGCCACCTTAGTTATGAGGAAAATCTACTTCACAAGATGGCTCCGTTTATCTTATAAAATACAGCATTTCCAGCAGCCACAGAAGAAGCAAATGGAAACCAATTCTGAAATTCTCATGCTCAAGAAAAGAATCCTCAAACACTAAGAAGGCAAATGAGGAACAGCCAGCTGATCGATGTACTTCTGCACTTGGGGGTAGACAAAAGGATATCGAGAGATGCCGCTCTTCAGAGCCTTGTGGCACTCTGATATAAGAAACTGCCCCTGCAAGACCTACACATCTACCAAGAGGTACACAATAAAACACTCATTTGAAAGCTTGGCCATCCTTGATCCAAGCTCTACTCCAAACAGCAATAAAACATCTGATTGTTCTTATAATATTTATTTTGGCTACTACAAATTTCAATAGGACTATATCAGATGAAGTAGATGTTTATAGCCTTTTCTGAAAGCCCAAATTCTCTTCTCCCTGCAAAGAGATGGAGGCAGCCTGATCTTTCAACATAGTGCTCCATTTTATGCCCCACTGAAAGACAATAATGCAGTTTATTGCAGGGTTTAAGATGGTAACTTCATGTTCTCAGGTGCCTAGAATGCTGCTATAATGTAATGAAGGTTTTGCTTCCAATGAAGTTTTAGCACAAGCTGCTGTGCTAAGTCTACTAACCTACTGCATTTCATATCACTATTGTTGATAGTGTAATGGGTTACCCTTTTAATGCACAAAACCAAAAATTCTTCTGTTACACATTATTTTTGATTGAAATGTAAAGTTGCCCTATGAATAAAATACCTGCAGCATAATTTAGGATGATTTGCATTCTTGTGTCTACTGAAACCCTTGCTGAATATTCTAGTATCCAGAAGAAGAAAAATCTGCCAGAAAATCCACACCAGAAGGTTTCAGTTTTATATTATGATTTTACCAATTTATTTCACAAGGCTCTTGTCTTCATTTCACCTCCCAACAAAGCCAGATCCATTCCTGGTTCAGAACATGAATGCTCAAGCCAACTCCGGGAAATATTGTGTACCAGGAATCTGAAAGCCACTATTAGATATTATTTTCTCACATGTGATTTACAGTGCCTTTGAGCCTCTCATCTATGGTTTATGACATCTGTGAATGAGCTCATTGTGGGTATGGATATACATAACCCATTCTTAAAGAATACACAATAAGGGCTGCGGTCACATGGAACAGTAGCCACGCTATTGAGACGGAAGTCAGGCGCATTTTCCAGGCGCGATCCCACCGGCACATCTGGGAAGTGTAGCACTCCCGTGGCTCAGCCGAGGCTTCCCAGCAAAGACGCACGGCAAAAAACTAGTACCTCGGAGGTACTAGTTTCCGGAAACTGCGGGGCAAGGGCAGGCGCGTGATCGTGTTCCCAGTGGAATCCCGGGGCACCCGGCGCCCGCCCGTGTCCCCTCGCAAACAGCTTTGTTTTTTTTTCTCAAGTCTCCACAGATGCGCAACAGCACCCAACGGAGCATGCGCACACTGTGTAAACAAACAACAAAACACCCTGTTTCCAGACGCTGGACGTTTGATTCACGGTGCAAAGTCAGGGAGATAACAATGCATCGAGGGGAGGGACAAGTCCAGATGGTCAGTAAGGGGGAGGACACTGCTGCTGGCAGCCAGAGGGGCTCGGCTGAAGGAAGGGAGCTCCTTGCAAGGGTATTGGGGGGGGAGGCTGGGGAAAGTCCCTCCGTGTCCTGAGAGACTCCTTGTCCTTGGGAGACTGGAGGCTGTTCAAGCGGCTTCCCTTCGCAGTGGCACATGTAGGAAAGGGGGGGGCTGGGAGTGAGATTTGGGTCGTGGAGAAGGACAGAAGGACGGAGCAGATCAA
>NW_015166418.1:86087-126889 GCF_001447785.1 Gekko japonicus | reverse complement strand
GGACATCGGATCGTGCAATCGCGCGGTTATTTAGCCCGGGGCAAACAGCCACGCTTCCCCCCCGCATTTTCCGGCCCGTGTGACCGGAGCCCAGGTATTTCAGTCTTCTTGCAGTTTCAATCTTCTGGCATCACAACCACAAATCCTCTACCTCAGCTGGATTATTGGTCCTTTGCCCACCATTATTATTACATAACTGCATAAATTCAGGACTGGGCATGGTGGGGGCAGTCTTCTCTTTCATAGTAACAGGAGGGACTTCAAGACCTGTGAAGCAGGACATTTGAATGGCATGTGAGAGGGTGTGACATCTTGTGAAATGAAGTGATTTTTCAAAGCATGGTCATGTGAAAATATCCTCAACACATTTATAACTTCCTGTTATGGACAACCCCCTCAGAACCTTTTCCTCCTACTTTGACAATTTCTGTTTCCTTTTAAATCAGCTCACCCAAGCTCTCAAATCCCCATTATTATCACTTTATGGGTCAAAAGAAATGTGAGAGAAGTACCTGATTTGAAACAAGACCAGAGAGAGAGAGAGAGAGAGAGAGAGAGAGAGAGAGAGAGAGAGAGAGAGAGAGAGAGAAGGCCATTAAGGTATGAGAGGTCTGAAATAGTAGAAAATACAAAGGACTTTAAAGAAAAGGCTGACCTTTAACCCCATTATTACTACTATTATCCTGTCTCACTTGGTACCATACCTGAAAGCCACAACTCTGTGCGGGAGCCAACATTACTTAGTGTCAAGTCATCAACCTCCATGGATCCAGTCTCCCGGCTAGGAGACCCCTAAGCACCATTCTCAAAGCTTATTAATATCCTAACGAAATCAGGCTTTGGAAAGGATTTGGCTCTGAAACAAGATTGCTTCCCACGGCCATGCTTACTTCATGCAGAAGAATTTAGGCTTTCAGAAATCCTGGTGACCATTCACACTCAAAACTCCTGAGCTGAACTCTCAAGAATGATGGGATCATTAAGAGGAAGAGAAAAAGAAAACCCCATCCATAATGAAAATAATCACATTGGGGTGTTTTGCTTTGTCATTTTTTTCTCTTTTTTAAAAAAGGACTGAAGTAGAAAATACTTAAACTGTCATTTCAGTTTCATAGTTACATACGCATGACTGCTCTGGCGCATGGAGTGGGAACGGTTTGCTTTCTCCTTCCAATGTGAATGAAATGGACATACACAGTTGATGAAGCTGCATCCAGGCAGACACGTCTGTCGCTATTGCTTTTCATGACCATCCCATTATGAGTGCACTGGAGTTCACAAAACATTCTGGGGATGTGTGAAGGGTGTGCACATGTGTGTATGAGTGTGTCCGTGGTGTACAGCTGGTTCAAATCTTTACAGAGCAGATTCCGTTTGTCCCCCTCCCTGCTTCAGTTTAATGGAGGGGTATGCGTGTCTTTTGGTTTTCTTCTCAAGATTTCACCTCTTCGCAGTCTTGGTCAGTGGAAAGATCTACATCAGAGAGTCCAACCTCCATTGCCATAATTAATGAAATATCAGAATCACTACTGACTGCTGGCTCTTGCTCACCTGAAAGAAGAAAAATGATGTTTAATGCAGCTTGCCACCAATATTTAAAAATCAGCTCAAGTTCCAACTTCCTAGAATCTGATTTTAGATGGTCCACTTAACTCATTATTGTTGACCAATTGATTGCCTGCGACCTTGAGAGCTGCTGAGATCTTTCTCATTCTTGCCAGTCTGTAAGTGTTATTTAATCTGGAGACATTTACAAAGCATGTTTTTTTTAACCACCAAGCTACAGCCAATCTGTTCCGTTTTCGTGTATATCAAAAGAACATTGTTGATATATGTTGAGATCTGCTTCCCCAAAACTCCTCCCCACCAGTGGATCAATTAGAGAGGGTCAGAGGGCTCAATGGATGGCCTTGAACAAGCCACCCACTCTCTCTTCAGTTCACTATTTTCAACCTCATTTTTGCTGATAAAACACATCTAATAAGAAAATGTTTACGCCTTTGGGAGTCCTCAGACTGGGTTCCTAACCCTGGTAAATAGGGCAGAGTCCCACTGGCTCCACCTTGGCCTGTCACTTAGTCCAATGCCCCACGGTGTAGATCCCTCTCACACTCTGTACTTTCCACCTCACTGGTACCAACTGCCTCCCCAGTACACTTGTAGGTCTAGCCATAATTGTTCATGGGAGCCAGTCCCTGGGCCTCTTTTTCTAGCTGGGGCTCTCCCAGCTCCTGTGGCTGCTCTTGGGCCTCTGGATAAACTGACTGCCCTGTATGCCCCTCTGATCTTGATGCGGGCTTCTCCATCTCTGCTGCCTAGGCCCCACTCCTCCATCAGTGATGGTGCACCACTTCCAGCCTGGCCATCAGAAATACCCGTTATTTACCCTTCCTCTTCAAAACAAAATTCTCCAGTTTTATAGGATTCCCCTTTAACCATGATCCCACCATGACCCATGCTTTCTGTCCCATGATCCCACTATGAAATATGTTAAAGAAAAGCACATGTGAATGGCAACTGCACATTATCTATTTTCATAAAATATGCCTTAAGGCGTACAACAATGAAGACACAAATGTCAATAAAATCATACAACAGTAGCATAAAATGGCAAAAATATAATGAGCAGCTTCAAATTATAAAGCAGCCCTAAGAATCTGCAGGGTTTTCAAGTCGTTGTGTAATTTTCCTCCAGAAGTTTGGTCCAGCAGAATGAAAATAATTTCAGGATGATGGATGAAAGAACGCATCAAAGAGGCAAAATTTCCTATTGGCTTCAGTGAAAGTACAACACTATTCACCATTTGGACATGAACACCTCTCCTTTATGAATTCCATACTGAAAATGAAAATCTAAACCACTAAAGTATGCTAGGGCTTAAACACAGAACATAATAAATCCGGAACTAAAAGTCAACTGAATAAATCTCTGTTCAACAATACCAACTTGTAACTGCCCCAATTAGAGATTTCAAAACAATTTTACATTTAAAGTTCCCTGAAACCTCTCTCACTTTCTTCAGCTTTGTGCTGTAATTTCTTCAACTAAGCCTACTGTGATCACAATGGCAATTATAGAACAGACTGGACAAATCCATCTTGAAAGCACAAAAGCCTATTTCACTGGTATAGGCATTTTGAGAATTATCTCACTTGCGCTGTTACAAAGCACCTTCATTTCTTTTCAGGTAGTTCATACATTTTAGGGCTCATCCTTCCATCTCTGTCTGGTGATCCCCAGTGCACAGGTAACTGAATGAAAAGTAGGATACTAACAGTGCATTCCTACCCAATGGTGGAAACTCTGCATACGATTTTACGGCAAATCTATTTTTATCAGCCCACTTGTGTGAACAAAAGTACAACTGTGGAAACAGACATGGCATCCTTCTTTGTGCATGTTATCTCCACACGATAGGGAATAGGAGAGACAAGATAAGCCACAACAGTGTCTTACACTGCAGTACTAAGCAGATTTGGACACTGATGGACTTAGAAGAGCGTAACTGTGCTTTAGGACTGTATGAACCTGCGCATAAGAATGCTCCCAAAGTTATGTATTTTTTAAAAAAATTGGTGTCTTATGTTCTGCAAGGCAGAAGCATTATGCCTGGAAACTATAACAGAAGCTCTCAAACAACAGAAAGGAAGACACTGAAGGAAGAACAAAGTTATTTTTGATATTAGAAATCGTAAAACTCCATTCCTCCTTCTTACATATAAACACTGTTGCTAGATAGTATTTCATAAGGACAAAACAGCTTTTCTACTAGTTCTTAATAACTGATATAGGAAATACAATACAACATTTTATCCTGCCTTTTCATCACAAAAGATCTCCAAGCCAGGTAAGCCAGGTGAGTTTTCATTAAAGCAAGGTCATGAAGAAATACAATATAAAATTAGCAGATCAATTAAATAATACCTGCAACAAATACAGGATAATAGCAGCAGAACATAGTATCTAGAAGGGAAAACATCTATTTTCTTGTGTGTACTAATCCCCAACCAACATGAAATAACTGCTTTCCCTATTCTCTAAAAAGCAGTGATGGCAGCCAAGTTAATTTTCTCAGCAAAGTAATCTATAGCTTTGGGGCCATGGCCGAAAAGACCCTGTCCAGTCCCCTCCAACACACACTGTACAGTAGAAAAAGTTAGGGAACAGCTCTCTAACAATTTAGTTATTTGAAACACAAGGCCAAGTGTTAAACAATCATTTCCCTTTGTATTCATCTTTAGTGCTGGTTTTCATAGTTGTGATGTTATATTAAATATGTTTTTAACTTGTTAGCCTCCTTGGTAACCCTTATGACGCCAGAAAGGCAGGGTATAAAATCTGTAAAATAAATAAATAAAATTTATGTGTGGGGGTGAGAGGAGGAGTGTTTACATTTCTACTTGTCCCTGTACATGAAAAACCTCTTGCATATGAGCTGTCTTGTTACAAATCTAGGATCAGTCAAATCAAATCAAAATAATGCTTAAAAGACATTCTGATCAATGCTTAAAGCATAGACTGCTGAGCTGACCCGTTACAGACTGCCTTCCTCCCGATGCTCCGCCACAACAGGTTTGCTCACTGGAGCAGGGTCTTCTGCGCAGGTGCCAGTCTGCAAATGGGTAAAACCACCTGTGGCGTCCTCTTATTAGGGAGGACTGGTTTTCCCTTTAAATGTGCTCTTCGCTTTTGTAAACAGGGTAGATTTTGCTGCCACCAGGAATTTAAGGATTTCAAAACCTTCTCTCTGTTTCTTTTGCTGGTAAGGTGACCTAGAGTCAGGGCTTTTCAGGGATCTATGTGGTCCTGAGGACAAATAGAACTAAATTCGGGTTTAAACTTGAACAAAAGATGCGGCATTTTTAAATTGCTTTAAATGGTGGTGTCATTCATGGGTCTTACCTGTGGACACCATCACATCTAGTTTGGCCCTCAGAAAAGAAAACAAGGAAGTGACTATTTCTTCATAATGTATAAATCACATACACTTAAGTGTCTGAGAACCAGGGTTAAATAAATTCTGTATGCCTGCTGGAAAGGCACTTTATCTGGCAGACCAGTTTGCAGCCCAGTCATCACAATAAGTAGAGATAACAGGATAGAAGCACTGGGCAATATTAAGGTGAATTCCATATTCTTTCCATATTTCATATTCTTTCCTCAGGAAGGAAAGTAACAAGGCTGTGAGTCCATATGGTGTAAGAGAGAGACTGCTTAGCCCTTTCTTCTCCCCACTTTTTTTCCAATTCAGAAATATCCTCCCCAAGGTACTTCAACCCAATGGCTTTGGTATGCCACACCACCAAAACAAGGTTCATTTTTCTTTTTTCAAGTCTGTGCATGCACCTTTTATTTCTATGGATTTATGTAAATTAGCATCTAAATGTATTTTGATTTGTTACTGAACTGTAATATTTTGCTATGAATATTTGTGTTACCAAAACTGCAAACTGCTTGTAAAGCTTCCACACAGCAGGAACTGAGGAACTGAGACAGAGGAAGGATTTCAGGCAACATTCAGAAGGGGAAAGCAAAGGCCTGGGAACTTCTTCAAATCTATGATACTGGGGGGAAAATAGCACAGAGTAAGAGGTACCTAAGGAGACATTCTGAAGCCAAGGAGAATATAACTGGGAATTAACCAGAGATTTGAATGTCTTCCTAACACCTGGAAAGTTCTTAGGGTCCAGAATTACACACATAGATGGTTTTGAAAGCAGAGATTGGAGAAAAAATACCCTTTTCTGGGCTTACCCAAATATTTGCATAGAGTGTTCTCAAAGCACAAGCTCAAGAATGCTTTATCTTACTGAGGCAAACTTGAAGAGCCAACAAGTGACTCAGCAGAGTTTTAGTGGAAGGGATGCTCAGTCAAAGGAGTACAGGCCATTTGCCTTTTAAGACCTCAAACAACAGAATGATGGATAGGGCAAAATAAATTCTTGACATACTTTCAGTATAAAAGTCATTGTTCAAGGATACTTGGTCTGGCTTCTCGTTTTACAGCTCTGTGACACTGCAGTGTCTTCCATTAAATTAGCTAAGTCACACTGCCATAAAAACAATGCACTTAAGAGGAGACTGAAACTTGCCACCCCTGTAATTACCTTGCAAGAACTAAGGACTTGCCTGTGTGAAATATTGCCATGGCACAATTTGCTTATACTCCATAACAGTGCTTGATATGCACAGTTGACTCTGTAGCAAATTGATTCTTGCTACAAAATAAGCTGCTTTTTCTCTATGTTTGATCATCTCCTTCACATTCCTCTACACTTCTTACTGTTGCTACAGGGGATACCTGGAGTACACTTGTGAAGTTAGTCATGTGCCCAGGCATACTTGCTTCAAAATAAATCCCACTGATTACAAATTAATTTATTTCCCAATAAAACAGCAAATAACCTAGCATAAAAATTTGGAAATTTGTTTGTTTAGCTATTTATACCCCACTTTTCTTCCAAATGGGAAACCAAAATGGGTTACATCCCTCTCCTCCTGGGCTGCCAATTCCCCCCGGGGGGCGGATTTCCCCCAGCTTTGGAGGCCCGATTTCCGCCCCCGCGGAATCGGGCCCCGGGGGAAACCCCACCCCCGCATGCACAGGCAAGTGACGTCATGACGCCGGGCACGCTGGGGGCGGGGCCACAGCCATTTGAGGGGAAAACTCTATGCACTCTGGGAGCCACCCCAGAGTCCCCCGCTGGCGAGGTAAGTCGATTTGGCAACCCTACTCTCCTCTTCTTCATTTTCTCCTCACAACCACCCTGTAAGAGAAGATCAGTTAAACTGCAGGAGAGTAACTGGCTCAAGGTCACCCGAGAAGATCCCTTGGCACGGTGGGGATTTGAACCTGGTCTCTTGGACCCGATTCCAACATTCTAACCACTATGTCACTCAAATGCATTTTTATATTTTATCACAAGCAAAATTATACTTTGAGTACTCACATTTAATTGCTCCATGTTTCATGCATTCAGAATTTCAAGAAATTATGAGGACAACTTCTTGACATGTGAAAAATGCTTC
Organism: Gekko japonicus; assembly: GCF_001447785.1. Taxonomy (NCBI): domain Eukaryota; kingdom Metazoa; phylum Chordata; class Lepidosauria; order Squamata; family Gekkonidae; genus Gekko; species Gekko japonicus. The sequence continues at coordinate 119,859 of NW_015166418.1, read as the reverse complement.
CAACTGAATGGTATTTCCATATGATCCAATAAGTGTATATAATGAGACACTACGGTGAATTTCAGGATGTTATGTAATCTGCTAGATCAGCCTTTAAGGGACCAAAAAAAGTATTCGTTCTACCAAAGGAAAAAGGATTCACCAGCTTGGTAAGGTGGTTTATTTTCCTGGAGTGACTTCAAATAGTGGCATAACTTCAGCACTGCAAAACACCAAGAAGCAGGGAGGTCCAGCTGACCTAGGAAGGGGTTCAACCTGCTTCCATAACTTATTGTATTCTCTGTGCCCTGAATGGAAAAAACAGCCGCATGACGGAGTTGAGCTCCCATCTCTAGTTCCAGCTCCTGCCAACCTAGCAGTTCGAAAGCAAGAAATTGCAAGTAGATAAATAGGTACCGCTTCGGTGGGAAGGTAACAGCGTTCCGTGCGCCTTGGTGTTTAGTCATGCCGGCCACATGACCACGGAAACGTCTTCGGACAGCGCTGGCTCTTCGGCTTTGAAACGGAGATGCGCACCGCAACCCTAGAGTCAGATTCGACTGGCTTTCGAGCAAGGGAACCTTTACTTTACTTTTTACCAGTTGTACACAAAAGTTCCAAAGGAGAAAAGTACAACTGTGAGAGCAAAACAAGGAATGCAACAAAGGCTACAAGTGTTACTTTGATTGACATGAACCAACAATGATATATTGGTACAATATCATAATTATGTCTCAGGAATTGGATTCCTATTTTCAGGACCACATATTATCCTTACCAAAAGCAAGATGGCCACTATCAAGAAACAGGCCTTTGAATAATAAACTTAGTTTAGAAAATTATTTTTGATTTCACTTCACACTACAGCTGACAAGCAGCATTCACTGTGTACATTTTAAGGTTCTTGAGGCAAACAAATAACTATTACTATAGTCAGTTTGTAAAGAATATGTTCCTTTCCCCCAACAAAAATATCTTGTTTTGAATGCTATTTTTCTTCAATCTTAAGACATTCAGGGCAACATATGCCTCTCTGGGCAAGGTGCCAGTGACTGTCAAACCTACTTCAGTCATAATCTCTAACAAAGAAGGTTAATATACTGGATTTAAAAGAAGACTATAAAAAATGTCTAATGGACAAAGTTGTAATGAAACTGTACACGTGATGGGGTGTTCATATCACGGGGTTCCCCCCCCCCAATGTGCTTTAGTATGACAGTAAATAATGAGAGCTATTGACCAGAAGTGTTATTTCATCATGGTGCAGAACTAAGGGATGGAATTTATATCAGAAGCCTGATGCTTCTTAAAGGATTGGGGGGCAATTCATAAGACACTGCCATCTGTAGAATAACATAAAACATTTTCACAAGATGCTATGACATGTCATGGACAGAGCAATGTTTTTCAGCAGTTGGCTGATGGGTCAGTGACTACTTCCCGCTATGTTTTTGGTAAGGTAACCTTCCTCCGTTGTCTCCCAGTGAGTTAAGAGAAGGCAAACACAGATTTCTTCCCAAACAGTAAAATAGCAGCTTACCAAGCCCATGAGAAGCCAGGACTGCACCTCTGTTCCATCTAGAAGCAACATCATTTAGAAGACTGCTTCCCTGTCCATAGCCCGAGGAAGGATATTTAGGATTAAGACTGAAGGTGAAGACTAGGTGAAGACTAGTAAAATCAGGATAGCATGGATAGTAAGGGGTGGATGGGGGCACTGGTGAAGGAGCAGGAGAAAATTGAAGTGAAGAGAGGCTGGGATAGCTCTTGCAGAAGGATCAAAATGAAAGGATGAAGGGGTTAGTTTTGGGTAACAGGAGCAGAGAGGACCTTCTGAATCAGGTCCCTTTCATACAGGCCCTTTAAGCAGCTTTGGCTTCTGAAGGCAAATTTATTTTTTTAAGGTTTCATACACTTTAACAGTAGGACCTACTTTGGCTTCTGAAGGAAAACTGATTTTTTAAAAGGTTTCATACACCTTAAGGTTAAAATGTTGTCCTCTCTCAGATCCTTAATCCAAGTTTTCCAAAACCTGTTTTGCTCCGATGTTTCTTTGTTATTTCATTTTATCCTTAAGGTGTATGCCCACAGGAAAAGGACTCAAGTGAGAGAACTTAAATAGTTGAAGAATGTTTTGAATGCTTTTTTGGCTGACTGTATCCATCTGCCTACATTCTGTGGCATCAGGGAGACAAAGAGGCTCATTTTACCACAAGCATAGATTATGGCTAGTAAGTACCATCAGAACAAGTACACATGTATTAATGTTAATGTGTCAGAAACTGTTATATAATACTTGTCTAGCAGGAATTTTTTTAAAAATCAAGGAACAGTATTTACTCATATTGAGTTTCCACTACGTGTGAATTCAGAGACTGCTAATTTCAGCTCTAGTGCTAGGTTTGGCAACTTCTGTTGCAAGAGACTGGCATTTTATCTCCAAGGGAACTAAGCAAAGCTGCATAAACTTCCCGCTGTGCTTTAGGAGAAGTTTGTGCCTTGGCATCCTTGTGCCACCTCAAGTACACATTGACTGATGAAAATGGGGCCACTATAGCTGAAAGCAGCAGGTGAGTTGAAAAATATGTTCCAGCATCCCTTGAAATATTGGCATTTCTTTCAGCTACTGTACACTGAAGCAGAAAGGACCTGATTATGTTAAAGATATGGTCTGAGTTCGGTCCACTAAAGAGGCAGAATGCTTTTCTCAACAACTGTGGTAGCAAGCTGCATACAACTGCAAAGGGAGCAGTCCCTGACAGGCTATTTGCACAGACTGGGCTGCATATGTCTGAATATCCTCCAGATGTTAAATACCACAAAAATATAACCTATTATTGCAAAGCCCCTAAATGTAATAACAGGGATGCAGAGTTTAAAGTGACATGATATTAAGTCCACTCAAGTATTATGTAAGAGTCTTTTGGAAATGGAACTGAATACAACAAAATAGGCTACTGAATCCCAAGGACTTCCAGGATGCCCTTGGGGAGTTTACCAGCTAATTTAACAAGCTTTTCTGTTGGTGTCCTGGTTGATCTGTGGAATAATAGATTGACCTCAGTCGTTGACATGGCAGTTTCTAAACTATTCTTCATCAACCCCAAAACAATGGGTCTCTGTTCCCAAATAATTTTTTTAATGGTTGGCCACCACAGTAACTAGAGATAGTGAAGTATCACCAGGGCAACCTTTAAAAGTGGAATGGTAGCACACACAGAGAAAACTAAAGTTATAACCAGACACAGAGCTGTTCTCATTCTGTGGGATTTTTTGCCTCCTCACAACATTTAAGTAAACAAAGCAGAGGGTGGAATGTCATCGTGCTATGCATTCCCTTCTTTCCATCCAGATGACAGCCAATGACATAGTATGGTAGAAAGAGAAACATATAGCATGAAGAGGTCACCAGCCATTGTGTTTACCTAAATAACAACAGGAAAGGGGGGGGGCACCATGAAGTGGCAGCAGATCAGTGCAGGTAAGGATAAAGTAATGCACAATGGAACAAAAAGTACCAACTTCAAGTGTATGCTAATGGCGTTCAGACTTGCTGAGTGAGAAGGAAAGAGACCTTGGGGTCATAGTGGACAGCTCAATGAAAGTGTCAACCCAGTGTGCAGCAGCAGTGAAAGACAAACTTTATGTTGGGGATTATCAGGAAAGGGACAGAAAATAAAGCAACCAATATTATAATGTCCCTGTGTAGATCTATGGTGTGGCTTCATTTGGAATAGTGTGTGCAGTTCTGGTCTCTGGTCTCAAAAAGGACACTGCAGAGCTGGAAATGTTACAGAAGAAGGCAACCAAGTGCCCCTGAGGGGTTTTCAGCCTTTTCTCATAGGGAAAATGCCACAAGTCTGAGACTTTTCAGTCCAGAAAAGAGGTTTTGGGGGGGGGCATGACAGAGGATTATAAAATTATGCATGGAACAGAGAGAGTGGACAAAGAGAACCTTTCACCTTCTCCCAAAATTCTAGAACCCGAGGGCATCTGATGAAATTGATGGTCATTAGATTCAGGACTGACAAAAGGAAATACCTGTTTACACAATAAGTGATTAAAATGTGGAATTTGCAGCCAGAAGATATAGTGATGGCCACAGATGTAGACAGCTTTAAAAGGGTGTCCGAGGATGGCACCTCCACCCCTGGGCTTACCTAGCTGAGGGAGGCACTTGGAGGACTCCCCACACTCTCAGCCAGGCAGCACAAGGAAGTGGTATCTTGGGAAGGGCCAGTGCAGGGAGCCCAGGGGAACTGTTTGGCATGGCATGGACTCAGAACCAGCTGCTGGATGAGGTGGGACCCCTAGAATGGCTACCAGATGCAGTGCGGGCCTGGGGAACAGCTAGTGGTTGTGGTGCAGTTCTAGAGGCAACCACACATGAAGGAAAGTCCTGCTGGGGACAGTAAGGAACAAGCAAAGTTGGGAGAGGTGGAGACAGGAAGGAAGCCCTTCATAGGAGTGGCCAGGCTGGCCACAAGGACATTTCCTGGAGAAAGGAGCAGAGAGAGAGAGGGACCCATGCTGAGCCCTTTGATTGGCTCGGGGACAGGGCAGTCTGAGGGTCCTGGTCCAGTGGCCAATGAGGCTGAGGTGACTGTCCCACCCCCAAGAGGATTTTATAAGGGTGGGCCTGGAGGGAGCCAGGGAGAAGTGATGAGGTTCCTTCTACAAGGCTAGCAGAGATATGCCAGTGCTGGGGAAAGGAAAATGGGTGAAGACAAACCTCCCTCCCCCTCACATTACTGAAGCTCCAGAAAGGCCAGCTCTACTTGAAGGGAGACTGCCCCAGTCTTCACCTGGAGGACTAGAATCCAGACAAGGGGATTACACAGACTGATAGAGAATAGGTCTATCTGTGGCCACTAGCCATAGTGACCTCCATATCTAGAGGCAGTAAACCTCTGAATACCAGTGCAAGAGGCAACATCAGGGGAAGACCTTGACCTCTATTCCTTGTTGATGGCTTTCCAGGCAGTGGTGTACCAAGGGGGGCATGGGGGTGGTCCACACCGGGCACAGCTTAAGGAAGGGCCTTTGAAGGGGGCCCTCAAAGCCAGCATCATCCTGCTGCCTCCAGCCAAACACCTCCCTTTTATGTTTAAAATGCAGTTCTGGCTGCAGCCACTAGGGGACAGGGAAGTCTGAGCACAGCAAAAGGCTCTAGGGTCAGCTAAGCTTCCCTTTTCTCCAAGACTCAAGCAAACTTCCTTAACAGATTGTGCTGATAGCTGTTACAGTAACTGCCAGCCTTCAGGTAATTGTCTTCAATAGCCTAGCTTTTCTCTCTCCCTTTCCTTGCACCCAGCTCAGCCAGATCTTCCAAAGCAGTAGTTAGTGTGTTGCAGCAAGATAAAGCAACCTTTCGCCCTCTTAATTTTTCTCCCTCTTTTCCATATGTTTCTCATTCATTTCTGTCTCCCTTCACCTACTTTTTCTGTGTCTCCCCTTTATTTTCACTTCTTGGTCTCAAGACCTTCTCGTCCCTATCCTGCTTGGTGACAGAATGTATTAAAGAGTAGTTCAGTAGCAAACCTTTGTTAATATTATGCTAGGTTCTCTGTACGTGGCACTGGTTCCGGTGGGGTGCAAAAATGCCCCCCTTCAGTTTCTACTGCAGCGATTCTCTGGTTTTACTTTTGTCCCCTGGAAACAATGGAGAATGGGGGCACCTGGTCTGATCCAGCGGGGCTTGTCTTTTTTTTTTTTTTTTTAATGTTCTTATACACGTCATTCCTAATGGCTCCTTAAGTGGTATGACATCATGGTTATCAGACATATACCACTACCAATGGCAGTTTGTTATGCTGGCAGCAGATATACTGAATTTGATTTCTCCCAACATATGCTTATATATGTTGAGTATTTATATGGTGAAACAAACTCTCACATAGCTTATTGGGGCATGACTGAAAGAGCCTCCTAGGCCAAGTTAACAGCAGTGACTTTCTTCTAAATCCACAGACATTCCATGGAAGCAAAACTCCCACTTTGCCTGTTATTTCTGTTTGCTAAATATGCTAAACTAGCTTTTCAGATACTGGAGAAACCATAAAGCACATACAAGTGCAGGTATCTTTTACATACCACTAGTTTAACTCCATTAGGTTTTTTAACGGATATTAAATCACTCAGTTAATTAAAATGGGGTTTCCATGACTTTCATCAGTAAGTAGAATACCTTCTTAGATAGTTTTTCCCCAAATATAAGGTACATGCCTTTGGCCTCAGTAGGATTTACTCCTGGGTAATTGCTGCTTAGCACTGGACAGCTAGTGTTGAAGTAACTTTAAAAACAGCCAAATTGGAAATATTGAACAGTGACAGCATTATTTCTTAGTTATATCCTTCTGGGAGAGTTACATCTTGGACTGATCCTATTAAAGCTGTCTGCCTCGTGTAGTACAAATTTTATAAATACCTTACATAAATAACTATACTTTTCTGATGTCACGTTGAAGGCTATTTATTCAGAACATTTCAATCCCACCTTTCTTTGGCTAAGACATGTATTTCAAAACAAAACAAAACCTTCCTTTACCTCCAAAGTCTTCTGTCAGCCTTCTGTTTAAAATATGTTCTCCCTAAGAAAATGGTATAAATTATCTGAACAGCTTAGGTAGCAGGAGTTAAAAACTCAAGAATAGGATTTCTTCAGATTATTTAAATTTCTCCCCATCCAACCTTTCCTTTAAGGGTCTTTAGTCTTTCTTAGTGTGATCCATTACCTACTTAAATGCTGAAGCACCAACTCCTTCTGACAAATGTAATTCAATGGCTTACATTCAAGTACTCCACACCTACACTGGTTTGTAGACTGGGCACCTTGCCTAAGAGAGATTCATTGACATTTACACTCAGATAGCCTCACCGGGATTGACTGAAATCTATCCAGTGACGACACCAGCATAAATAGAAAGCACATGACCTCTTGGGACAAAATTTTAGAAGGGCAATGACCTATGTTGAACTTTGAGTAATGTAATATGGGCCAAGGTCCAGAAAATAGCAACTAACAGTATAATCCTATGCAGAGTTACTCTGGTCTAAACTCACTGAAATCAATGGGCTTAAACTCGAATGATTCAGCATAGGATTGCACTGTAAAACACTTGCTGTAATTGAAAGACCTTGTATTGCTCACACTAATTAACTTCATTAATTTTAAGTTTTCTCCATGATTCATCATTCTGATAAGGACTTCCTCATTATCCAGTATACTTCCTTTACTGCTGACTGCTAACTGTAGCTTCTGACATAACAGTAAGGCAGAGGAGAAAGAATTCCTAGTACCCTTGGCTTGGACTTTCTGTTCCTTCACATATCTGCCTTTTCCAAAAGAGGAAGATCCAAAAATCATCTTCTAGAAGCTGCAGCTACACAAAAAATGTCACATTCTTAAAAATGTTTAACTTTCCTCTTTCCCATCATGCATTGTCCCATTTTAACTAATATCTCCTTTCTCACAACTTTGCTATCCTCTCGCCTTGACATGCAGCATGCTTTATAAACAGTCCCAAACGACTGATATTGGAATATGTGTACATCTTTCAGACAGGGAAGATGCAAACATTCTATTTCATCTGACATTAGGATATGGAGGAACAAGTGTTAATGCCAGCAGAGGTGGGCAATGCAGTCTTTTGTACAATGTTTGTAAAAGTTTTTGCAGTGGCCACTTGCATCCAGAAGCACACCTTCCCTCTAACCTCATGACTGGACTGTCTTGCTTTCATATCAACAGTGTGACTCCATTCCTTCCATAACCTAACATGTATTGATGACAGACACAAAAATTAGGGCTTCAACCGTTGATTGGTAGATTAATCAATTTAATTAATTGTCAGGGACTAATTTTTTAAAAAGAGGATAAATTGTAACAGATGGAAGTGCATACTTATTTTTCAAGCCCATTTTTGGTGTATTACTGAAATACAGAATGTAAGAAGTTAGTAATAAAGATTGCCTTTTCTTATGACAGTGATATATAGTTATTATTTATTAAACTGTAATCTATTTACAGTACCTTCAATATTACCAAAGGGCTATTATAGTCCTTCCATAGTCTCACATTATTTGATGACTGCCATAAAAGCTCAGCCTTCAACCTTTAATTGGTAGATTAATCAACAACTGATAATTCATCAGTTGAGTAAATCTAACTGGCGCATTACTGTAATCAATTGGCAGCCCTTACAAAGCCTGTTCTTAGAGTAGCAATAAAGAATATGCTTTTTCCTCACAGCTGTAAAGGATACTAGACACTGCTCCGTCGAACAGCTTTTAGTAAAGACTGTTTTCCAGATGTTACATTTTTTTCTACAGTTCCCTTTTCAGTCAGATCAGTTTGCCCAGTCAGTTCATTTGTCTGAGTCAGCCAGTCAGCTTCCTGTTTTTAATTCTAGATAAATACAGTTAGAAGAGACACAAAAGAGAACAGGAGAACCTCCTTAAATCGGTTAAGTACTTTAAACCAGGGCTTTTTTTTGGGGGGGGGGGAGAAGTGCCAGAACTCAAGAGGGAAATGAAGTTTTCAATCTGCATACTGAAAACTCATGAACTTTTAAACATTCCGGCGTGTTTCCCCAGGAAAATAGCCCTGCTTTAAACTATTTTAACCTAATATTTGAAGATAAGGGAATACGACTACAGTAGAATTTAGTGTAAGTAGTAATTAGGCTTTTATAATAGTGGGCTATAGTGGGCTATATCAGCCATTATGAGCTTCCCCAATTAACCGTCACTGTCAAATTAGCTTTAGTAATCTCTGATTTTCAGTATGCACTGCATGCATCATGACACAACTAATGACATTTAATGGGGCAATCTAGGGGCCTGAACTGTTGCTTTAATGCTTCCCCGGAGTATTCCTCACCAGGACACATCATGTTGGCCCTTATTTAGGGAACTGTCTAACTTGTTTTTACATTTCTTGATTGCACAGAAAAATGATCCAGGGATTATTCAGCAACCACAGATCAGACTCTTGTTATACATGATTTTTCCACAGGAACCAATTGTCCTTTTTTATGTAGCAGCTAGATGTGCACAAAGCTAATTGCATTTTGAAGGACTTTTACTGGAACAGATACTTTAAATAACGAAATGCTTCAACATTACTTATTATAGTTGAATTCAGACCACAGTGTTTGATCCAAATGGAGCTGATCCTGAAGAAGTCCTTTGGTAACAAGAAAACTTGATAAAGGAGCACTGTTGGTTCCAATCTGATGTTAATTCTCCAAATATACCAAAAGTTTTATTATCAGAAACTAACCCTTCTGTTAAGAGGTCATAAAGCAGCATGCACCAATGTAATACTTTTTGGACTCTTCAGACTTACCACCTAGCCACAGACGGAGAACAACTTAAGGGCATTTAGAAAAATTCACTGTATTTTCCCCCTTGTTCACCCCTTCTCCCATGACTGAAAGGAGGCAAGAAAGATGCCATCCTATTTTGGCTAAGATTTACCTTTAACACTACTAGATTTTAGTATGAACTGGCTATCTGAAATGCAAAATGGAATCTACTCAGGACCTCAGATAGCACTTTAAGCAGTTCTAATGAAGACCAAATCACTCTAGGCTGATGGAGGAGTCCTCTGAATAGAGACAGAATGTCTTATAACTAGTACTTCATCCATCCGTGAATATTTTTGACATGAAAACAGTATTTTGAGAAGGCACAAAACGGCCTTCTCTGCAACCCCCACCTGAAAGATACTTTATTCCATGCATATTTACGGAGGCTGCAGATACCATATTTCCACTATCCACTCCTTTAGCACCATTTCTTTCTCCCTCAGTGGGTAATTTCCCAGACAACCAGGGATCATAAGAGTGTAACAGTTTCACAATAGAATCTAGCAAATCTGATTTGGCTTGGAGTAGATTCCCGAATACATTTGAGGAAGTTTAGCAGAATACAGAATGAAAGTCCAGTGCAGCTGAACCGACTCCAAAACAGAAACCTATGATTCCTCATAGCCCTAATTAAAACACTTCAGAATAGTTACATATGCTTTAATGAAATCAATATATCTAATTCTAAACATGGCCCCATCTGTGGGTACTTAAATCAAGAGACTGGGGCCATGAACAGATTAGACAGATCCCACTAACCTGGGGAAATCTAAAAAAAAAACCCACAACCCAAACACATTGGGAGTTTAAAAAAGCCAAAATAACAGAAACCGTGTCGGTAGCATTAAGAAATGAATCCCCTTAGCCCTGACCTGGATAGCCCAAGCAAGCCTGATCTCGTCAGATCTCGGAAGCTAAATAGGGTCAGCTCTGGCAAGTACCTGGATGGGAGACCGCCTTGGAATACCAGAGGCAGGGGGCAGACTTTATTTAGCCACCTCTTTGAATATCCTCCTGGTCCCCAGTAGGGGTAAGTCACCAGAGGTTGCCATGACTTCCAGGTGCACACACACCCACACACATGCACATATAAAAATACGAAAAGATTTTTTAAAAAGAATCCCCTCAGTGGCCTTTCCTAGGCCTTGTTTTCTGTCAGTGAAAGGTAGGGGAGGCAACAGGGTCCCTTCCAGGGCTGTTTTGCCTTTGAAGGAGGACTTATCAGGGCAAGCAACCACTGAGCTACTTGCTACCACCAAACTGCCTGACATCCAGGCCCAGCTGCTTGCTACTGTTCAGCATCAGCCACCACATGAAAGCCAATGGTATAGTGGTTACAGCTTCAGACTAGGATCTGGGAGACTGAGGTTTAACTTCCCAGTCTGCCAAGGTGCTCACCAGGTGACTCTGGGCCAGTCACATGCACTTTCAGTGTGACTTATCTCAGAGGGTTGTTGTGAGGATAAAACAGATGAGAAGAGAATGATGTGAGCTGCCTTGGGTTCCCATTGTGGAGAAAGGGAAGGTATAAAAGAAGCAAATAAATAATAAATATAGCTAAAGATGGAGAGGCAGTTAAAAGGTTGGCTGGTGGGTGGGAAGGATAAATGGAAGCAGGCAAATGAGAAGATATGGGAGCTGCCAGGAGAAGGAAAAGAGGAACAAGTAGGTGGAGGAGGGTACGGGGGAAGTGAGGTGCCTGTAATGTATTCTAATTGACTTGAATGCATGTACTGAATGTAACATGAATCATTCCATTGCCATCTCATGTTAAGCTTCGTCCTGGGCTAGGATCCTAATGTAACCAATGGGAACACTAGCCCAGGAAGCAATATCCAATCACCATGAAGAAGCTCCCTGAGCGGGAACGCTTGTGATTGGTCTTTAATGGTTCAACCTTATTGGTTGTGAAATGTACAGTAGGCGTGGCTATATTAGCCGGGAATGTTTAAATACAGAACAGCAGCTATGTTAAAGTGGACTAGATGGGTTCTGGCTGACTGATGTTGTACCATGTTGGAAGTGAGTTCGAGTTGAAGAATAAAAGCTGCATTCTTGCTGAATCACTCTCCGACTCTTTGTTAAGCTTGCGACTTAACAGTGCCCTCCCACAAGTCTTTGTGGGTTCCCCACTGTGCAACTGGGCCCACTGTGCAACTGGGCCCAGCCTGGCAGCCAACACTGCACAACTGGGCCCCTCCCAGCCCAGCCCAGCGGCTGGAACCACATAAATTTTCCCAGGAAGAGGCTGCAAGGGGGCGGGAAGGGGAGTACATAAAAGATAAATCGTCTGGTAAGTGGGAAGGAGAGAAGAAAACAGGAAAAGGAAAGAGGCTATAGACACTTTCAGGAAAGGTAAACATTAAAGAGGCAGGAGGAGAAATTAGATGCTCTCCTGCAAGTCCTTCTAAATCCCCAGCTTGTAGGCGCTCGATGACGTCATCCCCAGGCGCGGCGGAGCCTGAGGGACACAGCTGGGGCCGGGAAAAGCAGAGTCGCGCGCCCTGGAAGCTGCCTGCCTACAGAGCCGAAGGAGAAGCCCCGCCGGAGAAAGAAGACACGAGCAGCCTGAGCCGAAGCCGGAAGAGCAGCCACCACCTGGGTGCTGGTAGGATGCCCACCACCCCCTGTGTATAATGTGGCCGTAGTTAGGGAGATAACATGTGACTAGCACCTTCAATGTAAACCACCCAGAGACCCCTACGGGGGTTAGGGCGGTATAAGAAATCGAAATAATAAATAAATAAATTAATTAATATATATTCTGAGAAAAATCAGAAACAAACACTTACTGCTCGTGGTGAGGTTGTTCTCCCCAGGCTGTGGAAGAAGATCTGCATCCTGAATGACTTGTAATACTCCAACAGTCCGGACTGGAGGATCTAGCACTACAGAGCTTTCATTCACAGTTATATCACTAGCTCCAGTAATTTGATTGGTTGGTGGCCCTCCTATAGATGCTTCAAAATCTGGAGGTATTTCATCTATGCAATCTGCATTTGGCTAATGGGAACAGAAAAATACATTAATGAGAATGGGAAGAAAGATTCTGAAAGGAAATGTGGGAAGAGGGCAAAGTGAGTTGAAGGGCATGCCCCCTGACTGGCCAAAAGATAAAAAGGAGACAAGTTTCAGGGTCCTGGGAAAGCTTCAGTGTAAAATGGAAGGAGGTGTAGTCTGGGTGGGGAAACAGTTATTAAAGGCAGTGATAGTTACTTTGCTGAGCTTGATTTTCCACTGGAACTTTAAACTAGTGCAAACTGGATCGGAACAAAATAAGACATTCTTAATAGAAAATACTAATGTGAACATAGGAATGTTAATACATCAAGATATTTTGCGTCTGGGTACATCTTGAGAGAGCCTGATTAATAGTGTGATAGCAGGCTGGTCTAGGCTTCTGTCTCTAGAATGCTCTTATTCCTCAGTAAGTGGAAGGCTTTGATTTTTTGAGATCAGGCCTAGTCCTGTTCACTTTGCTGTTTGTTGTGGAAATGGCCAGAAATCCTTTTTTGTGTACCCATGTGAGTTTAGCAGAGGGGCTTGATACCTTCTATAATGCTTTTCACTGTGACCTGAATGGCCCAGGCTAGCCTGATCTCCTCAGTTCTCAAAAGTTAAGCATGGTCGGCCCTGGTTGTCATGCAGAAGGCAGCAATGGCAAACCAGCCTCTGAAGGTCTCCTGCCTTGAAAAGCCTACAGCTGGCTGTGACTTGATGACTTTTTACACACACATAACACCTTCCATCAAGTTTTGTTAGTGCCTCAGCTGTGTCCCTTCTTGGAGAGAGAGAACATGGCCACAGTCAATTGTCCATGCTTTAATGACATCCAGGTCAGAGAAACAGTGGGGCTACCTTTGACAACCATTTGGAAATTTTAGGTGATGCACAATGCAAGGGCCAGATTGTTAACTGGCACTCGCTACTGTGAAATATGACCTTCCTACTCCGTATTAAAAGATCAATGGCTTCCACTTTATTTCCAGGCTCAATTCAGTGATTTTAACCTCTAAAAGCCTGAACAACCTGTGGCCTGGACAGCCCAATGATTATCTTCTTGCACATGAACCTGCCTTGTCAGTTTAGATAATCATCTAATGCCATAAGAAGAGCCCTGCTGGATCAGACCAATGGTCCAACTAGTCCATCATCTTGTCTCTGGATGGCCAACAACAGGGCATAGAGGCTGAGGCCTTCCTCTGATGCTGGCTTCTGGCTCTGGGATTCAGAGGCTTAGTGTCTCTGAATGTGGAGGTTCCCCTCAGTCACCATGGCTAGTAGCCATTGATAGACATATCCTTTGTGACTCTATCTAAACCCTTTTTAAAGCTGTTTATTCCTGTGGCCATCACTACACCCTCTGGCAGCGAATTCCACATTTTCATCACTCTCTGTGTAAAGTAGTATTTCCTTTTGGTCCACAACTGATACAGGAGCAGTGCTTTCAATTAAATAATAGTTAATGTGGACTTCTTGTCTTAGACTTGATGGGTCTTGCATTCTAATATCTATATTAGCAGCCATGATTGTTTGCAATTACACCAGCAATAACATCACGGGTTTTATTCATGAGTGCAATACAGCCCTTACATTAAAATAGAATCATATGGTTCATGTAGAAAATGCCATTTCTTTAATAGTATTTGGGGGGAAATATCCCTAATGCGGATACTTGCTTTGAAATTTCAAATACTTTGAAAATGGCAGTCATGAAAAGACTGTTCTACGGCATGACATGCTTACCGGAATCCCTAGTGCTTTCAAGATATTCATTTTACACATAGGGCAGGTACGATGGTCTAGCAGCCATGGATCTACACAAGATTTGTGAAAGAGATGCCTGCAAGGGAAAGAACATTTATTTCAAATCTCTCCCTATATTAGACATTTTCTCAATTTCTGAAGCTGCACTTGTGATGGTTAGCTTAAAAAAACATTCAGATGTGTCTTGCTGTACAAGGACTAAAAATATAAAGGAATATCTGTGTAAGAAAGATTTTTGTCAAGAGAAAAACCTAATAAAAGAAACCTTTTGTTGAAAAATAGAGGAGCTTAGATTTCAGTACATTTGATCTGACAATGCCCAACTTGTGGTTTCAAATGTTAAGCTAGAGGATCAACACTTTATATAAAAATACTGAGAAAGTCAGACTGTTACTACAACAAATGCATGCTCACAGTATACAAATAAATAAATGAGCATAACACTCAAAACTTTGTACCATTCATTTTCAGGAAGATATGGAACCTTACATTCCAACCACCTCTTACATGTGAAACTGAACATAACCCTCTTAAAATAATGTAGCCATTGTCTACAACTCATCAGTCTCTCTCATTTGCAATTCCTTTACCCAAGTACCTAAACATGCACACTAGGGTTAACCTATGAAGCTGTATGCACAGCATGTAAACATACAGGTCTGTTGTGTACCAGCACTATATGTAATACCTCTGCTAAATACAGGAAATACTATCATTTTAATTTCCCCTCTATATTCCTGTATCTAAGGAGAAAAAAGTCCCCTAACAACAAATCAGACTCCTAATTTTCTGGAAGTAGTGGAAATAAATTACATTTTTGTGTCCTGATACAAAAACAAATATGAAAGATCAGATTTGTTTCTCATGCAAATTCAACTGAGTTTTACATTTTTTCCAGCCAAATCATTATCAATAGTAAAGACTGCAAGGAAATTTATACTAATTTATACTATTTCACTTCATATTGAGAATAACTTGCTGGATGGGGGAAAGCTAAGAGGAAATATGTTCATGTTCCTAAAGGTCATGAGAGCCCACGGGCTGCTGTAAGTTGATATGATTAATGAAAATGAAGCAACACAATACTAAGAAGTCTGAACCACTATTTTGATAAGATTATTACAGGTTGCAACTCCAGCTCAACAATACTGCAGTGTAAGCAACAACCATGCATCACGTTTCAAGCAATTCATTTCTATCAGAAGAAGCACTTGAAGTCAGTAGTTCAAGTTTTCATTAGATGCTAGCATGAAACTAGCATTATATATTTGCAAAACCTTAGCTGAAATCCAGTAAATATTTTACATTTCACTCATATTGTGAACCCATGAGTAGCAATGCAGCCACAGACAAAGGTTTGACATTTATATATAGATATATGAACTGAGGCAGGTATTTGAAAATCTAGTGATCTGTGGCTTTAATCTGACTGAAGATCCAAACATAAATTTTATGCTTGGGGCTTGGGGGGAAGATTTTTTTGCATTTGTGAGGGTGCAGAGTCAACGCCAAAAAGAAACACGCAAAAACTTTCAATCGGGAACTAAAAGAATTTCGAGAGGAATGCTCAAAATGGCTTATTGAATCTGAATCACTGAATGGATCAAGTCCCACACAAAGAAGGCGAGAAGAACCACTGGCTGCAACAAAAGGGTCCACTTTGCAAAGGACTGCAGAAAGCCACCAGCTAACAGTAGTTTTTCTAAGATGCACAGAAACAGCACACAAGCTATAAACAAAAAGAGAGGCAATTTTAAAAATTGAAAGCATGATGGTCCAAATGCAGCATACAAAGTAAAACGTTTTTTACTAATTGAACAGAAAAGCCTTATTTATGATGATGCTGAATCAGAATCAAAGAGAATAAGTGGCTAATAGGCAGTGGAGCATCTAGTCACAGCACACATTGCAAAGATTTCTTTGATGAACTTAATGGAACTGAGAGAAATAAAAATTGCTAATGGTGAATGCATACAGATTTGGCATAGATCCTGACACTTTGCGGGCTGTGGTGGCTCTAGTGGTTAAGACACTGAACTGCAGACCGGAAGGTCAGTAGTTCAGCAGTTTGAGACCTGAGTGCCAACCTAGCAGTCAGAAAGCAAGAAATTGCAAGTAGATAAATAGGTACTGCTTTGGTGGGAAGGTAACAGTGTTCCATGAGCCTCAGCGTCTAGTCATGCCAGCCACATGACCACGGAAACGTCTGTGGACATCGCTGGCTCTTCGGCTTGGAAATGGAGATGAGCACCACAACCCTAGAGTCGGATTTGACTGGCTTTCGAGCAAGGGAACCTAATCTTTCTGGATGATTTATCAAGGTACTCAGTTGCATATCTGCTGAGGCAAAAGACTGAAGTTCAGAAATTCCTCAAGAGATATGTCGCTATGGTTTCGAAAAAAATCTGGAAGAAAGCCTCAAATGCTACAGACAGATAATTGTGGTGAGTATGTATCACATCACATACAAACCTTCTTGGCAAAGGAAGGTATCCTGCACAGAAAGTCAGTGAGCTTTACACCTGAGCAGACGGGCACTGCTGAAAGGAAACTTGAGATCTTTACTGGAGATGAGCAAATGCATGCTCATGGATGCAGGCCTACCCAATGGTGAGTGAAGCAATCTTGACTGCAAACTATCTCCAGAACAGACTGCCCACAAAAGAGAGCACATATACCTTACCAAATATGGCATGTCAAGGTGCCAGACATGGGACACATTACGGTATTTGGCAGCACGTTTGAACGCAAGGAGACAAGACAAAAATTAGATCCCAGAACCAGAGAAAGTGTTTTTGTGGGATATGATTCTGGAAGTAAAGGGTACAGAATGCTGTACCCAGAAACAGGTGAAGTCTATATCAGGCATGTGATTCACTTTGACGCAAGCAGAGCCAGTATAGAAGAAACTGCATCATGTGGCTCAGAAAAGGCAGATGATCAGAAGAAGAAGAAGAGGAGGAAGAGGAGGAGGAGGAGAAGAATGGATTTATACCCCGCCCTTCACTACCCAAAGGTGTCTCAGAGCGGTTTATAAACTCCTTTCCCTTCCTCTCCCCACAACAGACACCCTGTGAGGTAGGTGAGGCTGAGAGCTCCTGACAGAAACTGCTCTTTTTCAAGAACAGCTGTGCCAGAACTATGGCTTGCCCAAGGTCATCCAGCAGCTGCAAGTGGAGGAGTGGGGAATGAACTCCCAGATTAGAGTCTGCGTACTTAACCACAACACCAAACTGGCTCTGAGTGCCCAGTGATGAAACATCAGAACAAGTCACACAACCTGAGAAGACAGATTCCAAAGCATTTGTGCCAGAGATCCTGAGCAGTACAACACAGGAAGAGGAAGCATTCAACACAGTGAATGAGAAGACAGGTGGACTGGACAGCTCTGTGACAGCAGAACCACACCTCTAGTGAAGTCCTGGCAACAGATAAGAGAAGGGAAAAAATACAATGGTTACTGTATTTTCAATTAACTTAAAGATTTTAAAAGGATGTCTATACAAATAGAAGCACAATAAGAGAACTGACTGAATTTGAAAAGATAATTACACAACCGAAAGATAATTTATTAGGATGAATATACAAACTTTTACTCCAATACGATACAGAGACAGAACAGGTCAAAATGTGTATGATGAAATGGATGCAGAATTTTGAGAAAGATATCTCTTCAACAATAGGAAACCTTATGGATGAAGAATATAAAATTCACAGCTAGTCAAGCATTAAGGGAAAATTGGTACAAAATGTTCTATCGATGGTATATCACTCCAAAAGGCATTGAGAAGATGGACAAAAATTACAAAGGGGCGTTGAAAATGTCAAGAGGTGGATGGAACTTTCTACCATATGTGGTGGACATGTAAATTGATGAAGAAATATTGGAAAGAAATACATGCAGAAATGCAGAAAATTCTGAAAATCATATTCACTATGAAAGCTGAGACTATGTTATTGGACATTTCCCCTGAAAATATTGAGATTCTTTTTTCCTCTATTTGCATAATTCGCAAGAGCTATTCAGCTATATTATAACGGTTGCCAGAGTTATACTAGCAACAAAATGGAAAGCAGAAGAATGCCCAAACCAAGAGAACTGGAAAGATAAATTAGCTGAATATGCAGCAATGGCAAAGCTAACACACCATGTAAATAGAAGACTGATACAAGAATTTCAAAAGAAATGGAAAGCCTATTATTCATATTTTATGTCATAATCAAGGAGAAAACAAAATAGAAATTAATACTCTGAAATGTATGATTTATTTAACAAAGTTGTACAAGAGTGGAAATGTGGAAAATGGGTATATAGCCAGTACTTAATATACAATATTTTTCTTACAATAACTTATATGATTTTATACTATTTCTTTATTATATTGATAGAGGTTGTATGATCTCTTCCCCCCTAAGATTTCTTAAGATATTTCTAATGTTATTAAAGAATTAGTGAGGCCATACATAGAGAAGTTTTTGATTTGTATTAAAATCAAGCATTCAGTATTTTAATCATCATCAAATTACTACTGTTTGAGGTTTGGTAAACTACTAATTTTAATTTATCACAGTCCTTACTGTCTATGAGGTATATTATATAAACAGAAATCGGAACAGATCTAAAATATATATTGTTTATTATTTTTCCTTATTACTTCTCTGCCCTGTTGAGGCAACTATAATTGCAAATGCCTTGTTATAAATGACAATGAATGAGATGGGAGAAAAATATTTATTCATTTTTGATACAATATTTGTATTATGAATGTTTTAGAGATAAATGTAAATATTCTGTATAATCTTTTTTCTATTTCTCATCTTCCCTTTTGTTTTTTGTATTAATATTCTTTTAAAAAGTACACTGAAATAAGCCATCTTGAGTAACTCTCTTCAGCACTTTATGAAACCGTATTAATAATGGAACTGTTTTATATGGTTTTATGTGGTTTTAACTGTATTTTATGTACTGACTGTGAGCGCCCTGAGCCTGCATTGCAGGGCGGGGTATAAATGTTATTAAAAATGTAAAATAATAATAAAAATGTAAATAAAATGCAGGACCACACCTCTGCTGCTCATTGAGACCAAACAGAGGCATATCAGCTTCGTGCTTGTCCTACCTCAAAAGGTCATTGTTACCCTCTGAACCTTCTACATTGAAGGATGTAGAACAGATGTCAGCAACCGAAGCCAGTAGGTGAACAAAGGCAGCACAAAAGGAGACTGATGCTCTACACAAAATTAAAACATGACAAAGCTACCACCAGGAAAGAATCTTATTGGATGCAAGTGGGTGTCTAAAATCAAACAACATGCATTTTAAATAGGTTTCCCTTGGGAGTTTCTTTTTCTTTATAAAATCTGGGAAAGTCCTATAGGCTATATCCATCTCTTTCACTAGGTCTTCCTGTTTGTAATCAATTAATGGAGCCAAAGCCTCCGCCAAAAGTTCTTTTAAGTCCTCGTTCTTCTTTTCAGGAATCCCATGGAAATGTAGTACATACATAGATCTTTCCAGCTGGAGCTGTATTAGTTGCGTTTTATCAGAGGATCTTTCCTTCTCTGCTTCATCTACTCTTTTGTTGATACTCTCAGTCTGTTTTTCCATTTTTTTCAATGTTTTCTCGGTTACTGAGGTTCTCTTATCCATTTGATTCCGTTGTTTTTGAACACTGTCCAGTTTGGCATTGAGGTTAGTCATCTGTTCCATTAGGGGGTGCAGTGCATTTGCTAACAGTGAAGAAAAGTCTGTAGTTACTTCCTGGTTCTGAGAGGGAGTTGTTGGTATGTTATTTCCGGTCACCAGTTTTTTCTCCGGCACCCTCCGTCCTCTCTCAGCCATAATATCAACAAGAAGTAAGTTTTCCAAAACAAGGCAAAAGTTATACAATTTAAATCCGCTTTGTATATATTGGCAGTTTTTGCATTCACTTAACTTCTTATGCGCTTATTTTAGCTCTCTTTTTATTTCCGATTTAAAAGTGGTTTCAAAAAGGGGGGGGAGGTACTTGGTCCCTCTCCCTTCACACTTCAAACTTAGGCGCTTCCAATTACTACCAGGGTCCGTTCACTTTTTCACCTGAGCATTGTTTAACTCACAGTTTGGAGACCTGGAGATCTTTTGGAATCCATGGAAACATGGAACACTACAAATCAAGATTAGATGCTAAAGGCTTCTCACAAAAATATGGTCAGGACTTTAATCAAACCTTTGCTTTGGTGGTGAAACATAGTACAATCAGATTACTTTTGAGCACAGCAGCATCCAAGAAGATGCAGGTCAAACATCTAGATGTAAAGACAGTATTTCTTCATGGGGAAATCCAAGAAGATCTGCATATGGAGCACCCAGAAGGTTTTATAGACCCCAAACAACCAGATTTAGTCTGCAAACTGCAGAAGGGGCTGAATGGACTAAAACAGGCAGTATGTGCCTGGAATGAAAAATTACACACAGTGCTCATAGCACAAGGCTTCGAGCAAGGAGAAGCTGATTCATGCCTGGACACTTAACACAAAGATAGACATTGTAATTTTATTCTTGCATATGTTGATTACTTGATTCTGGGTTATAACAGTCAAATGGGCTATAATGGTGTGGTAGAGGGCCTAAACAGAGAAGTAGAAATTAAGGAGATAGGATATGTTTCTTACTACCTGGGCATTCAAACTGAAAGGGAGGAAGATGGTTCATTTCTCCTAAACCAGAGACAGAAAATAATTGAACTCTTACAGATGTTAGGTCTAGAAAATGCCAAAACAGTGGCAATACCTATGGAAACTGACTTTCTTAAAAACACCAAAATAAGTGAGTCTTTATCTAAAGACCATCAGTACCAGAAATGCCATAGGAAAACTCCTATACTTAAGTACCACTAGCAGACCAGATATTGCAACCAGTGTTGGGCTCCTTAGTAGAAAGACAAGTGCACTTAGCAAGAAAGAGTGGGTTGCAGTAAAAAGGGTAGCTAGATATCTAAAAGGAACTTTAGGTTTGAAACTAAAATTGGCATCCACCAGTAATCCAAAGTTAGTTGGTTACACAGATGCAGTCTGGGCAGTTTAGACTATAAATCCACCTGTAGGTACTTGTTCCTGTATGGAGATGGACCAATCTCCTGGGCCAGTAGAAAGCAAACTACAATACGTTTGTCTTCCACAGAGTCTGAATGCTGGCAAAACAGAGAAACAGCTCTAAAGCATCAAGCTGACGTAGAGGGAGGGGTGGAGAGGGGAACCCCCCCATGAAAAGTAGCAGTACTCAAGCAGAAGTTTGAAAGTAAAAGCGATGGTGGCTGCAAGAGAATCTTAAATCAAGCAAAGGAGTTACAAAATAGCCTAAAGCACAGTGAAATCGATGAACTTTCAGTCTATTTAAACGGATTTTACCTTGTGTAAAGATGTCGGGAAGAGGAGAGAAAACAGCGTTGAAAAAAAGACTTTCTCCAGGAACTACCCATTCAGTAACTTCTACTCTTAATCTGGAAGTAGTTATTGACTTCCCTAATATGATGGCAATGGTATTGTGCCCTCTGCTGGACCAGATGTCTAACATCAATAACAAACGTGATTGTTTCCAGAAACAACTGATGGGAATAGACAAAAGAGCAGATGAAACAGACAAAGCTATTAAACAAGTTGATGCTAAGACAGATGATGTTAAATAGAGACTGGAGGTCATGGGAAAAGAGCAGGTCTCTGATAAAGAACAACTAGTACAGCTGCAAATGGAGAAATCTATATCTGTTCTGTTTTCAAGGTATCCCAGAACAGAAAGGGGAAAATTTAAAAGAAATATTAAGCGAAGCATTGGCACCAGTGGTAGATATTAAAGCGGATATCGACCTGGTCTATCGGACCTACTCTGACTTCATTAAGAAAAACAAGCTGCCTGGTGAAATATTTGTTAAATTCTCCAAAAGATCAACAAGAGATGTAATCCTGAAAGCGACAACTGGGAACCCTCTGAAAATTAAAGGTGAGGAAGCGAGGACTTTGAAAGACATTCAATTTGAGATATTAAAACGGAGACAATACAAAAATTTAATGTCTTTTCTGCATAATCACTCAATTCCCTTCGGTTGGACATTCTCAGAAGGACTTATATTCAACTATAACAACAAAAAGATGAAAATTGACTCTGCCCAGAAAGCAAAGACTTTCTTCGAACAGCAACAAGGAGCAGCTAAAGACAAAGGAAAAACAGAGGACAACACACAAGTAGAAGACAAAAGTGATCATGAGTCTGAGGACAGTTCAAGCAATTCTGGTAGCTCTCCAGAAGATTCTGACTCTGAAAAAGGAATAGCAGCTCCCCAAATCCTCAAAGTTAAGCTGAAATATGAAAAAAATAAACACATGAGATAATAATAAAATTTTGTAATATCATGCAATTCTGAAAGTTTACTGAATGTATAAAAATAATAGGATATAATGTACCATATATTACATGTATATATAATGTACCATATATTTATGGTTAAAAGGGCTCAAGTTAGCTATGTTATGGTAAGAAGGCATTCAGTGTCATTCTCTTATTTTTTTTATTGGTAAATCGTAGGACGTCAAATATGTTTGATGATAATATGATCCTTGCTTTATTCTTGTAGTTTCACAGGTTAGTTTTAGTATATCCATGCACTTCCCTCCCTTTTATAGTCTTTGTAGTAATAAAACAAATATTTTTTTAAAAAAAATTATTTCTCTTATTACCATTAGAGTCAGATCATCTTTGTGATATGTTTGAACAGCATTTTCCCCTTAACCAGGAAACGTGGAGAATCAGGGATACTATGTAAAGCTTCTGTGCTTGCAAGTCAAATGATTTGTTTTTTACATTTAACCCAATATAGGTTTGGCCAACAGTACATCTCATCTCTTGAAAGAAACTGTGAACAGTATCCTTTCACAAGACCTCAAAAAGCAGCAGGCTTATGGGAAAAGACAGATATATTCAGCTATGTGGGACTGTAACTTATGGGGATTCTAAAAGTTTATAGCCAAAACTTTACATTGGGCTTTATGCCCTTGAAGTAACCAGCTCATCTTTTCAGTGAACAAAAGAATTTTACTCGAAGATATCAAAAAGTACTGATCACTGAATAAAACAGATCACAAACATGTGCTCCTTCTCACAAGTATGTATGCACACGCACAAGAATACAGAAGCTGTGCAATATGAAAAATGAAAGTTCTCCATCATTTTTAGTCCAAGCTTTGCAAGCCGTAGCAGGTTGCGCATGACACAGCATAATGCTTCACAGTCAGCAGTTGTTTGGGATTCTCACACTCAAAAGCTTTAAATGACTCTTGGCTTCAATAACATGGCTATCCATGCTGAGTGACTCGAAGTCAATATCTGTCAAGATTGTATCACATTATGTACTTTCAAAAATTAAATGAAATTAGATTAAGATAACAGAAACAATCCTTGACCAAGTGAACTGAGTGGGAGTGTTGCCTTTTAAGTCAATTAGGTGGTTTGTTGTTTATTTTCAATGGAGTAGCATAACATTTCTACATCTTGTGTACAAAGTTTCATTCAGTGCCATCCTAAACTGAGTTGCACCCTTCCAAGTCCATTGAGATCAATGGCCTTAGAAGAGTGCAACTCAGCTCAGGATGACACAGCTAATGGAGGAGTGGTAAAAGGATATATATTCAGTCACCTGTAAGAGATTTATCATCAGCCTATTTTAGACTTCAGCTATTGAATCTGATTTACATTTTAGCAGAGGAAGTACATACACAGCACAGAAAGTTATGGCAAACATTTTAGGTGGCATGCTATTATACTGGATTTAACAGATGAATACCAGCAGGTTCAGTAAGTCAGCACTAGGGATGGGCACAAACCTAAAAAAGGTGGTTCGATTCAGGGCGACCCACAAACAGAACCGCGAATTAAACTGAATGTGCCTCACAAAAACCAAACTGGTCTGGCAAGTTTGGTTCTCCCTTTCTCCTGGGCACAGTGAGCTACAGTCAAGAGAAAGGGGGCAGGGATCACCTAGGAAGGGGCTTTATTTAACCCTTTTGCTTTATTCCCCCCTTGAAGTGACAGGGAGCAAAACTGAAGAGTTAAATGGCTTGCACCCATGCTGCTCAGCTCTTAGGTTTATATTGCTGCCAGCCATTTAACCCTTCAGTTTTGCTCCCTGCCACTTTGGGGGGAGGGAGTAAAACCAAAGGGTTAAATGGCTGGCCCCAAACAGCTGAATTGAACCCGCCAAAACTCCAGTAAATGTTCGGGGAAGGCGCCTTTCCCCAAACATCAGTTCCCGAGCTCCAAACCGGCCCAAGTTTGGCCTTAATTTTGGCTCTTGAGCCAATTTCTGCCCATCCTTAGTTAGCACAGTGTAAAGTAGTGGCGTTCCAGGCGTAGCATAGTGAAATCAGCTCACATTTATTGATTACATTGGAATGAAAAGAGATAACTTAACCGGTACGAGGCTGGCTTATATTCGTGCACACACTCACACCGAACACACCCCCAATTCCCATGATAGGTTCTATATACATGGCCCAGGTAACAATAGGTTCTCTTCAGGATCCTAGCATTCCCATTGGTCCTCGCTAGGATCCACCGTGGCTATTGTTCTAGACCCGAAGGTCTGTGAGTCTGGTAGACCGCATGGCCAGGCGCACACAGTCGCAGCCATCTTAATACATAACACCCTTCCCCCTTAGTTCCAAAGTACTAGCATACAAAGTCCCACAAGTACTCTGGGCGCTGCCATTCTCTCGTGGAGCGCCGTGGCTTCGATGGGGTGCAGTTTGGCGCGGTTGGCCCAGGGTGTGGTGGCTTGGAGGTGGCGGTTGGTGAGGTCCCAGGAACTTGGAGCAGGCGCTGAGGCTGTATCGGACTCTGCTGGCCCCAACGCAGGTTCCACCTTGCTGTCCTCGGCATCCTGTACCTCCTGGTCGTCGATGGGCAGCAGGTGACAGCACAGTTGGTCTATGTGCCTTCAGATGATCTGGCCATCTTCAGTCAAGACCTCGTATGAGAGCGGTCCCATTACTCTAACCACCCGGGCCGGGATCTAGGGTTTTCCCTGTGCATAGTTTCAGGCGTACACTGGATCCTCAGTATAAAACCCCCGGGGTGTCTCCTGGTTTACCGGGCCTGGGTTGTGGTTGGGTGCCCAGTCCAGGTGAAGCCAGTCCAGTCTGGTTGTCAGTCACCGGCCCATTAAGAGTTCAGTGAAGCAGCGTCCTGTGGCGGTATACGGGGTCGTCTGTTGGCTAAACAAGAAGGCAGCTAGCCTGTAGTCCCATTCCCCTTGGATGATCCAATGCCTCCTTGGTAGTTCACACCATCCGCTCCGCCTGTCCATTGGTTGCCGGGTGGAATGGAGCGGAGTGGACATGTTGAATTCCGTAATACTGCACAAACTCCAGGAATGCAGTTCCATTGTCCGACACCTGGGTGTCGGGGATGCCATGGGTGCTGAAGATCTTCCACATGGCTTTGATTGCGGCTGTAGAACATAGAGGAGACAGAGACCACCTCTAGCCACTTAGAGTAAGAATCAACAAGAATAAAAAAAAGGTCTGTCCCTGGAACGGGCCCGC
The DNA here is from genome assembly GCF_001447785.1 of Gekko japonicus. NCBI lineage: Eukaryota > Metazoa > Chordata > Lepidosauria > Squamata > Gekkonidae > Gekko > Gekko japonicus. The sequence goes on along the minus strand of NW_015166418.1, from coordinate 94,168 downwards.
AAAGTTCAGGTGGACGGGCCCATGGTTTGTGTGAGGATTTCCACTGTCATACTGGAGCCCCGGGAGGGGCCGCCCGTGTTTCCTGGCATGTTTGGCAGTGTTTGACCAGGTCCTCTATCTCCCCGTCCATGCCCAGCCACCATACGTAGCTCCGTGCCAAGGCTTTCATATGTATGATTCCTGGGTGGGTTTTGTGCAGTGCAGCAAGTATGCGTCCTCGCAGGGGGCTAGGGATGACTACCTGACTGCCCCACAAGATGCAGCCTTTGTGGGTGGACAGTTCTTCCTGGCAGGATGAGAATGCTGCGAACTCCGGGCCCACATGCCCTGTGGGCCAGCCCCTTCCCACTCAGTCCCGAACACGGCAGAGGATGCGGTCCTTCCCAGTGTGTTTGGAAACTTCAGGCACCTGTACCGGCCGGTCGGGCAGGTCTTCCAGCAGCAGGATCTAGTGCATGGGGGCCGGGTCGCAGACGGGCAGCAGAAGGCGGCTAAGGGTGTCGGTGTGTCCCATCACCTTGCCTGGGCTGTGCAGCAGGGTGTACTGGTAGCCAGCAAGAAAGATAGACCACTGCAGCATCTGTGGAGACAGCATATGGGGTGTCTGGCGGTCGGGGACCAGAAGGCCCAGCAGCGGTTTGTGATCCGTGAAGGCAGTGAAGGGGCGGCCGTACAGGTAGTCGTGGAATTTACACACCCGACACGATCGGCAGCACCTCCTTGTCTATCTGAGCGTAGTTACGCTCCGCTGCCAACAAGGTGCACAAGTAATATGCTACTGGGACCTTGCGGCCGTCGGCCAGTCTGTGACCCAGGACTGCCCCTACCCTGTAGGGCGATGCATCACAGGTGAGCACCACAGGAGGGACTCATTAAAATGGACCAGGACAGCATTGGAAGTCAGTAAGTCTTTAACAGCCTGGAACGCCGCAGCCTGAGGGGCCCCCCACTTCCATTGCACGTGTTTGTCCAAGAGACGGTGCAGGGCTTGACCATGGCCACTTTGTGGGGGAGAAATGAGTGATAGAAGTTGAGCAGGCCGAGGAAAGCCTGCAGCTCAGGTTTGGAGGAGGGTGTAGGTGCGTTGACGATGGCCGCTATTTTGTCCGGTGTGGGGTGGATTCCGTTGGCGTCGACTTGGAATCCCAGGAACTCGACACTGGGAACCTCGAGGAGACACTTTTCTCTTTTTACTTTAAGGTCGGCTGCGTTGAAGCGCTGCAGGACAGCTCTAAGACGATTGGAGAAGGCTTTGGGAGATGGCACCGCAATCAGAACGTCATTGAAGAAGGGTTGTGCTCTGGGGATTCCTTTAAGCAAACAGTCCATTATCCCCGGAGCTACACTAACCCCAAACTGCAGCCATTTGACTTTAAACGCCCCCCCCAGTGTGTTACGATGGTCTGGGCGTCTGCTGTAGTGTCATCTACTGGCAGTTGCTTGTAGGCTTGTGCCAAGTCCAGTTTGCCAAAGATTTTGGCCCCGGCCAGGGACGCTAGGACATGGCTCTCCACGGGAATGGGATACGCATGGTCTTGGAGGGCCTTATTGACAGTGTATTTGTAGTCTGCACAGATCCTGATGTCCCTGTTGGGTTTGACTGGGGTTACGATAGGGGTCTCCCATTTTGTGTGGGGCACTGGCTCCAGTACCCCCAGCTGACAAGGCAGTTGAGCTCTGCCTCAATCTTGGGCTGGAGTGCAAACGGGGGCTGCCGGGCTTTCAGGCGGAGTGGATGCACTGCGGGATCAAGGTTCAGGGTAACCTGTGGCCCTGTATAGCGGCCAAGTGATCTGTCAAATACAGCCGGGAACTCGTCGCACATGTTACTAAAGTTTCCCGACTGTATACTTTGTATTCCGGTGACGGCCAGGCCCAATGCATCGAAACAGGCTAATCCCAGTAAGCTGGTGAGGCGGCCCTTAACTATGACCAGTTCCAAGGGCCCTTCAAAGGCTTTGTATTTTACGCGGAACTGGCCCACCCATTAATGGCGACCGGGTTCTTTTGGAAGTCAGCGTGAGGCCGGTGTCTTCCAGTGGGGGTCCCCCATTAGGGCAAAGCGTGCGAAGGGTTTCCTCTGAGATTATTGAGAGGGAGGACCCTGTGTCCAGTTCTATTATGCATGGGGCACCCTCTATTAAGACAGTCACTTTAATCTTATTGGTGGACCCCCGGGGCAAGAAATGTACCTGGTTTCGATGTACCGAGGTGCTGTGGAGTTCTGCTGTTTCTTGATGGGTGGTGGCGTGGTGCTGGTGTCCCTTGGAGCGGCAGGCCTGGGTGATGTGGCCCTGTTTTCCGTAGGCGCGGCAGACGGCATCCCAAAAACAGCAGGACCTCCATTCATGTGTCTCTCCGCAGCTTCCGTAGGTCGCTGGTGTGCTGGAGGATGCAGTGGACAGTGATGGGTGAGAGTCACGGCAAGTGGGCTGATGGACCTGAAGCGCCTCTTTTTCATCAGAGGAGGTAGGGGCACCCCCTGGCAATACCTGGTGGGTCGCAGACAATGGCGGACGATCCCGATGCGACCTCTCGAACGCGTTGGCGGTCTGGAGTGCTGTCTCGAGCTTCAGGTCAGTGGTTCCCTTGAGCTTTCTGTGTAGCTTGGGATCACGGATGCCCGAGATGAACTGCATGAGGATGATCTCTTCGATCCCTGGCAGCTCGCAGTCTATGGTGAGCTGGCGTAGCTTGGCCATGTAGACGGTGGCTCCTTCTCCCGCTTTTTGCGTTTGTGCCCATAAATCCATTCGCCTCGCCATTTTCATGGGCTTTGGCGCGAAATAATCATTCAGGACTTTGAGGAGATCCTTGTATGTTTTGTCTTCCAATTTGGCTGGTGCTATGAGGCCCTTGGCCAGACGGATGGTGGCTACCCCACACAAGCTTATTAGCAGGGCCCGTTTCTTACCGGTGTCAGTGATGTCATGGAAGGTGAGGTAGTTCGTCAGCTGGTCTACCCATGCTTCCCAGAACTCTGGATGCATGTGGTCGAAAACTTCGATGGTTCCTGGAGCTGCAGCCATGACTCGAGGGCGGTGCGGGGAGCGATGATCAGAGGAACGGTGCGCGGTGCGGTGCTTCTGAGGAGTGATGCGGGGCACGATGTCCTGTTGATCGGTGACAGTCCGGAGAGAGTCAGGCTCGCTCATCGGGATCCCACTTCGTCGCCAGTGTAAAGTAGTGGAGTTCCAGGCATAGCATAGTGAAATCAGCTCACATTTATTGATTATATTGGAACAAAAAGAGATAACTTAACCAGTACAAGGCCGGCTTATATTCATGCACACACTCACACCCAACACACCCCCAATTCCCATGATAGATTCTATATACATGGCCCAGGTAACGATAGGTTCTCTTCAGGATGACTACCCGGACACAGCCGCAGCCATCTTAATACATCACAGAAAGGCAGTTTATCCTACTCTTATATAGTTTATCTACTAAAATTTGCAATTAACAGTGCAATCCCATGCAAAGTTTGATTTCAGTGAGGTAATACTAACTGTTCATCGTAAGACTGAACTGTAAATCATTTATTTACTAACTACATTTTTATCTTGCCCTCTTCCAAGTAGCTCAGACTGACACTGATCTCTTCTCCTCCATTTTATTCTCCAAACAATCCTGTGAGTTAAGTTAGGCTGAGAGAGAGTGACTAGTCTATGGTCCCCCAGCAAGCTTCATGGCAGAGCTGGCAATTGAATCTGGGTCTCCTAAGATCCTAGTCCAACACTCTAACTACCACACCACACTGGCTGTCTCACTTCTAGTGTGGGATAGAATTTACAGAAATACTGGTCAATGAAGTGCACCTGTTCCAAAGTACAAGTGCCACTGGATTTCATTTCTATAGCCCCCAACACAAGCCATTATAATGAATCTTAGCAGGCTCTTTTAATTCTTACCAGTTTACAAAGAAATATTTCTGGCCTGTAAAAAAAAAATCATCTCAATTTGCTTATAAAAGTCAAAAGGTTATATATTTCTGAGTAGCCAATTATAGGAACTCACCGGCAAGGCAAGATTCTGACAACATCATTTGGTTTGTAACCTTCGATACAAACTGCACAGTTATCAAAATCAGATTCTGTTTCCTGTGGAAAAAAATACAATGGAATTAATCTTTTTAGGCAAAAGTAAAAGATACCAAGAGAAAGTGATGTAAACATTACAAAATATTTTCACATTCTGAGGGCTTGGTCTAGTCTACTGTAGGTATCATGTGAACGTATAATGGATCCTGCTTTCTCCACAGCTCACCTCAGCAACTCAACAGTGTTCAAGGAAATTCAATATATCTGTGCATGACTGACATATTAAGGTCCATCCCCCCTCCCAGTTCAGTCTTTTGTAGCAGGAAGTATTTGATGAAAAAAGTATTGATTTCCCCCCCTTCGTCTATAGCATTTTCCCCATAGCACACGTTCTTGTTTTTGCTTGTTTAAAGAAGATTTGATTTTTTTTTACCTTATCACCCTTCCTTATTGTTCTGACCTGCAGCTTGCTGATTGCTTTCTTTGCAGCATCTCCAAGACGGCGCTGAAAATGCAAAACATCGCTCATCAGTAAATTTATTTATTTAGCTTATTTATAGCCTGCCATTCTTTAAAGAACAGAACAGTACCATTGTTCTTACATGGTTCTTCAGCAGCCATTTCATAATCCAAGATTGTTTTAAATGAAATTGGAACAATTCTTAACTGCAAACCATTAGATCCAGAGAGGTCACCATTATGGAGAATAGAACAGGCCCTGGGCTGTTTGGTAGCTGAATTATCATTTATTAGACTGTAATAAAGTTTATCAACAATTATCAGATGCATAACAGTAGCTTGGATCCTGCCCAAAAGTTGCACAGGTGCTAGGGCGAGTGATTTTACTAATTTCCCCAGCCCAGCTATTCCTAGGGATCCTCTGCCCCCATGAACAGCATTTCAGGGGGCATTGGGGGCTGCAGTGAGGAAGGAGGAAGCAGAAAGATATGCTCTGAAACCAAAAATCCTTCCATCCATGAAAATTTTAGGTGAGACCCAAGTAGAGTTGTCAGGTCCTTCTTTGCTGGTGGGGTACTTGGGGTCATCCCGGTAGGAGGTGGGGATGCCCCCAACACAATGATGTCACACAGAAGTGGCATCATAATGTTGGGGACCGGCGCCCCACACGCCTGAACTCCAAGTGGTAAATTCATGGCTGTAGTTCAGGAGCGCCCCCCCCACAAACAGCATTTAAAGGGACCCTTTAAAGTGTTGTCAAAAAGGGGGGGGGGGGGGGGCTGAATTCCAGTGCCGAATTCACCACTTGGGAGTTCAGGCATGTGGCCAACAGCCACCCCTCTCCTTCCCTCCTGCAAGATTTAAAGGGCCCTACAGCTGATTGACGGGCCATGTGCTCTGACTGATCAGCTGAAGGGTCCTTTAAATCTTGCAGGAGGGGAGGGAGAGGGGTGGCCACTGATGGCCTGTCTTAAGGGCAGGGCTTCCCGGCACCAACCAGTTGGCCAGCAGAAGGCAGGAGCCCACAAAATCAGGGGACTCCCCCACCCTAACCTGGGAACTGGCATCCCTAGACCCAAGCCAGTGTCTATTTAATTTTTTAAAAATATCAAATCGCTTGCTTACAATTTTAATGCCAATAGCTCACAAAGTAGAATTCTTACTCACAAGACTCCACAGCTTAGAGGGAGCATTGTTTTCCACAATAAAACAGCAATGGAGTCGTTATTTCCAAGAAAAGCAAAAACTCCCCTCCTCCGTGTTGCTGTGGCATGAAAAACAGTTGGGTGGGGAGACAGGAGCCCTGTGGTGGTGTTCTGAGCCCAAACAGGCTCTGTTTTATTTTTTCACTGCACGGTCAGGGGTGTGGCCTAATATGCTAATGAGTTTCTGCTGTTGGGTGTGGCCTATTATGCTAACAAGTTCCTGCTGGGATTTTTCTACAAAAAGAGCCCTGGCAAATGTGACACCAATTTTTAAATAGGGATCCAGAGGGGAACCAGGAAATTACAGGCCAGTCAGCCTAATGTCTGTCCCAGGCAAATTAGAAGAAACTGGAATCAAAGATAGAATAGTTAGGCGCATAGAGGGACAAAACCTATTGTGGGAAAATCAGCATGGCTTGTGCAAAGAGAAGTCCTGCCTCACCAACCATTTAGAGTTCTTTGATAAAGTGAACAAGCATGTAGACCACAGTGACCCCACAGACATTATATACCTGGACTTTCAAAAGGCTTCTGACAGGGTACCTCACCAAAGACTCCTGAGTAAACTTAGCAGTCATGGGCAGGGCCGGATTTAGATTAAGAGAGGCCCTAGGCTACTCCACTTGTGAGGCCCCTCCCAATCCCCCACCCTCACGACTAGAAGAAAATGGAAGAGTGTTATAAACAAAATTGAGTGAAGCCAAGGATGATGACAGATATTTAAAATTCTCAGTGCGGACAACCTCTCTTGAGACATCGTGGCCCTTAATTAATTTTTAATTCTTTTGAGTCTTGAAAAACTCCTCTCCCCAGCGGTTAGTGACAATAAAGCTAAGAAATAGCCGCAAGATTGCTTCCACATTAGGAAAGGCCATCTGAATTTTTCCTTGTATATAATTTGATAAAGGTCTGTATGAGACAGAGAGTGCTCTTCTGTAAGCCTATGACTTTGTGTCACATACAGATGAAAGTGCAAAAGTACATCAATAAGTTTCAGGTCAATATCTTCTGGGTATGCTTCCATCAACAGTTCAACACCTTGCTGAATTTCTTGCTTAGATGCTGTCAGATTAACAAGAATGGGAAACAATTGTGCAACATCACTGTACACAGTATTTCTTTTTAAATTGGCTTCAAGTGCATCTAATATAGGAATAAAGGATTTTATCCTAAACTTATCTCTTGAAGAAAGTGCATCTAAGGCATCAGGTGCACTTCTGTCATTTCTTTGCCATTACAAGACAAATGTGGACAAACACGACCTAATCAGAGAACAAGTATAAAGAAAACAATTGTGAGAGTCTGACCCACAAATCAAGCAGTCAGCAAGACTTGCAAAAAATGCTTCCTGTGTATTACAGTCTAAATTCCTACAAATCATAAGAAAATCCTAGAACAAGCATACATAATCCGTCTGCGGATTATATAACAACGTTTCAAAATTGGATCTTCCTCAGGAATATTAGAGTGGTACAAAAGGTCTCTTGCTCTTAAAGTGCTTTACAACAAGTCATGAAAGATAATACAATTCATTCAAATAGGACGCTGATCTCAATATGTTCAGGCTCAGATATGCTGCTTCTTTGCTGTTTGCTTACTCTTTGTCTCCTTGTTTTGTAGTTAACATTTGACAAGGTGGCTTCTGCTTGTTTCTCAAGCTCATCAAAATCTTCTCTAATTTTCCTTAAAAAATCCAGAAGTGAACTGTACAAACTTGCACAATAACAGGTCTGATTTTTGAAGGACTTTGCTGACCTTGTGAAAATGACCTAGCACACGGGTCCAAAAATGCAACATAAACACAAATTCCAGTTCTTCCATTTTTTTGTGAAAGATTGTTAACTTGAAGTCTGGTCTCCCCCTTTCCATTAACGTCAGAGTACGAATTGACTGAGGGCATCAGTGATAGCACTGTAACTTTCCAAATGGCTTTTGTGTGTGCTTCCCACCTAGTGTCTGACAAAGATTTAGGCACTTGAGACTGAGATGGCAAAAATGATTTTAGAACTGCCCATCTCTTTGTGGAGGATGAAAAGAAGGTACAAATTTCATTGATAATGTCAAAACAGTTCACTGCATCAAGGCAGCAATCCACAGCTGAACAGCCTACAAGATTTAAAGAGTGACCTGTGCATGGAATAAATCTTGCAAAATTCCCCCCCCCCCAATGATTTTTTGCTGCATACCATTGTACTTCCCAGCCATGTTGGCAGCATTGTCATAAGACTGCCCGCGGCATTTTCTAAAGTCAATTTCAAGCTCAGTAGTGAAATAGTTGAACACTAAATCAGCCATGCTTTCTCCTGAGTGGTCTTTTAGCTCAAGGAAAGTTAAAAATCTCTCAGTTGGCAAACCATCTTCAGGTGATACATAT
>NW_015166418.1:83087-85216 GCF_001447785.1 Gekko japonicus | reverse complement strand
ACAGGAGGAAGCAAAGGTGTGAGGAACAGGATAACCATTCCGCAAGTTTCTTGCGGGTCTCCACTTGTACATATCTGATAATTAAAGTCAACTGATCAGTATGTGAAATGTCAGGAGTGGAATCTACTGAAAAGCTGAAATATCCAGCCTTTCTCACAACAGCCAGAATTGCATCCTTAACTTGTTTTTGCCATGAGTCGAATCATTTCCTCACATATAGTTCTTGATAAATAAGAGGGATTGCCTGATCCAGAATGTCCATACCGATTGATATGAGCAAGTAAAAATGGATCAAATTTTGCCACTAGTTCTAATAGACCAAGATAATTGCCATTATTTGGAGATCCAAAGTGTTCATTGTCTCCTCTGAATGGTAAGGCCCGTTCTACAAGAGTGCATATTACAGCAATAATTCTCTCCATGACATGCTGCCAGTACTGCTGTTCTGCTTTTATTTGTTACTCTAGCTTGGAAGTTAACGTTTGCCCTTGCTTCCTTGTTAGGTAGGTAGGCATTCCTATGCTTCTCTGAGTTTTCATAAGTTTGGATAAGATGGGGGGGTTGCCAGTCATCAAACCCTTCAGTAGCTAAAGCTGTGGAAGAAGATGCAAGGTTTGGAAAGAGTTTACAAAGAAAGCAATAAATCTGGCCTTAAGAGGGAGAATATACAAGCCACTCTTGGCTATATGTTACCCCATTTGCTTTTGTTGAATAAAAAAGAGCTTTTGTGCAAAACCTGGACTGCGTTTTGTACACTCACTTGGAATTTGAAAACCTTCCACAATGATGCAGAACTTGAGAGGGACCCCTCTCTACCCAATACGATACTTCCTCATGTGATAATTCTGACCACAAACCAAATCTGTTACAGTAGATCTATCTTTATCTGCATCTGGAACTCCTTGGACTTGGCCTATCTTACCAGGTGTGAACTGCAAAATCTGACTATTTACATTATTTTCTTGTAGCTCTTTAGCCTTTTCCTGTCCAGTAAGTGACTCTTGAATTAGTTCTATATTTTCAATTTGAGCCAGCATCATGGCTGCTTCCTCATAATCAGCTTGCTGTTCCACATCCTGCTTCGCTGTTTCTCTTTCAGGGAGGTTTTTGTCTGGTTGCATGCTAGTAGTTGGCTCAGGCTGGATAGCTTCACTGCTGGCTCTTGTTGCTTCAATGAGTGGTTGATGCATAAAAGCAGTGATTGGTATTAACTTCATTACCATAGCATTTTCAAGTCTCTGTCTCTTGCGCTTGCTAGCACCACTTTCAAATCTTTTACTCATGCTCAGATTAGAATCTAAGAATAAAAAGTAAAATTAATCTTCAACCGGATAAACACATGGATCAGAGGTCCATCAGTGGCTATTGGCACAAGGTATAGATGGTTGCTGCTGAAGGGTTACAGAATTCAGTTTTCCACTGTGGCGAAACGGGTGCCCACCCTCAGCCCTGGGGGATTGAGTAGCCGGTTTGTGGCTCGTGAGCCCTGCTTCGCCTTCCCACCTCCTTGGTGGGCTTCTGTCACTCTTCAGTAGCTGCCACCACTCACTGACTTCCCTATGTCTTTCTTGAGGAGCAGTGAGACCCCTCTGGCTGCTCATGGGGATTGGAGATGAAACCCCCTAACTTTAGGTTACTCCTGGAGGGTTGGCACCTGCACATTTTGGGGATTTTTCCCTCCCAGGACCCTTCTTAAGGCACTAGTAGTGGGCAGAGCGGGAGAGACTCCATGGTCAGAGCACCAGACTGGGGTTTTAAACAAAGATTTTATTGACTATTTACAAGTAACAGGATTTTAAACGCAAAAAGGCACTTTAAATCAAACAAAGGAAAACACCACTGGGCACAAATAAAATACGACCAAACACAGTTCCTCTGTCCCTGAACTGATCCCTATACTTATTTTCCCTCGGGATGAGGTTCCGTTACCAACCTGCAGCCTGGCCTCCTGACTTCTACAGGTAGTTCTGGATCCCTGTGAGGATCCCTTCCCACTGCTGCCTTCCCTGATCCCCAAGGCCTCTCTCTGCCTGTGGGCAATCTGCAGCAAAAGCCTGCTGGCCTCTCTGAGGGTTGCAGGATGACTCCTCGCTCCCAGGCTGGCTGGAGCATTTATATCTTCTGACTCC
>NW_015166418.1:77856-80890 GCF_001447785.1 Gekko japonicus | reverse complement strand
GGGACCCCACGAGGGCAGCAAGGCGCTCACAAAGTGATGGAGAATGCGGGCAGCCTAGGCCCGCTACAGCGCCCCCTACCGCGACTCCCGCCCCCTTCTGGGTGGCAGCCGCCCTCGGACCGGCTGGGCCAACCTAACCCCGCCGCCGTGGACGAGGAAGGGTCCTCCAACGAGTCCGAAGACTCTGACGCCAGTCAGGAATCAATAAAGGCGCGCCCGGATTTAGCCCGCGCCCCAGGAGCCACCATGGATTTGGCGCAGTTAGGCCAGTGGATGGCTGAACATCAGGCACAGCTATTGCGCGATCTCACCCAGCAGCAGCAACAGGCGCAGACCCATATGATGCGTGACCTACAGCAGGTAGTGCAAGCGGTGGGTCAAGCCGCGGTCACCGGCGTAACCGCCTCGGCTACGACAAGAACCCCATGGCCGGCATTGACGCGACTCGGACCCGAAGATGACATAGAGGCCTACCTGGAGGCATTTGAACGAGCCGCCACGGCGGCCCGATGGCCGGCAGACCAATGGGCGTCCATTCTGGGCCCCTATTTGACGGGGGAGGCGCAGGCCGCAGTAAAAGCGTTGGAGCGAGCGGATGTCACATCCTATGAAAAAGTAAAGGCAGCCATCCTAGATAGGTACGAAATCACATCCGATACCCACCGACAGAGGTTCCGGTCCCTGACACACGTCGCGGGAGGGCGTCCTCGCGCTACGATAGCCGCGCTCAAGGAATCGGCCACACGATGGTTGGCCCCCACGTCCGCTGACGGAAAACGAATCGTGGAATTGGTGGTGGTCGAACAGCTCCTGCAGATAATGCCGCCCCGCGCCCGCCATTGGGTAGCCTGTTGGCGACCCACCCGCCTGGCTGAGGCGCAGGAGCTGTGGGAGAACTACCAAGCGGCCGAGGGACGCGAGCCGCCAAGCAAGCCCGAGGGAACCAAACCGTATCGCACTCCGGCGCAGATGGGCCGGGGCCCAGCAAACCCAGGTGACAAGAAAAACCCCGGAGTAATCCTGCCAGCCAACCCGGTGCGAAGGGGCGGCCTCCGGCCCTCGGTACCTCCGTTCATTCCCCGGGGGTTTCCGGGCGGCCCGACGGGGGCCGGAAGGGGACGAGTAGGGTCCACACCTTCGGCTACGGCCACTGAACCAACACTTCCGGGCGGCAGGGCCCCGATGGAGATCGGTCTGTGCTACACCTGTGGGCAATGGGGTCACTTAAAACGCGAATGCCCCATGATGGAGTGTGATCTGGGAGAGGATTACGCTTTACAGGAAGCAGAAGTCGGGGCACGGCCACCAGCGTGGACCATTGAAGTGCGCATCGGGGGACGCCGGTGGGACGCCTTGCTGGACAGCGGCAGCTCCATCTCCATGATATTGTCAAGCCTATTGCCAGATTGGCTGCCCGTCGTTCGCTGGGCCACTATCGTCTGCTTCCACGGTCACTCCGAACGCTGTCCGGTGGTACAGGTGGCCGTCCAATACCTGGGGCAGATCTTTGAAGTGCCCATGGCTCGGATGGCCCAGTTACCCTGCAAGGTGTTGTTGGGGCGCGATGCCCCTGGCCTGATGACAGCCCTGCGCAGATATCATGAGGAGGACCCTGCGCAGGCCGGACCGTCAGGACAGCACGACGTAGCGGCCGCGGAAGGGTCGACCAGCACCAACCAGGCCGCCAGAGAGACACCGGCACACCAGGGGGAGGCGGGGCCGACGGTGGCCGACGACTCCCTGGACGACGACCCTGGAGAGGGTACCTCGATACACGAGCACGCCCCGAACGACCTGCATGGAAGTTGGATCCGGGACCCCACGTTCGTAGCCGCCCAGGAGCAGGCGGCAGAGTTGGCCAAACTGCGGGACCAAGTGGCGGTAAGGGACGGGGTCGTGTTAGACTCCCGCCGGGGGAACAGGCTACCACACATCGTACAGCAGGGGGGCGTGTGGTTCAGAAGGGCAAAGGGGCGGTTGGGGCCTATAGAACAGCTGTTGATCCCTGCCGGGTATCAGATGGAGGCCATGGGGTGGGCTCATGACCATCAATGGGCGGGGCACCAGGGTTTCCAGAACACGATAACCCGTATTCTATTCTATTTCTTCTGGCCCACTGTGGCTAAAAACGTGCGGGGTTTCTGCCGTTCATGTGCCACATGTCAACGGATGACCTCTCGAGCCGCCCCAAAGGCCCCCCTGTCACCCATCAAAGTAACAGGGGAACCGTTTGAGAAAATCACCATGGATTTCGTGGGGCCACTACCGCGGACTCCCAGAGGGGCCCGCTATATCCTGGTGATAATGGATTATGCTACCCGCTACCCAGAGGCGGTTCCCCTCCCCAGTCTGAAGAGCGCAGGGGTAGCCAGGGCCCTCATGCACCTCTTCGCGCACGTGGGCCTACCCAGGGAGATCCTGACAGATCGTGGCTCCCCCTTCACGGCCCGATTGATGCGCCAGGTCTGTGACGTTTTGCACATCCGCCAGCTATTCACCACGATCCATCACCCCCAGACCGATGGGCTGGTGGAACGGATGAATCAAACCCTGAAGGCTATGCTGAGGAAAGTGTCGCGAGAACGCCCCACCGCATGGGACCTTTTACTGGATCCTGTGTTGTTTGCGATCCGCGAGTCCCCCCAGGCTTCTACCGGGTTCACCCCTTTCGAGCTCTTGTACGGCCGTAACCCCAGGGGAATCCTGGGACTGGTTGAGGACCGATGGGCGCGTCCCGCTAGGGCCGGAACTGAGGAGGAAGTAGCGGAATATGTGACGCGGCTGCAAGAACGACTGCAGTGGGCGCAAGCGCAAGCCCGAATCAACCTGCAGCAGGCACAACGGACCCAGAAGCGATACTATGACCGGCACGCTCAAGCCAGGACGTTCCTCGAGGGAGCGCAGGTCCTGGTGTCTCGGCAGGTCCTGGCACGAACACAAGGGGATCCGTGGCAGGGGCCATACCCCATCACCCGGGTATTGGGTCCGCTTTCTTATGAAGTCCAGTGTGGTCCGCTTCGGAAGCATCGGAAGA
>NW_015166418.1:76234-77841 GCF_001447785.1 Gekko japonicus | reverse complement strand
GGAAGAGGCTGCACGTCAACCACCTGAAGGAATGGAACCCACGTCCACCCACGGATCACGCCTGCCTGGGAGACGATCCCACCGGGCTCCGTGAAGGAACCGTTCCGTGGGCCGTGACAGAGGAACCGGCACCCGCGCCGGTGTTGGACGAGGACCTCAGCCCGGAACAACAAGCCCAGATGCGACAGGTAGTCGCCCAGGTTCCCGGGGTCTTTGCCAATACCCCGGGCTATACTCAATTGGCTACCCACCGTATAGTCACCCAACCTGGGAAAGTCGCGAGGGCTCGGTGGCGTCCCCTACCCCGAAAGCAGTGGGACATCATTGGGCAAGAGGTACAAGACATGCTTCGCATGGGGGTTATCGAGCCGTCGCAGAGCGCGTGGCGTAGCCCCGTGGTGTTGGTGCCAAAGCCGGACGGGACAGTCCGGTTCTGCGTAGACTACCGCGAGGTAAATAAGCTGTCCACGTTCGACGCCTACCCCATGCCCCGCGCCGATATTTTGATAGACCAACTAGGGCAGGCCAAATACCTCACGGCCTTGGACTTGACAAAAGGGTACTGGCAGGTGCCGGTACAGCCCGAGGATCGGGAGAAGACGGCCTTCGCCGCTCCCCAGGGTTTGTTTCAGTTCCGCCGCATGCCCTTCGGCCTACAAGGGGCATCAGCCACGTTCCAGCGGTTAGTGGACAGGGCGCTCTCGCAGTGCACCGGATATGCACGAGCATATATCGACGACATCGTCGTGTGTAGCCCCGACTGGCCGACCCATTTGGAACATGTGCGATCCGTCTTGGCGGCACTACGAGATGCAGGACTCCACGCCAACCCCCGGAAAAGTCGCCTGGGCTTCCAAGAACTCCGCTATCTAGGTTTCCTGGTCGACAAAGGGCAGCTTCGCCCCCTTCCCGAGAAGGTGACCTCGGTCGAGACGCATCCACGGCCCGTGACGAAGCGACAGCTCCATCGGTTTCTAGGGATGGTGGGATATTATAGCAAATTTATCCCGCATTTCGCTACCAAAGCCGGGCCACTGACAGATTGTCTGAGAAAGACACAACCCAACGCGATTCGGTGGACGCAGTCGGCAGTACAGGCCTTCGATACTCTGAAGAGCAGTCTGTCTGGGGAACCCGTTCTACAGAATCCCGATTTCTCTCTTCCGTTCTCCCTCCATACGGACGCCTCCAACACGGGGCTGGGGGCCGCCCTTACACAGGAGTTGGGTGGGGTAGAAAGGCCAGTGCTTTTCCTGAGTCGGAAGTTACAACCCGCGGAGGTGAACTACTCGACGGTGGAGAAGGAAGCCCTTGCGGTTAAGTGGGCCGTGGGCGCCTTACAGTATTACTTGACTAACAACCCTTTTCGCCTGGTCGTCGACCATGCGCCCCTGGTATGGTTAGAGCGCATGAAAGATCACAATCCCCGCATCCTCCGATGGTATCTCTCTCTCCTTCCCTTTCAGTTCGTCATCCACCACCGGGCAGGCCGCGAACACCGAGTGGCAGACTACCTCTCACGTATCCACGAGGAGCCCCCTGCACCGGACTTAAGGGGGGGGTGTGTCCCGGTGGCCACCGGGCCTGCCCCGGACGGCTCCCGGATA
>NW_015166418.1:70923-75874 GCF_001447785.1 Gekko japonicus | reverse complement strand
GGTGACGTAACCCCTGAAGGCCCCGTGTCTGAGGCAAGCCCTCCTCAAGCGCTGGGACGTTCCCCTCTTTCCGTCTCCGCCCCGCTCGGCGCCCCAGCCACACGGTAGGTGCTCCGTGATGGCGGGAGCGCGACGGCAAGCGGCGGCGGGACCCCACGAGGGCAGCAAGGCGCTCACAAGGCCCTAGGCTTCAGCCTACTTAGCCTATACATAAATCTGGCACTGGTCATGGGATAAGAGGATGGGTGCTCTTATGGATTAAAAAACTGGTTAAATGATAGAAAGCTAAGAGTAGGAATCAATGGCCAGTTCTCACAATGAAAGGAGTAAGCAGTGGGGTCCCATGAGAATTGGTATTGGGGACGGTACTGTTTCATTTATTCCTCCATGACCTGGAACTAGGAGTGAGTAGTGTAGTGGCCAGCTTTGCAGATAACACAAAATTATTCAGGATGGTGAAAACCAAGGCTGAGCGTGAAGAGCTCCAAGAAAACCTCCACAAACTGGGTAAGTGGATGACAATGTTCAGTGTTGGTAAATGTAAGGTGAGGCACACTGGAACAAAAAAACCCCATCTTCAAGTATAGGCTAATATCGGTCTGAGCTTGCTGAGACTGAAAAGATTTTGAGGTCATAGTGGGCAGCTCAATGACAGTGTCAACCCAGTGTGCTGCAGCATTAAAAAAGACAAACTCTATGTTAGAGATTATCAGGAAAGAGATTGGCAATAAAACAGCCGATATTGTAATGTCCCTGTATAGATCTATGGTGCAGCCTCATTTGGAATACTATGTACAGTTCTGGTCACTATATCTCCAAAAGGACATTGCAGAGCTGGAAAAAGTATAGAGGAGGGCAACCAAGATGATTAGGGGGTCGGAGCACCTTCCCTATGAGGAAAGGCTGAAGAGTCCGGGATTTTTCAGTTTAGAAAAGAGACAACTAAGGGAGAACATGATAGAGATTTCTAAAATTATGCATGAGGTTGACCATGTTGACTGAGAAATTTTTCTCCCTCTCCCCAAATACTAGAACTCGAGGGCATCTAAGGAAGCTGATGGGCAGTAGGTTCAGACGGACAAGAGGAAATACTATTTTACACAGAGAGTGATTAAAATGTAGAATTCGCTGCCAGAGGATGCAGTGATGACCATAGGAATAAACAGCTTTAAAAGGGGATTAGATAGATTCATGGAGGATAAATCTATCAATAGCTACTAGCTATGGAGAGTTAGGGAAACCTCCATTTTCAGGGGCACTAAGCCTCTGAATCCCAGAGCCAGAAGGCAACATCAGGGCCTTGATATCTGTACGGTCCAAAGAAACTTAAAATTTACAAAGGGTCTTAGCAATTCCTCCTTTAAAGCCGGAGCATCCACTGAATTAACCCTCTTCTGGCTACTCTCATAAGCCGCAAAGGATACAGACCCAAAAATGTAGATGGTTGGCTTCACCACGGTTTTGTGTTTTTTTTAACACCACTGGACATGTATCCACAAAAACATCACAAACAGGTACTTCAGCGTACCTGTAGTTAATATGGAATCTAATTTGCTATGCAAGTGAGTGATTTTATCTGCAAAGCAATGTAAACAATCTCTTCTCCACAGAATATTAGAAGCCATTGCAAGTGGGGAGAGAAGGGAGTACCAAAAATCAGTCAGCTGGCCAAATGTTTGGTTATTTCCTCCTGGGGCCCCAGTTGTAAAAAGCCTCCTATAACTTTTAACAGCATGAACAGATGGTTTTATACAGACGCAAGGGGGGGGGTAAGGTTTCCTTGGTGCCACCAAAACTATAGAATAAATTTTAAACTTCTAGAGTAATGGGATATAAAAACAGCACTCCAGAAAATGTATATACTTGCACAATACAAAGAACTCAGGCATACAGTGAATGAGAACTTTGTACCTAATGGCTACCAGCCAACTTCTTACTGTTAGGTTTTATTCCTATTTGTTGTGTGCCACTTTTAAAAAAAGGGACTGGGGAGAAATCTCAGTTCTGGGTTTTTATTCATAGGACTGGATGACCAGTATAAAGCACCTCTCCTCCACAGACTATCAAAAGTCATTTCAAGGGGTGTGGCGTCGGCGCTGAGTGTGATGGACGCTTAAAGGAGCAGCTTCGCACTCCCCCCACATCTGAACCATAAAATCACAGTTTTATTTTACTTTCTTACGTCCACTACATGAATACTGAATTAAATAATATGGCAACATCTTCTATAGGCAGTCACGAAGCCTGCTTCATCCAAATCTGCTGAGGGAGAAACAGACGAGGTAAACAACATGGCGACATATTTTATGGAAGACATTGAGGCTGGTAACAAACTCTTATTGTATTTGAATATACCCATCCCGATGGACCCAGACAGACCCTTGGGAAAAAGAGGAATGCAGTTCTCACCAACCAAAGAAAATAAAATGGTTATCAGACGTGTTTAGATCCCAGGGTTCTCCCAAAGCTGAATAGCGCGGTTGTTCTAACAGGGTTTTGTTATGTTACTCTGACAACTTATATGCCTACCAATTATATGATTTAGTTATATAGTTATAAAACAAAAACGTTCGGGGGAGGGGGGAATTTCTCTGTTCTGCTCTCTTATTTAGTACACTCCTTTATTCCTGGGGAGACCTCCATTAACCAACATAGAGCTTGCCTCTGTGTGGTTAAGTAGGACTGTATCAAAGTTCCTTTTATAAACTGGTTTAAAACTTAATTGTTACACTGATAATAAATAGTCTTAGCACTACTTACTTTATTTGTATTTGATCTTATAATAATCAATTGTTCCTGCTCCGATCTGCACAATCATTCATCTAATCAATTTTCATATTGCCAATTAATTTTTTGGTTATTATCTTTAAGTATATGCTTCAGAACTAAGGAATTGATAGACTATACATTGCTCAATAATTAACTACAATCAAATTTAATCTATCTTTTAATTGTTACTCTGATAGCTTATAGACTCAGAAATAATTACATTACTCGCATGTGATTTTTCAATAATTAATTACTTCTTACTTGATTTGCATATCCAACACTTTATACATATTTTTAATTTCCAACTACACCTTTGATTGTTATCTTCGGGCATACCCTTCTGAACTAGAGGATTGTTAGACTGGTTAGACATTGATTAATGACTTTATACAATCAATTTTACACTTCTGGTTCATTATTGAATTTTTCCCCTTTTTGATTTTTTCTTTTTTAAATAACCTAGATTACAGATTAACTGATTGATCCTTAATTGTTTATTGCATGAACTTTGTGATTTAATTGTTTATTGCATTAACTTTGTGATTTATTGTTCTGAATTCTTATAGCCTGTTCTCTTACTCACAGTGTCATTGTGTAGTATCACACAAAATTGTGCATTCTAGGAGACATACTAGTCTGAACAGCAATACAAATATTTAAAGGAAATCTCACATAATACAAGCTTTCATAGCGCTACTGTCAAGCATACGCACTTCATATTTCTGCTCTGAAGTATTGATCTTAAGAAAGATATTTTTGCTGTCCTTTTGCATTTTTAGCCTTATAGATAGCTGCTCTGTTTATCATTCATAACTCTTCTAGGACTTGCCTATTAAATTTCACAACACACCTATTAAAATAGAGGATTCATAACCAACACGCTATAGTACTGTATCTCTAACCTACTTTGCCATCTCACGTTTTCAACCTTCTTAATGGAGCCAACATGGAAATTTTTGTCTCTAAATGTGAGAGGGCTGAATAATCTCATAAAACGGAAAAGGATTTTGACAAATATAGCCAAAACAAGATCCAATATTGTCTTGTTGCAGGAAACTCACTTACACACATCCACTCCATCCCTTTTAAAAGCTGCATGGATCCAGCAGCAATTTCATGTGACAGGCAACTCCAAATCAAGGGGGGTGGCAGTTCTAATTTCGGGGAGTACAAGATTTCAACACCAAGGGACAAAATCCAATCCTAGAGGAAGATATCTTTTTATCAAAGGCATCCTAGATGAAAAGAAAGTAACCATTGCTTTGATTTATGCATCAAACGAAAATCAACTGGCATTTTTGGAGGAAGTTCTTCTAACATTACAATCCTTCCAAGAAGGTGAACTGATAGTGGAGGGGAGACTTTAACAACATTGTCAGCAACAGTCTGGACAGATCTCATCTTCCCAGCAGAAAAAACAAAGGAAATCATCAAAACACTAAATTAGCAGCTCTCTTTGAGAGGTTCCAACTCATCTATGAGTTTGGAGTTTGGAGACATTTACATGGGTCTGAAAAAAACTACACCTACTATTCACCGAGGTTTAAAATGTATACACATATAGATTATATACTGGTCTCCAACTCTTTGATCATTCGTGTGAAGGACTCTGATATTAATCCCATTATGTGGTCAGACCATGCAGGCGTGAGCTGTTCTATACTTTCAACTTCACCAATAAATGACTCGAGACAATGGAATCTGAACAAATTAATTCTTTATAACAAATCTCATGTCAATCAAATTGAAAGCTTCATCCAACAATATCTGAAAGAAAACATCAACAACGAAACCTCCTCTTCCATCGTGTGGGATGCACTTAAGGTTGTTTTATGAGGCCAACTAGTCTCATTAACATCACACCTAAAGAAGGAGAAAGAAGCTCTTAAACTGGAAATACAAACAAGAATACGTCAATTGGAAAAACTTCATAAAGATAGAGGTGGCAAGAAGAACTATCAAAAGCTACTCACTGAAAGGAAACTGTTAGAATCTTTAGAAACCACGAAGATTCAGAAGAATTTACTGTTCCTCTTTTTTTTTAAGCCCCTGAGGGGATTTATTATTATTTTTTATAATACTACAAAACTATAATAGAAATAAGGAAGGGGGAACTACATATACAGGATAAAGAAAAGAACCCACTACTATCTAAAAACCCAAGAGAGGAGATCTTCATTTC
>NW_015166418.1:10454-70793 GCF_001447785.1 Gekko japonicus | reverse complement strand
AGTCCTCTCCGGAAGAGCCTGACTCCAGCTCGCCACTGGACTTGCTTTCCTCTTCTTTTCTTTCTTCCTCAGGCCTTCCCAGCTGGACCCTTAAAAACTCACGAGCTTTCAGAACAGAGACAATCTTTTCTTTTTTGTCCTTAATTTTGAAGGTAACCCCTTCTGGAATTAACCATTTGTATCCAATTGAATTTGTCTGAAGAAAAAGCATCAGCTCCTTGTACATCTTTCTCCGTTGTCTTACTTCAAATGGAATGTCTTTTAGAACTCTGATGGTATTCTCTTCCACTTTCAGTGGTGTTCCAGCAACTGCTTTCAGGATTGCATTCCTTACAGGTCTCTTCGAGAATCTCACCACAATTTCCCCAGGCAGATTATTTTTCTTTATATATCCTGAATATGATCTGTAGATCACGTCCATATTGCTTATCAATGATTCTGCCGTCATCTCTGTCACTGGGGTCAGCACTTCACTCATCACCTCTTTAAGATTCTCTCCCTTATTCTCCGGAATGCCCTGGAAGCGAAGGATCATGTTAGCTTTTTCCATTTGTAGTTGCAGTGATTGATCTTCTGTAGATACTTGCTTCCTTTCCAGTCTTTGTACTTTTTTCTTCACCTTTTGAGTGGTTGCCTCCACTTCCTTCACTTTCTCAGCATTTTGTTTCAGTACTTGCAGTGTCTCATTAATCTGAGTTTGCTGAGAAGAAAGGCATGCTGTCACTTTTGACATCTCTTCCTTGAAGTTATTCAGCTGCTCCAGCAGGGGGCACATGGATTCTGCCATGATCTTTGCCAACTCGCTGGTTACTTCCGGTCTAGGACTTTCCAATCCTTTCAGTTTTGCAGGCTTGTCTTTGACCCTCTTCCCTGCCATCTTTTTCAGCTTGTTTACTTTCAACAAGTTTTTACGAGTCTCTGAATATGCGCACAAATGCTTAGTTTCGCTTTGTAAGTACTTCTATGCAACTATCCCCACGTTTTCTTCCGCTGCCCCCCTCGATCGCTCAGCAACTCATGCGTATGGGAGGCGTTCCTCCCCCGCTCACCTTTCTTCCCGTTCTCTAGGGTGGGGAGCTACGTAGTTGACTCACGTTCATAGTTGGTCTTCCAACCCCGCTTTCTGCATCATTTCAAATGCTGGATCTCCTGCGCTTGATCCGGTCAGCATCACTTAGATCCATTCGGACCCTACAGCACGGGGGACCATCGGAACCAAGCGGTGCTTCAATTCTCTGGCATTCCGCCATCGAAGAGGTCGCCTCTTGCAAGTTCCTTGGCCAGGGTCCCTTCCCTGGGCCCCTGGGGGGTTAACGAGCCTGCTCAACCCCCTCCCACAGCTTGGGCACAGCTTCACCCCTGGGAGGTACGGGAGGTGAGTCTGTTAATGTTCCGTCATAAACCGGAAGCCAGAATTTACTGTTCCTCAAGCAAAAATATTGGACCAACTCGCCTAAATCCCTGAGGATGTTATCACAGAGAGTTAAAGAAAAGAATTCATCGTGTTATGTGGCAGCTTTAAAAGATACTTCTGGGAAATTACACTCTAGCTCCATAACAATAAATAAGATTTTTGCAGAATTCTACAAATCCCTGTATTCTTCCACGAACCCAAACACTGCAGATATCGATAAATATCTATCTTTAAACTTTGGCATCAAGAAACTGGAAGATGCCCATAGCAAAACAATGGAATGACCAACAGAATCTCAGGAAGTGATTGATGCTATCCATTGTCTGAAAAATAACAAGTCTGCAGGTCCGGATGATATCCTCCAGAATTCTTTTAAAAATTTACTAATGTTCTAGTTCGCCCTCTAACAGATGCATGCAGCGACTTACTGACAACAGGCACAATGCCACCTTCTTGGAATTTGACCTCAATCATTCTAATATCGAAACCTGGAAGAGATTTAACTAATGCAGCATCCTTCAGACCAATATCGCTCCTCAACCAGGACTACAAAATTTTTACTGCAATCTTGGTGCAACGCCTGAACACCTTCATCACAGACTACATTCACAGTGACCAAAAGGGTTTCATTCCAGGACGGGACATCTCTGACAATATAGTCAAGACTATCAACATCTTGTCAACGTGCAAAGAACACCAAACAAGTGGCCTTCTGATCTCTCTCGACGTCGAAAAGGCCTTCGACTCAATAGAAACAACATATCTACTCACTTTACTTCGGCATATGGGATTTGGGGAATCCTTCCTCTGAGCAATGTCAGCAATCTACAACTGCCCCGCAGCTAAAATCAAATCCAGCGGCATTGCTTCTGAAGGGGTCACCTTGAGGAGAGGAACGAGACAGGGATGCCCCCTATCACCAGCATTGTTCGCAATAGGGTTGGAACCTCTGGCTGAGATGATAAGATCCGCAGATTAAAGGCATAAAGTTGGGACAATCTACTTTTAAACTAAGTCTCTTTGTGGATGACATGTTGATTTACATGACTGACCCAGAAATTTCTCTTCGTCACCTCAACGATCTACTACAATCATTTAGTCATGTCTAGGGCCTGAAAATAAATCATAATAAATTTTACATGATGCCACTCAACTTACCTGAAGAGACTGAACGTCAAATAAGGGAAACATATGGATTCCAAAAGGTCGTTAAGTCCCTTCCATATCTAGGGATCCAAATACCTCGTGACCCAGCCGATCTACTATTGTTCAACCATATTAATAAATTCAAAGAAATCAAACAAGACCTTCACAAGTGGAACCAGCTAAATTTATCTCTGGCGGACTGATTACATCTAATCAAGTCATTTGCGTTCCCCAAATTACGTTATCTATTCCACACTCTTCCCATTAATATACCCAACAAATTGTTAACAGAATGGCAACGTGACCTTAATTTGTTTCTATGGAACTACAAACGCCCTAGAATATGCTTTCAAGCAATAAGGCGGCGCAACTCTCAGGGAGGACTGAACTTCCCAGACCTGGACAAAGGGACAGGTGACTCGTTTAATTGACCTTTTATCTTCAACAGGACTTCTTCCGAAGGCAAAATTAGAAGAACTTACACACTGCACCATCCCACGGTTTTTCTACCTTCAGTTAAACCACGCACTGAAAGATCTGAAAATACTAGCTATTTTAAAAGCTCCTCTAACCCCTTTTGAACAGCTTCTAACTCCTTTGGACACAAACCTCAAAGGTTTAATATCCAAGATTTATGACATCTTAGTGAGGCTTGAAGGAGACAAATCTTTAACTTTCCAACTAAAATGGCAACAAGACTGCAACAAACAGCCTAATGAACTTCGATGGGATAAGATATGGACGTCAAGATTAATGACTTCTCCTGTTGCATCTACTAAACTCCAGACGTATAAGATCATTACTAGGTGGTATCTAAAGCCTGAAAGGCTCACCAAGATAACATCAGATCACTCTCCTACATGCTGGAAACACTGTGGTGAGCTAGGCTCTTTTGCCCACTGTTGGTGGAAACACCCTGTTATTTTAGAATTCTGGCAAGATATTTTACAGCAAATACAATCTATCACAGGATACTCTATACCTCTCACACCAGAATTAACTTCCTCGATGACTGGCACGGTGTTAACGTACCTAAGATAAGACAAGAGCTAATAACAAGTCTAATTGTAGCTGCAAAGACTTCAATAGCATCTGTGTGGAAGTCTCCTTTGGCCCCAACAAGGAATTCCTGGTTTAAAAAGGTCTGGGACCACTTCATCATGGAGAAGATCACAGATAAGATCCGAAGGTCCGAGATTTGCCCAAAACAAACAAATTTCAATGAAAAATGGTTCCCATTTATGGACTATATCCTAGCAAATGACTGCCAACCGTGCAGTCCTTTATATCATACCTTGATCTTCTCCTAGAGGCACTTTCACACACTGAATACTTCTCTTTCTTGCACTCTTCTGGCTTTGTGTCTGATTGTGAATTTCTCTAATCTCATCCAAATCTTACACAAAAAACATGCAGAATAATAACCTGAGACTACTTACACTGAATGCTATAACACCTAACAAACACAATGACTTAAAAACTGTATTTGTATTGCAACAAGCCAATGTTTACTCTGAAATCAATGATGTAACTACAACTATGAATACTAAAAATGACTCTTTATATGTAAGTGCACTATGGTTTGTCAATGTATAACTTGATCTTTAATAAACTTTATAAAACTTTTTAAAAAAGTAATTGCAAGTGGAAAAGACTACCTAAAATTCCAAATGCCTCCCTTGCCTCCCAAAGTCCTGAATGAATCCCTACCCCATTTGTATATGAACTCCATAGGGCTGTATGGCTCCCAATTAGAATCACTGCTGTGAATTTTGTTTAGTGGAATTTCAACCCCACCACGCACACTCACATATCACTCTAAACATTATCTGACCTAATTAGTTTCTGCTAGTTCTGATGTGAACTAGTGCTGATTGAAAACCAATATATAAGAGAGACTGCTTAGGGACATTTGTAGCTACTGCATATGTGCCATCCTAATTCCAGAGGTACATTTAAAATATTTTCTTCAGTGACACTTCAATAAAGGAAATCCTTGCCACACCATTAAGTTAACACATGATATGCGGCCCTGAGAAATTTTAACCAGCAACATCCTGGCTTTAACTCCAGAAGTCTCTAGAGAAGTCTGCCTATATGGTGATCAACAACAAATAACCTAGATAACCCATGGGGACTTGAGATACCAAGATTCTTATATTATACTTGCAGGCAGGAGCTATGAACCTCAGAAGAGAAATAAGATGGCATGTGATCCCTATGGAACAAGGATATTCCCATAAGATCCTGAAATGGGAGGATGCGTGATAATAAAACCGCCTGAAGAAGCAATGGATTTTATAATCTGTGATATGAGAATTGTTTTCTTTTACACAGTGATGCAAACTGTAACACAGGAGGAGTTGATCTTGTATGTATAGAAAAATTACATGAACAACATTATCCCATTGCCTGGTGTGAACACAGTCCTGATTGTAAATGCCTTTGGTCTATTTGGGAAACTCATAGTGGATTTGGGTCACCTTGTCACCAGCCCACAATAGCTACCTTTATTTTCAGGCAAATGCAGTCTGCTATAGCAGATGCAGAGGAGGAAGACAGCCAGTCTGACAGTTAAGGAGAGGGTGTTACAGATATGGCCAGAAATATCCACAGAAGTGGAGATACCAAAGATGGGTGTGTTGATTAAGAGCCAAAAGATATTCATATGTATGAAAAACTTGTCACCACAATTTTTAAAAGAGCAATAGTCCAGTAGCACCTTAAACACTAACAAAATATGTGGCAGGGTATGAACTTTCGTAAGTCACTGCTCACTTCTTCAGATACAGCTATATGGTATACAGCTATATGCTGTATCTGAGGAACTGAGAAGTGACTCATGAAAGCTCAACCCCTACCATATATTTTGTTAAGTCTTTAAGGTGCTACTGGATTCTTGCAGCTTTCTATTGCTACAAGCAGACTGATACAGCTACCCATCTTGAACAATTTTTAAAGAGGCTTTATTAAGATAAAAAGTAGGAAGAATAAATTTCAATTTATTCTATATTTCAAGTATAGATAACCTAGCATGGTGTGGCAGAACAGCCCCACTGACCTGCAGGCCCTGTTCTGTCTTGCCCTCAAGGGTATTTGGGCAGTGATGGCTGACCAAGGTCTCTGCCTGGTATGTGCCACCCACTTAGCTTTCCCAACCCTTGGAGGAGCTTTTCTCTCCCTCTTTCATTTCAGCCACTAATACCACCTAGCCTTTGTAGGATCTACCCACTGAGAGGATCAGGGTTCTCAACTTCTTTCCATTGCTATTCTAAGGCCTCACCTCATTCCTATGTCTCCCACTACCCAATGCCTGGTTACCATGGGAAAAGCATACTGTACTTGCACACCCACTGGAGGAGTAGCAACTTGCCAACTGACTGCCCTCCCCTTCCACTGGTGCATATTTTAAAACAGCATGTCCAAATGGTGGAGGTCTATGTGTAAAGAGAACAGCTACCAGCATTAATAGTTATAAAACATTATAACACACATACTCTCGGCACAGCAACAGATTGAGCAAAGGATCCAAAATGAAAGTATAAACACACAATTCCTCTGTCCCTCCCTCTGTACATGCCCTAATGGATGTTATTCTAAGGCATCCTTAGCTTAAAAATTACAGTTGTTCTAAAGGGTTCCCATTGCCTTGGAGCCTTGGCTAAGGCCTGCAGTCCTCCATATGGCAATGATTATCTTCAGCAGGCCCCGAGTCAGAGCTCCATCTGCTTCGATGGAATCAGCACAAAGAAAGCCTCTTCTCTGTGCCAGGGAGTTTTATCATCTGTTTGCCCATCCTCTGGGCCTGGCAGGGCATGTCAAAGAAAATTTTCCTGAAGTCTCCAGGAAAAGACTTCTCTAGGTTTTTCAACCTTCAAAACTCTGTTCTCTGATAGATGGCACCTTTCTAGCTAGAGAGAGTACACTTGACAATCCTATTGTCTCCCACTAAGGATATTCAGAAAAACATTTCAAAAGGGTGGCTGAAGTGAAGCTGGAAGGAGATTGAATTGACTCCCCCCGCCCCCCATGCCTGTTCTCTGCCAAGAGACGGACAAACTTCTAAAAACTAAAAGTGAAGGCTTTGCTCAGTCCAAACTTCCAAATAAAAACGTATTCCTCCAAATATGGTATTTGAAGTTATAAGATATTGAGTTAGCCAAGTATGTTCACTCTTATCAAGTGGAACAGTAAACTATTTGGTAGATGATGTTAAAATCTTATAAATAGGGGAAGCTGAAATTATTGAGAGATTTTTTTCAGTGGAGGCTCTTTGTCTGGGATCTGCTTACCTTTGGAGTAAAAAATCTTTAGAGACTCATGCCATTGTTCTTTAATTATCTATGTAACAATGATGGATGGTACAATGCTTTTTTTGATTTAGTCAATGTTAAGAATGCAACGGCTGTGCTTTAATAAAAAGCTTAAAATGGAAGCAGAGATTCTGTAATACTATTGATTTTACTATACCCAGAACAAACCTAAAGTGTTAGTGAGGTGTATACCTCTGGCCAGGGAGACAGTGGGGCCCTTGGATGACCAAGGGGTAAAAGGAGTACTGAAGGATGATAGGGAAATGGCTGAGAAGCTGAATACATTTTTTGCCTCTGTCTTCACTGTGGAAGATGATAAGTGCTTGCCCACTCCAGAACCGCTGATTTTGAAGATTGAAGTGACAAGAGAGGAGGTCCTACAACTGATAGACAACTTAAAAACTGATAAATCATCAGGCCCAGATGGCATACATCTGAGAATTCTGAAAGAACTCAAATGTGAACTTGTGGATCTCCTTACAAAAATATGTAATCTTTCATTAAAATCTGCCTCCATTCCTGAGGACTTGGAAGGCAGATAATGTCACTCCCATCTTTAAAAAGAGTTCCAGAGAAGATCCGGGAAATTACAGGCCAGTCTGACATCGATACCGGGTAAGTTGGTAGAAACTGTTATTAAGGAAAGAATTAGTAGGCACATTAATGAACAAAAACTACTGAGGCAGACTCAGCATGGGTTCTGTAAAGGAAGATCTTGTCTCACTAACCTGTTAGTGTTTTTGGAGGGAATGAACAGACATGTGGACAAGGGGGACCCAAAAGATGTTGTTTACCTTGACTTCCAGAAAGCTTTTGATAAAGTTCCTATCAAAGGCTCCTAAGTAAGCTCAATAGTCACGGGATAAAAGGACAAGTCCTCTTGTGGATCAAAAACTGGCTAATTAATAGGAAACACAGAGTGAGTACAAATGGGCAATTTTCTCAGTGGAGGGTGGTAAGCAGTGGGGTACCACAGGGATCAGTACTCGGTCCGATGCTTTTTAACTTGTTTGTTAATTATTTGGACTTGGGAGTAAGCAGTGAAGTGGCTAAATTTGCAGATGACATGAAGTTGTTCAGGGTGGTGAGAACCAGGGAGGATTGTGAGGCACTCCAAAGGGATCTGTCGAGTATGGGCAACTGGGCGTCAACATGGCAAATGGGGTTCAATGTGGCCAAGTGCAAGGTGATGCACATTGGAGCCAAAAATCCTAACTATAAATACACGTTGATGGGGTCTGAACTGGCAGAGACTGACCAAGAGAGAGATCTTTGAGTCGTAGTAGATAACTCAATAAAAATGTCTAGACAGTGTGCAACTGTAAGAAAAAAGGCCAATGCTATGCTGGGGATTATTAGAAGGGAACTGAAAACAAATCAGCCAGTATCATAATGCCCATGTATAAATCAATGGTGTGACCTTATTTGGAGTACTGTGTACAGTTCTGGTCACCACACCTCAAAAAGGTTATTATAGCATTGGAAAAAGTGCATAAAAGGGCAACTAGAATGATAAAAAGGTTGGAACGCTTTCCCTATGAAGAATGGTTAAAACGCTTGGGGCTCTTGAGCTAGGAGAAACGACGGCTGAGGGGTGACATGATCGAGGTTTATAAGATTATGCATGGGATAGAGCAGGTTGAGAAAGAAGTACTTTTCTCCCTTTCTCACAATACAAGAACTCGTGGGCACTCAATGAAATTGCTGAGCGGTCGGGTTAGAACAGATAAAAGGAAATACTTCTTCACCCAAAGAGTGATTAACACACGGAATTCACTGCCACAGGAGGTGGTGGTGGAGGTGGTGGTGGCTACAAGCATGGACAGCTTCAAGAGGGAATTAGATAAGCATATGGAGCAGAAGTCCATCAGTGGCTATTAGCCACTCTCAGGCTGGGGCAAGTGATGCTCTGTATTCTTGGTACTTGGGGGGGGGCAACAGTGGGAGGGCTTCTAGTGTCCTGGCTCCACTGCTGGACCTCCTGATGGCACCTGGTATTTCTGGCCACTGTGTTGGGCTGGATGGGCCATTGGCCCAATCCAACATTGGCTTCTTTTATGTTCTTATGATCTGAGATAGGAAAGCTAACTAGATGCCTAGGGCTTCTTAAGTGCACACCTATATCTGAATCAGACCTGACGAGAGTCATTCAGAAAATGCTAACCTCTTCTAAGCAAGTGGAACAAAGCACAAAAGAGAGCTCACCTGCAAAGCTACTCACCTGGTTTCTGTCCCTGGCATTTGCATATCGGAATCTCTGAATATAGTAGAAGACCAGCCATGCCAGGGAGATGATCATCAGCACAATAAAGGAGATGGAGACAAATACCACTGAGGTACGGCTGACATACTTCTGCAGGTTACGGGTTCCAATGGTGATGTACATCATCACAGTAACATTCCGCTCTAGCAAGCTGACTATCTCTTTCCCCTTCGGCTCAGGAATCATTATTGCTACAACATCCTCAGCACCTGTCAAATCAGAGGGGTGGGGGGAGAACCCTTAAAAACAGGAAAATCAGCCATTGTAGCTTTAAAAAGATGAAGAATATAATGGAAAAGACAATAAAATACCCAACATTGTTATATAATAACATCGCTTTCCAATGTGCAGGAAACTGACGGAACTTAATGACCAGACCACCATTCTGTCACCTAAGGAAGGGAGGTTTAAACTAATGAGTAACCTACATAGAACTGGTAGCTGGAAATTCAGTGACTCAGTTTGGACTGTTGGGGGGTTCCATCTGGCGCTCAACTATGGAGTAGACCCTATCAAGCATGAACAGGGCAGCACATGTGGAAACTCCCTCTCTCCTGCTGCAGGCTTTTGTACCTTCCCAAGGGTTGGAGGACCCTAGAGAACAGCATGGGAGGTAAAGTGGGGAGGGGGGTTTGTAGTGTGAGTGGTAAATCAGTGAAAATCACTCCCTCCCATTTTCACTCCTGCAAATGACCTGAGAGGCAAAAATTCACCTCATACTTCCAGTTCTGTCCTTATGATATATTTCAGTGCTTTCTTCTACCGTGTTTCCCCGAAAATAAGACACTGTCTTATATTTATTTTTTCTCAAGAAGACACACTAGGGCATATACCACAAATGCATAGAAATCCTGCTAGGGCGTATTTTTGGGGTAGGTCTTATTTTCGGGGAAACAGGGTATGCAATCATACACAGGCTAATCTGTTCCTTACAGAGGCTTTTGTGGAATTCTTCTGTTACTTTCTATCTACTACATCAGGCACAGGAAAAGGCCTCTTTAAATTCCTCCTCCAGGGTGAACTGCAACAGAGGCCCCTGTCAGAATTCTTCCATTATGTACCTCAACTGTTGATTCACTTACTGCATAAAGCCAAGATAGGCAAATGGCTTCAAGATGCATCAGGGAGAAAACTTGAACAGGGTACATAGGGACTGAAAGGACTTCTTTTCTTGTACTTTAAAGTAGTATAGACATGAGGCAGAGAGTACATACAATGTGGCTTGCCTTTCAGCCTTTGCTGTATGAAAAACATAGCTTCAATGCCAAAAGGGGCATGTGGATGACTCTAGGTACAGTATGTTCATAGTTGCTGCTCCCCACTGACACATAATATTTAGGGACTGTCGCATTAGGTTTCCCTACTGCAATATAGCAAAACTATTATCATGTGACAAGCATAGGAAGACAAACCTATATGAACTAAATCCTCTGGTCCAGTCATTCCAAACCTGACAAATGAAATATTGTCATAATCATATATCTAATTCTGAACCTGGCTCCCATATGTACAGAAAAACCCAGAGAATGAGGCCACGTTCAAAAAGGGAGTATTCTTCTGCAAACCTGATAGTCCCCCCAGGTTTGCAGAAAAAGTGAACCCCCGCAAAAAAAAAAAAAGGAGGTGCTGTGTCCTGACCCAGCCATGTGCATGATCCATTTTCGGCTGGTTCCGCATGCGGTCAGGTGAAGTACCTGAGCTTTGCTCCCGAACACAATAGACGTTCGGATCCTAGTTCCCTGCCAATCGGGAACCTAGGGTCCCTAGGAATAATCTAACCACTGTAGATAGACCATTCACGGGTGTTGGGTGTGTTTTCCTTGGGGCATATAAGCCGGCCTGCGAGCCGGCTACTTTGTCTTGTTCTTTCCAAATAAAAAGTCTTAGAGCTGAAATCACGAGTATGTCTAAGGACTTTTCAGGAGGGGATCTCTGCCAGAGAGGGATGTGGTGTGCATTTGTGCAGACAACATACAGAAGCACCCCCTTGGGGTGGTTATGCGGTGGGCATTGGAGCAAAAGTGGAAGCCACTCCTACTGCCTAAGCCAGGTGGGCAGGGCAGGAGGGAAGAGCAGGAGCTGGTACTGCATGTGCCAGGCAGGTGGGGGGAGAGCTGGAGTTACCACATGAGCCAGGCATGCAGAAGTGGGGGTGTTGTGGGCAAGGGGGAAGGGGGGCGGCGGAAGCAGTCCCCACGAGCCAGGCATGAGAGAGAGACTTTGCTGGCAAGAGAGAAGAGATGGGGGCAAGAGCCGAGATACGCACACGCACACACCCCGCAGCTCCAAGCAGGAGGTGGCAGCAGAGAGCTGGTGAAGAAAAAGGCTCTGTGTCTCTGCCACTGCTTCCAGAAGCAACTCAGGGTGAGGGGCCTGACACAGCCCAGGAAAATAGGGAAGGGGGTGGGCCAGACTTGACACAAGAGCTCTGAGGCCACCCAGAACTCTGCCCCCCCCCTTCCAGGCAGATCACAGAAGCATGAGTTGGTAGCCCAGGATGTGACATGGGCCCTGCCCCCGGGCTCCTTACCACAGCTTGCCACTCAGCTGATGGGGTGTTTGGGCCTGAGTCCCCCCCCCCCTTCAACCCAGTACTGTCAGGCAATCTGCAACAGCAGGGGCTTAGAGCACAGGGCACATTGTTCACTTGTTGTCCTGCATGAATTCTGGCTGAAACATCTGCCCACTAAGAAAGCTGACTGAGGGACCAACTGAAAATAAAAGGGTAACAACAGGGAAGGGGATGAACAATAGGGGAGGAAGTGAAGGTGGTGGTGGCGGGGAATAGGATACCCTCTCTTCTAAATGTTCTCACAGGTTCCCCTCTTGTTGTATTTAATTTAGAATTTAGCCAAAATATATGCAACAAAAATACAATATAAGGCTATGTACAGATAGGGGACATTTGTCTACAGACTCCCCAGGCTTGGAGAAAAATATAAAGTTTTAAAAATTATGAGAGGGTGTTAAAATTTCCCCCAAATGAAGAATGCTGACTGAGATGTCACAAAAACTAGTGAGATCACAGCTAGCATTGTAGGGTTGCCTAGCAACTAAGGCAGTAGTCCCTGGGCCTAGTCAACTCCCACCTCACTGCACCTTTGAAGAAAGCAGCAGCAGTGCATAGAGCATAGGCTTGCCAAGTCCCCCCGGGGGAGGGAACCCCGCCCCAGAGGCCCGTTTCCCACCGGGAGTGGATCGGGCCCCGGGGGGAACTCCACCCCGACGTGCACATCGCCCGGAAGTGACACGGGCATGCCGGGCACGCTGGGGGCGGGGCCACGGTCATCCGAGGGAAAACTCTATGGTTTTCCCTCGGATCGCCCCCCCCCCCGGCAGCGTGCCTGGCATGCCCGCGTCACTTCCGGGCGATATGGATGCGGCATGCGCTCCAGCCGGGAGTCCCCCGCTGCGGCTGAATTCACACTTGGCAACCCTAACAGAGCAAGTGGTGAGGAAGGCTGGGGGAAATAAAAAACAGGAACTAAGAGAAAGAGATGTTATGAGAGAGGCAGTTAAAATGGGGGGAGGCTGTTAAGCGAGAGGGTAGGGTTGCCAGCCCCAGGAGTTTTTGAGGCAGAAACATGTGATATTACTTCTTATGATGTATCCATGACATCGCAGCTGGTGCTATCATTAGGCAAAGTTAGGCGCCCACCTAGGGGCGGAGACTTCACGGGGCGCAGAACTGCCTGCTAGAAGAAGAAGAGATTAGATTTATACTCTGCCCTTCACTACCCACTACTTGTGAGCTGGGGATGGGATTGAGGGAGTGGGAGGCAGGCAGAGAGCGGCGGCGGCTTTGGAAACTCCCCCCCCCCCGCCCTGCAAACATGTCTCTGGTGCCGCCCCTCAGGTGGATGGTTTGGGCCAGAGTCTGCGAAGGCAGTGGGAGAATGTTTATTTTCTCTGGCAACTGTGAGGGGGAAGAGGTGTACCATGTTTTCCCCAAAATAAGACACTGTCTTATATTTATTTTTTCTCAAGAAGACACACTAGGGCTTATACCACAAATGCATAGAAATCCTTCTAGGGCTTATTTTTTGGGTAGGTCTTATTTTCGGGGAAACAGGGTAAGTGCGTAAGAGCCAGGGAGGTGGAGAAAGTAGGTTCGCCCTCGTTGACTTCTCTAAGGTTGGCCTGCGCTTAATTGCGCCCCTGCGAGTTCTCTTTTCTGTGCCAGGTTTGGACCTTGGGGGGAGGGCTGCAAAAATCAGTTGCACGAGGGCAGGCGCTGCTTCCTGCACCAAATGCACCAGCCAGGAAGGACCATGAGAGCAGGTCGACGCTCAGATGGGGCTGATGAGGGCTCATGCTCTTTCTGGCTGCTTTGGGAAACTTAAGTTGCAATCCTTAAAATTCTTTCCTGGCAGTAAGCCCCCTTCAGTAAAATGGGACTTACTTCAAAGTAGACCTCTTTTAAGGATTGTTTTTGTATCTCTGCAGTGCACTTGAAGGGATTAAAAGCAGTTGGAGAGATGGGGAATGCTTTTCCTTTTAAAATGGAATACTTATTTTAAAAGCAGTTTTAACATCTAAACCTGAGCCAAACATGAATCTTGTGGCAACTTAAAGGCAAGCTGACTGATTGATGTGTATACTGTTGAAAGCCAGATCCTAGGCTTGTTGTGAGGATGTGCTACTGTTTTTTCACCTTTTTGAGTTTGTTTGTATGCACCATTTTAATTCATCTGCTGGCCTTTCAAGTGCCTTGAGCCACCTTTTGGGTTCAGCTTTCTTTAATTTGGCTGGTGTAGATGAAGAGTTGATTTTTATACCTTGCTTTTCTCTGCCTTGTGGAGTCTCAAAGTGGCTTTCCCTTCCCTCCCCACAACAGGCATCTTGTGAGGCAGGTGGGGCTGAGAGAACTGTGACTGGCTGAAGGTCACCCAGCAGGCTTCATGTGGAGGAGTGGGGAATCAATTCCAGTTCTTCAGATTAGAGTCTGCCACTCTTGGCATGGCTCTTGGTACAGGTTGAAGCGTTTAGAGTAAAATGCAAAGTGTCCTGTGGTCTTTACTGCATTTAGAGGCATTGACCCCAATGCTTGATCTGCCTGTGAACTTGGACTTCTGCCTCCCAAAGTTTGGTACAGCTGCTGTAGACTAGCCCTGTTCATAAGCTACCATGAACACACATACAATCTGTGTGCATGTATACTTTATCTTTCTTTATATGTGTGTTGATTAATTCTCATGTGACATTCAGTGTCATGTACAACTGAACACTTAGCTTCAATAGCTGCGTGGATGCATGTTGGCTGTTTCTTACAAACAAATGTACTGTAACATGTGAGCATGGTTACTGAGTCACTGGTCCATTCAGGTCAGTCTTGTCTGCTGTGACTGGCAGTGGCTCTCCAGAGTCAAAATATTTCACTTCGCCTCCTATCTGGTACTTTTGAGCTGGAGATGCTAGGGATTGGACCTGGGACCTTTGGCATGTTAAGCAGATGCTCTACCGCTGGAGCCATGAGCTTTGATAAGAGGTCTCAGTGAGCTTTCTGGTGACAGGCCATTGCATTGGCATAGGCAGGCATACGGATTTCTTTTCCTACCTTCTACCTATGCAGTCTCCCTTGCTTCTGGGAACACCAATTATTATCATATATTTTATTGGAGGATGTGTTAACGCTACATTTTTCTCCAAGGAGATGAAATGTGTGGCGTACTTGGTTCCTTCAGCTGTATTTTGTCCTTGCTTTGAGGTAGTGACTGGATAGAGATCACCCAAAGAGTTCAGTGGCTGAATGAGTTGAACCAGTGTAGTGAAGTGGTTAGAATGTCAAACTAGGATCAGGGAAACCAAGATTCAAGTCTCTAGTGTGCCATGGAAGCCAGTCTGGTCATAATTAAAAATAAATAAATAGCAATTTCAAATTTTGTGTTTTTCATTCTTCCTAAAATGCATTTATATTTGAAAATTGGTGGGCGCACGGGGGGGGAGGGAGAAGGTAGCCTTGCCTAGTGTGCAAAAAAACCTGGCACCTGCATGACATCACAGTGCTGCAGCCAATGCTCTATGAATTTTTGATATGGGGAATTCCCATCACTTCTAGGTACACAACTAGAACTGAGATCATGGTTTTGCCACATTCCCCCTCAGCAGACAAAGTATGAACCAAACAGGCTTGCGGTGAGAATGTGTAGACCCTTCACATATATGGATCCCATGTTGCCAAGAACTTTAAAATGGCAAGAGTGAGGTCCTTGAGAGATGAGTCCATACCATAAACAAGAATCTGACAAGTGAGCTCCTTTACACCACAATAAACAAGGTGGAAAACATCTCTGTAATTTAGGTTTTAGGAAAGATAATCACATTCATAAGGGGAATACTCAATATTGGTCCTGGTCACACGGGCTGGAAAACGCGCAGGGGGGGGGAGGCGTGGCTATTTGCGCCGCCGCATTTAGCCGCGCGATAACGCGATCAGACGCATCGGCAGCAACCCATGGTTCCGGCCCTCAGCATGTCCGCGGCAACGAAGACGGCCAGAGGGAAAAGCCGCACCGGCACGATCACACCAAGGGAGTTCGAAGGCAGCCCATGGCAAACTGTTTGCTACTACCTTTGAGGAGGTATTTTTTATTGCACATTTTTGACAGCATGCCACGGGTTCGCGCTCCACTTGCCAGATGTTGTGGTGTGATCGCGCCCAGAAAATCCGCCATCCAGTCGTGGCTCTCCCATGGCAAAATCGCCGTGTGAACGGGGCCAGTGTTTCCCTAACACACAGGACCCTCCCCATCTCTAGAGTGAATTAAAGCCAAAGTGTTTCCCTAACACACAGGACCCTCCCCATCTCTAGAGTGAATTAAAGCCAAAATTATTAATATCTTTGTCCCCTAACTGACTTGTGCAAGAAAAAACAACCTGTTAAAGTGGTGTGGACTGAGGAGTGCCAAAAAGCCTTTGATGCCTTGAAACAAGGCCTTGTCAACTCTCCTGTGCTGTTAGCTCCTGACCCTGCACAAGATTACATTGTGCAGACCGATGCCAGTCAATATGGGGCCGGCGCGGTCCTCTGTCAGAGGGGTACTGATGGGGAGTTACACCCTGTAGTGTTCTTAAGTAAAAAGTTTGTGCCCAGGAAGAGACGCTGGTCTGTCATTGAAAAAGAGTGTTTTGCAATTGTGTGGGCTTTAACTAAGCTGAGACGGTACTTATGGGGAGTCAAGTTCCACCTGCAAATAGACCACTCTCCTCTGTGCTGGCTGGACCGAGTGAAGAACTCCAACCAGAAATCGTTGAGATGGAGTTTGGCATTGCAAGATTATGATTTTTGTATCTCGCATATTAGGGGGTCTCAAAATATTACTGCTGATGCTTTATCAAGAATTCACTATGACCAAGACCCCGCCTTCGCTGTTGAGTGAATGATCTAACCTGTTCTTTCTTTCTGCAACCTGAACTGTACTTGACTGAAATGTTTGTAAGCTTATTCCTGGAGTTGGAGCTGTCAACTTCATGAAAGTGAAATGATTTTGGTTCTCTATGGAATGTATCTGTATTCCTTATGTAATGATGCCTTG
Organism: Gekko japonicus; assembly: GCF_001447785.1. Lineage (NCBI taxonomy): Eukaryota > Metazoa > Chordata > Lepidosauria > Squamata > Gekkonidae > Gekko > Gekko japonicus. The sequence continues at coordinate 54,122 of NW_015166418.1, read as the reverse complement.
TTTTACTAGAATAGCCTCACACATATACCTTGAGGAATGGAGTAGATGGAAATTGAGGTAACTACCCCGAATTTCCATCGTTAAGGGGGAGGGTGTATAGAAATATGGATTTCTAAAAAACCCTGCCTTCCCCTGGAATGTAGCTTGCTGATACCCTGCTGTGTTGATTTCCTATTGAAGCCATATGGCCTCAATAGCCTGCCATATAACCCTACATTTTTCACACTTCCATGCTGGCAGAAGACCAGATGGCCTAGCAAACAAGCAAACAGTCACGTAGGCCATGGGTGGGTTGGAATTTGGGGGGCACATGACTGCGGGTGTGCCCTTCAGAGCTCTGACCATTCAGATGTTGTCCCCATGGCAACCCTACAATTGGACACTCCCATGTCTACTCCAATTGGCCCCTGGCCAGGGCTAGTTTGGAGACTGGAATTGCCCTATATCTGGTCAAACCCTATGGAGAGAACTCTCTCTCTCTTCTTTTCCTGCTGTCTCTGCTGCTCTGTGGACTTACCCCTGAAATGCTCTTGTCCTGTCATGTGGTCTGAGGGAGAACAAAGGATCCCCTTGTGCCTTAGAGCACATGAAGGCAAGGAGGGGATGTTCCTCCTCAAACCCCCTTGGGGGTACCTGGACTATTCCAATGGACAGTATTGAACTCTTGGATGCTATCCTGATGTTGGTAAATATGCTTCTTACTGTTTAGTTAAGGCAAAACTTGCCTAGGCTTGTTATTTCGAAATCCTAGTCTGTGCCAAGTTCTCTACTGAATAAACCTTATTCTTGTTTATAAATAGTGTCTGTTTTGATGTGTAACTGAATTCCAAGCTAAATCTTGCAGTCTAAACCGCTGACCAATTATGCTACCTTGGTAAGATTAACTGCGCAGCTCTAGATTGAGTTGCTGACGTGTTAAGTCCCAGAGGCCAGTTAAGAGTCTGAACCTTGCTCTTGGGCTGGAAAGGGACCCTAGTTAAAAAAGGTTCTGGTGGCTATTGTCTTGAAATACAGAGAGGCTACTTCTCTGGGTGATTGAGTAATGTATTGAGCCACTGTAGAGTTCTTCCCCTCATCCCTGCACTGGCCTGGGGGGGCAGAACCTATACACTTCGAGGAGGTATTTTTTTATCGCGCATTTTCGACAGCATGCCACGGGTTGGCGCTCCACTTGCCAGATGTTGTGGTGTGATCGTGCCCGGAAAATCCGCCATCCAATCGTAGCTCTCCCACAGCAAAATCACCGTGTGAACGGGGCCAGTGTTTCCCTAACACAAAGGACCCTCCCCATCTCTAGAGTGAATTAAAGCCAAAATTATTAATATCTTTGTTAGCTTCAGAATTCAATTACATACAGAAATGCTTCCCACAAGCCATGTCTGTTTTAACCGCAGGATGCAGTGGATTGATAACAGCTCACCAGTGCCCTACTACATTCATAACTGAATACTTGCATTTAACACTATTATTTAAAATCAAACAGTACATATAGGTGCTACAGGAGTACAAATGTCCAAATGTAAATCATGCCTCATTTTGGCTCTATCTTCAGCATCCACAATACAGTTTCAGCCCACTTTATTGCTTACACTCTTCTTTTCTATTTCTAGATGACATTAATGCAGAGTTTGCCATGAATTTTTAAGCAGCTGACAAGACAAATAACACTGAATCATGAATCAAAGGTGTCAAGCTGCAATGAATGGGCATTCTTTTTGTTTTCTTTTCACAAAATACCTGATCATTCCATTTTTTCTTTATTGCTTAACAATAAAATGCAACAGGAGGGATTTGCAAGATGCTGAGGAGTGCATCTCTCAGCAAGTTAGCAGGTTTCAATTATCAAAACACGGTATTTCCGCTAAGAACACCTGGGAGATGTGGCAATGACCTTTCAAGCTCTTCTGCTCTATAGCAGCCTTTATTTTTTGATTATACAGGAATGTTGATGACTATATAATGAGAAGTAATCAACAAACTCAGCATCATCCTAGTACTCTCTCTGCCAAAGTGTCAGAACCCACAGCTAACAACGAAGTACACACATTCAGGAACGGTTATACTTTTATTGCAAAGCTATAGATGCAGTAACACAGGCACTGTTAGGAATGGCCACAGCCACTAGAGCATAATAGGATATAGGGTATTCGTATGCACCCCCCCATGGCATTGGCCAATTAGGGACCCTCCCACGCGTGGGATAAGTCAGGCAACCATTAGGTGGCTAGCTGAGAACCAGGAGTCTCTCACGGTACATAGGAGCCCTCCAGACAACACAACCTCCTCCTGCACATCTGTAGAGATAGTGTTACAGCAAAGGCATAGCAGCAGGGATAGGAATGCAATAACAATTAACAAGACACAGAATGAACTCCCCAACTCCCATGGCAGCATAGCTGACACAAAGATCAAGATGCATCCCATGCTCACTGTTAGCTTTATAATCACAATAACTCTAAGCAAAACACTTTCATTCCATGGCTTATCAAACACTATCAAGTCAATCCAGCAGACATCATCTATTCCCTTAGATCACTTTCAGAATTTTGTAAGAAAAAAAATCATTCATTGTTCTTGATTCAGCACTATAATCTGTGGATTACTTTGACTGCAATTCACCTCTATCCACTACAGAATTTAACTGGGCCAGAATTTATATGACACTTCCTGATATGACCATGGAAGCAAAATCCCGTTGAAACTAATGGAGCCAAGTAAGGCACAACTGACAAATTTCTGTGGTTCAAAGCTTAGTTCTATAGAAGGTATATAGGCTAATAATAAAATATTGGTGCAAGAATTACCATAGAAATGTTCTTCCCACCATCTCAATATCACAAATGCTACACTCAACAAAAGCTGTAAAGATTCCTTCAATAACTATTAAGCAGATTTTTTTACTGCATAATGTAGGACCAGAAGCTTGTATCATTAATCCCTTGTCATTTCTTGGATGATGTGTGATATTTCTGATGTAATGCTGAGAGGCAGATTTAATTCTAGAGACTGCCAACTTTTTGATACAGTAAGACAGACATGATGTAACTAAACTACTTGAAGTCAGTTGCTGCCTTCTCTAAATGATGCTTAGGATTGAACAAAAACTGCCCTGCAAATAAATCAGAAACATTTCAAATAACTTGCTTGCCCATACCACTCTGTTGTCATTTATTTTGTAAAAGGAGGAAAAGGAGCCCACATCTTCCTTGCCACTTACAAACGTTTCCCTGCCTGTTCACCTGGCAATGAGCCATATTTTACTAGCTATAGAAATAGCCAGTTCCATTCAGGCTTCTAAAGTGAAAACAAAGGCTGCCTTTCATACCATAGTTTGCTATCAATAGTTTATCATCACTATTTTGTCTAAAGGATTCCAGAAGCATTAGACAACTTTATTTTAAAACAAGTTTATTGTTCAGGTTTAAAAACCTGAACACAGCTGACTACGGAACTCAATGTCACTATGGTTTTGACTATTTGTTATTGATTGTTCTGTATTTATTGGAAATTATATTTTTCTCTTGCAAACACAGCCTCCAGGCTTGCTTTATCGAAGTGGAGAACATCATGAGGAGAGAGGGAAACCTTAACCTTTTCTTTCTCTGACGTTTTCTTGTTGGAGAAAGCTGTTTTTACTCTCCCCCCCACTGGGGAAAAGTATGGTAAAAACAGTTTGGGATGGCTCCTTCCAGCAAGAAAATGGCAAGAAGGGTGAAAGCCACCTTCCCCAGTGCCATTCTCCTTGATAAAGCTAGCCTGAAGGCTGCATTTGCAGCAACAACAAAAATGAAATAAACACAGGAGAAACCCTAATATCAAGTTTAATATCTGCTTTTACTTGTGTTCATAACTTCCTGTCTCAGTTAATGGGATGCATCTGATCAAGGGCAACAAATGGCCACCTGGCAACTGTTAGGAGAATACCAGAGCAGTTTCTTCACTGGACTTCCCCTCTCCTGTTTTACATTTAAGGCTGAATTTGTGCATTTAGATTTCGAAAATCCAAACTCTTAAGCTCTTTTGATATGCTCCTCTCACCATCCCTGTTTACAAAAAATCTCCCTATTGGCACCTGCCTCTGGTAAAAGAGCTGTTCCTAGGCTTGCCAAGTCCCCCTGGGGGGCGGGGAAACCCCTGCCCCAGAGGCCCATTCCCCGCCGCCGGTGGATTGGGCCCCGGGGGGAACCCCACCCCCAAAGTACGCGACGTGCACGTCACCCGGAAGTGACACAACCACGCCAGGCACGCTGGGGGCGGGGCCACAGTCATCCTCAGATGGCCGTGGCCCCACCCCCAGCATGCCCGGCGTGGTCGTGTCACTTCCGGGTGATGTGGATGCAGCGCATGCACGCTTCGGGACCAACCCGGGAGACCCCCGCTCCAGAAGAAGGTAGGACGTGGCAACCCTAGCTGTTCGTATTTTGTTTTTGAGGTAGATGTTGTATCTGTTTTTTAAAAATGTGGTTGGTATGTACACATGTCATAAGAACATAAGAACATAAGAGACGCCAATGTTGGATCAGGCCAAAGGCCCATCCAGTCCAACACTCTGTGTCACACAGTGGCCAGAAATACCAGTGCCATCAGGAGGTCCAGCAGTGGGGCCAGGACATTAGAAGCCCTCCCACTGTTGACCCCCCCCCAAGCACCAAGAAGACAGAGCATCACTTGCCCCAGAGCCCCTAGCTATACCTTGTGGCTAATAGCCACTGATGGACCTCTGCTCCATATGCTTATCTAATTCCCTTTTGAAGCCGTCCATGCTTGTAGCACCCACCACTTCCTGTGGCAGTGAATTCCATGTGTTAATCACTCTTTGGGTGAAGAAGTACTTCCTTTTATCCGTTCTAACCCGACCGCTCTGCAGTTTCATGGAGTGCCCACGAGTTCTTGTATTGTGAGAAAGGGAGAAAAGTACCTCTTTCTTTACCTGCTCTTTCCCATGCATAATCTTATAAACCTCGATCATGTCACCCCTCAGTCGTCTTTTCTCCAAGCTAAAGAGCCCTAAGCGCTTTAACCTTTCCTCATAGGGAAAGTGTTCCAACCCTTTTATCATTCGAGTTGCCCTTTTCTGCACTTTTTCCAAAGCTATAATATCCTTTTTAACGTGTGGTGCCCAGAACTGCACACAGTATTCCAAATGAGGTCTCACCATTGATTTATATAGGGGCATTATTATATTGGCTGATCTGTTTTCAATACCCTTCCTAATAATCCCCAGCATAGCATTGGCCTTCTTTATTGCAGTCACACACTGTCTCGACATTTTCAGTGAGTTATCCACTACAACTCCAAGATCTCTCTCTTGCTCAGTCTCTGCCAGTTCAGACCCCATCAATGTGTATTTATATTTAGGATTTTTGGCTCCAATGTGCATCACCTTGCACTTGGCCACATTGAACCCCATTTGCCATGTTGACGCCCACTCGCCCATCCTTGACAGATCCCCTTGGAGTGCCTCACAATCCTCACTGGTTTTCACCACCCTGAACAACTTTGTATCATCCGCAAATTTAGCCACTTCACTGCTTACTCCCATCTCCAAATCATTAATGAACAAGTTAAAAAGCAGTGGACCAAGTACTGATCCCTGCGGTACCCCACTGCTTACCACCCTCCACTGAGAAAATTGCCCACCTACACTCACTCTCTGTTTTCTATGAACTAGCCAGTTTTTGATCCATAAAAGGACTTGTCCTTCTATCCCATGATTTTTGAGCTTACTTAGGAGCCTTTGATGAGGAACTTTATCAAAAGCTTTCTGGAAGTCAAGGTAAATAATATCTATTGGATCCCCCTTGTCCACATGTTTGTTCACCCCCTCAAAGAACACTAACAGGTTAGTGAGACAAGATCTTCCCTTACAGAAACCGTGCTGAGTCTGCCTCAATAGGTTTTGTTCATCTATGTGCCTACTAATTCTTTCCTTAATAATGGTTTCCACCAATTTACCCGGTATCGACGTCAGACTGACTGGCCTGTAATTTCCCGGATCTCCTCTGGAACCCTTTTTAAAGATGGGAGTGACATTAGCTACCTTCCAATCCTCAGGAATGGAGGCAGATTTTAAGGAAAGATTACATATCTTTGTCAGGAGATCTACAAGTTCACATTTGAGTTCTTTCAGAACTCTCGGATGTATGCCATCTGGGCCTGGTGATTTTTCAGTTTTTAAGTTGTCTATCAGTTTTAGGACCTCCTCTCTCGTCACCTCAATCTGACTCAGGTCTTTCAACACCCCTCCTGAAATCAGTGGTTCTGGAGTGGGCAAGCACTTCTCATCTTCCACAGTGAAGACGGAGGCAAAAAATGCATTTAGCTTCTCAGCCATTTCCCTATCATCCTTCAATACTCCTTTTACCCCTTGGTCGTCCAAGGGCCCCACTGCCTCCCTGGCTGGTTTCCTGTTTCTAATGTATTTGAAGAAAGTTTTATTGTTGGTTTTTACGTTTTTTGCTATATGCTCCTCATATTCCCTTTTTGCCTGCCTGACCTCAGACTTGCATTTTATTTGCCATAGCCTGTGTTCCGTTTTATCAGCCTCACTGTGACTAGCTTTCCACTGCTTAAAGGAATTCTTTTTACTTTTTACAGCCTCCATTACTCTGTTTGTTAACCATGCAGGCTTTTTCCTATACCTGTTTGTGCCTTTCCTAACCTGCGGAATATATATTTTTTGAGCTTCTAGGATCGTAGTTTTAAATAGATCCCAAGCTTCCCCAATTGTTTTGACCCTTTCTACTTTTCCTTTCAGTTTCCTCCCCACGTGTCCCCTCATATCAGAGAAATTACCCCTTTTAAAGTTAAAAATGGTTGTGTGAGTCTTTTTGGCCAATTCTCTATTTGTACAAATGATGAACTCAACAACATTATGATCACTGTTTCCAAGCGGTGCAATCACTTTTACATCTCTCACCAGGTCTTGAGTGTTACTTAGGACCAAATCAAGGATCGCCTCTCCCCTGGTAGGTTCCGTGACCATCTGCTCCATAGCACAGTCATTTAGAGTGTCTAGAAACTCAATCTCTTTTTCCCGGCTAGAACACATATTGACCCAATCAATGTGTGGGTAGTTAAAATCACCTATTATTACACAGTGTTTTTGTCTAGTTGCTATCTTTAAGGCATTCATCATTTTATAATCCTCCTCTATCTTTTGATCTGGTGGGCGATAACAAACTCCCAGTGTTAAGTTTCCTTTTGGCCCCCCTATTTCAACCCATAGAACTTCCAGAAGCGAATCCAATTCACTTAGCCTCTCAATCTTTCTAGACTTTATACCCTCTCTGACATACAGAGCTACCCCACCTCCAACCCTTCCCCCCCTATCCTTCCGATATAATATATAACCGGGAATCACTGTGTCCCACTGATTTTCCTCATCCCACCAAGTTTCAGAAATACCCACAATGTCTATTTTTCCCTCCGACACCAAGCACTCCAACTCCCCGATTTTACCTCGGACACTTCTAGCATTTGTATAGAAACAGCTGTAATTTCCCTTACAAGTTAAGCCTGCATCCTTCCTCTTGCTATCTCGAGTCGTTGTCCGGCAGTCCATGTCACCAGCCATGGCCTCTGTGGACAATTTCAATCCACCTCCCTGTAGAAAAGCAACCGGTACCCCCTCACCTCTCTCAGATGAGCCAACCCGAACCAGAGACTTTTCATCTCCTGTCGGCTTTCCCCCAATATTCAGTTTAAAAGCTGCTCTGCCACCTTTTTGATTTTAAGTGCCAGCAGCCTGGTTCCTTCTCGGGACAAGTGGAGACCGTCTCGCCTGTACAGCTCCCTCTTGTTCCAAAAAGTATCCCAGTGCCTAACAAACCTGAACCCTTCCCCCCTACACCATCGTCTCATCCACGCATTGAGACTCCTGATCTCTGCCTGTCTCTCCGGCCCTGCGCGTGGAACAGGTAACACTTCTGAGAAGGCTACCTTGGAGGTCCTGGACCTAAGTTTCCTGCCCAGCATCCTAAATTTCTCCTCCAGGACCTCACGACTGCATTTCCCCACATCGTTGGTGCCGACATGCACCACGACCACTGGCTCCTCCCCAGCACTATCTACCAGCCTATCTAAAACACGCGTAATGTCCGCTACCTTCGCACCAGGCAGGCAAGTCACCATACGGTCAGTACGCGGGTTCGCCACCCAGCTGTCTACCTGCCTAAGGATCGAATCACCCACTACCAAGAGCCCCCCTCCCACCCTGCCCAGGGATGGTTCCTCGGTGCAAAAGGAGAGCCGCTCACCAGCTGGGGAAGAGGTCCCTTCTGAGGGCACATTCCCCTTATCCTCAGCATGGTGCCCTGTTTCCCCTAGACCCTCATGCTCCCTGACAGCAGCGGGGCTGCCAGATCCAGAGTGGGACGTAGCTAACAAGTCCCCGAGAGTCTTTCCCCCAATATTCAGTTTAAAAGCTGCTCTGCCACCTTTTACATAAACATTTCAGTATCTTCCTCTGGGTCTCTAAAAACTAAGTATTTGAGTGGGAGAAGGTGCATCTATCTGTACTCAACTGCTCATGGGGTGCTGCCTATTCAAATGCTACTGAGTGCATTTGAGCTGCACTTAGTTCTATTGTGTATGGCACTTTTTCATATAACAAATGTATAGGGCATTCATATCCTGTTTCTGAAGTTACTGCAGGGCAAGCTATTGCTATGTAAATAAACCAGGCACACAAGAAAATATCCCAATTTTCATTGGTTGGAAGATACACCTTTGCGTCTCAACAGATGTTTCTCCTTTTCATTCTTCTTCCTTCCTCCCCCATCTCCATCACCTATACTTGAACTACTCTGTTTCTGGGCAAAGAATGCTGTAGAAACAGGTGATATATTCTTATTAAAGACATTGATTCAACTTTTTATTCTTTCCTTTGCCCACAAACTGCATTTCCCTGCTGAAGCAGAACCATTTAATAGGCAAAGGAATGCAAATTCAACTCTTCTTTCATTAGTTGTTGAATGGCTGGCTGCAAGACAAAACAATTATAATGAGGGTCTTCTGCTCAGATATTAGCTCAATGCTACAGAGCTCCACAGAACATGCTAGAATGCTAATCAGAGACTACTTTCAAAATTCAGACCATACGTGGGCAAGATATAGCTAGTTGTGATCCTTTCAACGCAATGCAGTCCAGGCCAGTGTTTAACTGTACAGGGATGCCATGCCAAAGCCCAAAAGAGTTTAGAACTCAATGGCTTTCTATATAGACGCTGCAGCAAACATAATTCAGGAAGGAAATGTCCAGTAAAAGAATTATATGTTGCATCTGATTTTTTTTAACAACAACAGTAATAACAAAATTTCTATCTGTCAGCAGGTGATACCGACAATGCTGACGAAATCTGTTTGTCTTTTAGATTAAAAATATAACAAAAACCTAGGTATTAACATCTCCATCAGACACCATTACAAGCTGTTCCATATGCTGCTTCCTTAGTTTTCGTAACACTTTATTTCTGGCAGCTTACCCTGAACATTTATCTAGAAACTGCTTGTGTTGTGTTTTTTCCCCTTTCTAAATCCATGCATAGCTTTAATGAAACAGCCTTATTGAATTCCACTTAAGGCTTAAACACTGAGATTCTACTTCATTTTGTAAATCCCATCAGATGTTTCCCTCAGACCTTCAGAGCTTACTCCTGGGCAGGGAGTAAAATCAGAAACAAACTCCTCAGAATCTTTGCCCCAGGTTAACATAACTGCCATAAAAACGATCCCCTTTCCAACACTTCCTTCTGCCACCAAAGTTCCAACCAGAGATTCCATATTATGTTCAGCAAAGTACTCCTGAACCTATCAAATAACAACTCGTGACAGCCGCTGTGGACAGACGATGCTTGTGGGAAAAGACCAACCCAATGCCTGGCTACTCTGCCTGAAATAAGAACCCAATCCAGTCAATCCTGATTTGAGACCTGCACAACTTGAGTTCTTAAACTATCCAAGAAATAGTTTTTGCTCACCTTCTCATACTTTCTGTACAAGGAAAAGTCACTACCCAACAGAATATTAGTAGACATTTCAAACTGTAGCACGTGTGAAACACTACTAGGTTTGCCATCTCCCCGGTCAGGGCAGGGGATCCCCCGAATTCGGGGCCCTAATCTGCTGCCAGCCAGCTGGCCAGCGGGGGAAGCCCTACCCCCAAACAGCAGCATCCCGCGAGGATGCCATCGACGCAATGACATCATTGGTAGTGATGGCATCATGCTGGGGACATTGCATGGCAATGTTCTAGCATTCAGGGGAAAACTCTATGGTTAACATAGAGTTTTTGCCCTGAATGCTAGAGCGTCATTGCGCAATGGCCCCAGCATGATGTCATTACTGGTGACGTCATCGCACCATGCGGGTGGCAAAAACATTCCAAGGAGGAGCCCGGAGCTCCTCGTCGTGGGAAAGGTAAGACCTGGCAACCTTAAAACATTACTACAGTGTTTTAGGAGCTAAACACCTAATCAAATGTAAGAGGGAAGTACAAAAGATTAAGTGGTGGTCTTTGTATAGTGGTGCTTGTATACAGCATAGGTCATATGCCGCTGAACTTTTTGTGAGGCCCTAGACAGTAATGTAAAAAAGTAATTATGTTAGGTAAAATCTCCTTAACTTGAATTGGATCTTCAATATTTTTGTGATGGCAACATCAGGATTGCTAATAGTTTTTGGTTTTGTTGGATTCGTCATAGATAGTTCAGAAACATAGAATAAGGGAGTTTTGCTATTTTTATAAGTAGGCTAGAGGAGAACAAAGAGAGTTCTTGTTCATAAAAGCAAAAAGAGTTGCTAATTCTTCTCATGATATGAACACTAGGTCATAAGAAGAAAAATATATATAAAAATCACATTAAAAGCCCTTAGATCTTTAAAGGGATTTTTCTTTTTTTGCTTTTATCAGGCAAATCTGCATTTCTGAAAGAAAAGTTTTTGCCAGGAATGAGACCCACTGTGAGAAAAAATTCAACCTGGGTAGAGCAGCCATCATCTGGGCCAAGTGCCTTGCAGGAACAGGATGGGCAAAAATACCACAATTATTCCAGCCCCAAATATGGTAGCCTTTCTTCTTTGCTATCAAAGTTTTATTGATGATGTTTAAACTTGGAGGTGACAAAATGTCATTACTCCTCATGTTCAAGCTTTTCCTCAGCTATACTCACTTCATATTACTAAGTCAATGACTTTCCCTGCAGCATTCCTTCTTTCCCTGTCTTGACGGATTTTGTCTCTCAACCCATACACTGATCTGACATGCATTCCATGACAGCGCAGGACAAAAACCTGATGATTCCTCCTTCCAGCACCATGCCCTTGCACTTCATGGAATGCAGCTGCAGAGGGTGAAAGTACAGAGATCTTCAGGAAGGGTCTTTCAGGGGCCAGTGGTTCTCTGGAGGGGAAGTCAAAAGTCCCCTTCCATGTAGCACTTTATATTTCACCCTGGGGGGAAATTAAATATATGTATTTAGAAATGATTCCTGCTTATTCTAGAATAACATAGCACAGGAATATATGGTTCAATATATGCTTGAATGGTGCTAGTGTTGTGATTGCTTCCTGCCAGCTAGACACGGTTACTGTCTGAAACCTGTTGCCAGTGTTATTTATGACTATACGATTTTATACTGTGTGTTTTTGTAATTGTATTTTTACTTGTATTATATGCCCTACGATCACTTCAATATGGGCTAAGGTGTATTGTAACTGTGTAATCGTCACAATGTGTCTATTTTATTGTTACAATCTCTATTACTTTTCTGCTTTGTTTTGTTCATGCAATAAAAGCCTTACATAATCCCCCCCCCCAGTCAGAATGGGAAAACTGAAATCATGGAGAAGGATAACCAGCTCCCCCTTCAGAGAACAGAGATGAACATGTGAAGCTGCCTTATATGGAGTAAGACCACTGGTTTGCCACTGTCAGTATTGTCCATTCTCACTGGCAGCAGCTGTCAAGGGTCTCTAGTTCAGGTCTTTCACACCACCTACTACCTGGTCCTTTTTACTGGAGATGCTGGGAATTGAATTTGGGACTTCCTGCATGCCAAGCCAATGCTCTACTACTGAGCCACGGCCCCTCCCCTCTGCCTTGCCCCAAGATGCAAAAAGGAAGCAGTCAAAATGTACTAGAATCAAACTAGCACAAACTTTGTTCCAAATTTAATGCTACATTAAACTGAAAGAAACATTTTTGTTAATAATCATGAACCTGGAACAATGGGCTGGATCCAGCCACCTGTCCCTCCTCATTTGGGCCCAGTTTTCCCCCTTATTACAGCCTCCTGACCCAAATGGCTTTTATCTGTGTACTCCCAGTTGGCCATGAGTACTTATGCTGCTACAGTAGCATAGGTACTTTATAATTTTAAGGTATACCCTCTTAAAACCTTTTACGTCTATGGGCTTGAGGGTGTAACTCTGCTTAGGATCACAATGTGAACCTCTTTTGGAATAGGAAATTTGATTTAAAAATTAAATCATGACTGAAAATTCAAAGGCTTAAACAACATAAAGTGCTTATAAATTCATAAACCCCATGAACTTTGCCCAGAAGCTATATACATTCCCTATTAAAACTCTGCACTAGCAAAATATTTATCCCATAAGTAGATTAAATGTTACAAAGTGCAACAGACGCCTTACAAACATAATACTTATATTGATTAAGTATGCACAGCTTTTTCATGGTTTCCTGCACATCGCAGGAAAATAAAATTTTGATCAGGTTATATTTGTGGTAATAATAAAATGGGAACTATGACTGAAATAAATCAAATCCAAGGCAAGAACTGACTATGACATTAGTCCTTAACAAAACAAAAAGTGAGTGTGAATGGCAGAATCTAAAGTTAGATTTTTAGAAAAAGGATTGTTTTTATGATTTGACAATAAATATGTATAACCTGATGTCAGCAATGTTAAAAGTAGCTCAGGGATGGGCAAGTTTTGAGATGGAGAGAAAGCCAATGCTGTGTTTGTTAATTGGGTGGTAGGCTAGACAAAGAGGTAGCCTATGCATACTGGGGCACTCTTGGACCATACTCCTGGCAACCTATGCGCCTCAGAAGACGCACATTAGGCATGAGCTGAAACACGTCCCCAAACCTCATGGCACAAACTTCTTTCCCTCTCACACACACTCACATTCAGTTTCTCTTTCCCCACTTTTTCCTTTAAATTGTCTAAACAATCCCATCTTGCATTAATGCAGTTTTCAGTCTCTAAAAATATTTATTTATTTTTCTGATTTATACCCCGCCCTACTCTGCCAAGGCAGGCTTCTTCTATTTATGTATACATTATACATATTTCTTCTATTTATACATAAAAGGTCTGTGCATGGATGCCTGTATTTATGTTAAACAGCATTCACATTTGTACAATTTGGAAAATGCAAAGAATGCTATTTAGATACCGCTAAACATCTAAACCCTATGGTAATGTAAAAGTAAGTGCCAACTCAGACCCCATTCATATATAGTATTAACACATTTATTTATTTATTTATTTACCTTCAACTTCTACCCCGCTCGAACCCCTCCCATGGGTCTCTGAGCGGCTTACATAGTTTTTTGTATTATCCCTATCTATGGGCACATATATATATCGTATTAGGGGTGGGACTACCTAACAGCATACATTGACAAATACATACCTCTGCCCCCAGTAGCAATGCTGGGTTCAGGAGCACTCACAAACTGAGAACCCACACTCTACGGGGACAGTAGTCCTATCTGGAGCCATCTAAATTGTGTCTGAAGACAAGCAGAGCCGAGCCCACAGGATTACGGCAATACTCATCCACATCAGAGCACCTCTGGCACTGAGACCCACATGGTTTGGCTTCTCAAAGGCAATGCCACAGCTCAGCACCAGACCTGGGTCTTAGAGCAGATTCAGATGTCAGAAAGGAACACAAAAGACTGGATTACTTTAAAAGGAGATTACATATTTTTGACAGTTCACCCATGGCAAAATAAAAAGGTAGCATGTAAAAATAAAAAAAGCGTTGTGATGCAGGAGCATTCAAAAATGCAACATGTACCTGCATTTTGCATCACATATTTTCATCATTTCCATTTAAGAACATAAGAACATAAGAGATGCCAATGTTGGATCAGGCCAAAGGCCCATCCAGTCCAACACTCTGTGTCACACAGTGGCCAGAAATACCAGTGCCATCAGAAGGTCCACCAGTGGGGCCAGGACATTAGAAGCCCTCCCACTGTTGACCCCCCCCCAAGTCACATTGAGCATCACATTGCCCCAGAGTCCCTATCTATACCTTGGGGCTAATAGCCACTGATGGACCTCTGCTCCATATGCTTATCTAATTCCCTTTTGAAGCCGTCCATGCTTGTAGCCGCCACCACTTCCTGTGGCAGTGAATTCCAAGTGTTAATCACTCTTTGGGTGAAGAAGTACCGTATTTTTCGGACCATAAGACGCACCTGACCTTAAGACGCACCTAGTTTTTAAAGGAGGAAAACAGGGGAAAAAATATTCTGAACCTTTGGTCCATAAGACGCACTCACTTTTCCTCCCACTTTTTTTGGAAGAAAAAGTGAGTCTTATGGTCCAAAAAATACGGTACTTCCTTTTATCCGTTCTAACCCGACTGCTTGGCAATTTCATGGAGTGTCCACAAGTTCTTGTATTGTGAGAAAGGGAGAAAAGTACCTCTTTCTCTACCTGCTCTTTCCCATGCATAATCTTATAAACCTCAATCATGTCACCCCTCAGTCGTAGTTTCTCCAAGCTAAAGAGCCCTAAGCGCCTTAACCTTTCCTCATAGGAAATTTAATTTAATTTCATTCTCATTTAAGTTCTCATCAAAAACTTAAAAGTTTCATTCTTTCATTCTCCAAACCTTATCAGACAATGGGCACAGATTTTTTTCCTGCCACAGCTTGAAGTTAATCATTGCCTGTTGTAGTCTGTATGCTGGCATAATTACAGCAGTGTAATAACAGTAGCATAATGCTACAGCAGCCTACTATAAACATTAAGGAGTAATAGAAAAAGAATCCATCTCCAGTATCTATTGCCTTCTGTATAACAGAAACATTCAAGTATCTGTTTTCGCACACAACCATTAGAAGGTATTCTTAAAGCTGAGGCAACAAGGAGACTACCAAATCCAAATACACATTTTTGGATATTTTCATTGTTACGAGTAAGAGCAAGGAGGCCAAGACAGAGGGCTATATTTTAACCAGAGGACAATCTTGTCTTCAGTAAATGCTTATTTGAACTCTTCTTGCTTCATGCCTTTGGCGAGGCTGAGAACTCAAGTCAACAGCACATTTATTCACAAAGAGAGATCTGAGGACAGGACTGAGATTATTTTGGATGATCCTTAACATGAACTGGAGTCTAGCACACATTTTCTAAAAGGCAAGCTTTGTCAAGAGTCCCACAGGAGGATCACACGTAATTATCTCCAAGTTAGCTGCACAAAACTAAGTTTCAGGGCCACTGAGCATACAGTCAAGACTCAGAGCTGCTCCCAAATGGGCATAACACCACCAACAAAAACACAGCTGCGCCCACCACAGCCATCCACTTCCTGAACTAGAACACTGGACACAAAGCTGTGCTGTTGTATGCAAACATTCTGTGGTTGGCTTAAATGGTCAGGATGATGAACTGAACAGTAGCTAATCTGGACTTCTCGGCTAAAACCAGCCTTCAGTCGTACGGTGAAGATCCTTGTGCTGCGGTGGCAGCTGCTGCCCAAGCAACATTTTAAAACATTTTTAAACAGCCAATCAGATCTCCAGTGGCTACTCAGAAGCTCTGCTGGACAAAAGGCTCATCTGGCCCTGCTCACTTTCTAAAAACACTTGGCAGGCTCCAAGGAAAGGTGTTGGTGGATGCCATGGTACCACCCACAGCAGCACTGTAGAGCAAGAACCTAGCCTTCAGAAGCTCTGCATGATAAAATTCACTGTAAATGTGGGACATTCCATAATGCTGGTGGGGGAATTTGCTTGACTGCTAGACATGAGAAGCTAGCATGTCAAGGGAGAAGAGTTCTAGCCTAACCTTCCCCTTTTCTGTGTCAATTTTCTGTGTGCATAGAGTCTTTCCTATCATAAGTGAACATTCAGCCAGGCACAGCTCTCACTGGACTGAGCACAGATTAGTGCTTCTGATGGCAAGGAGATTGTCTTTACTTTTTACTGCATTTAAGGAAATAAAGTGCTCTGTCTAAGCCTATCCATTGCCTTAACTTGCTGGCCAGAAGTGTTTACTAACTGCTGCTACCAAGCCTCTCTTGAATTATTGCAGGGAACTGAACAGCCTTGGATCCAAAGTGTCACAACAGGCCAGTTTGAAAGATTTTAACAACCATATGCCATGGTGAGATGAGTCGATTCTGGCTCCCCTTGGGATGATCTGGACAGAAGGGCCTGCATCTACCCACATAGTTCTGAAAGGAGCACCAGTTTCCACTGATATCATTGCAATTCCTTAAGCCTCCCTACCCCCCCCCCCTTTAAATTTTGTTATTTGGGGTCAGCACACCTTCAAGAACAGCACAGAGGGAAAAGAAGGGGCTGCAGTGGGGAAAAGGTATTAGCAGAAATAATCATCCTATTTTCCAAAAACATGCATACTATGAAATCTTCAGAATGTGTGGGTGAATACAAGCCAAGGCCTGTCCTAAAGAACAATATAATTCTCAGCAGTATCTTGCATAAAACAAGGAATCTGATACCCTTTAGACAAATCTCTTACTAAATGAAATGCTTGGTTAAATGAAAAAACACACAAATAGAGCATAAAATCAAGATGACCTCATCTGACTCTTTTTATCACCAGTTGGCTTGGGAGGAATTACCAAGCAGCATTCTCAGACTTGGGATTCCATGAGTCCATTGTTCAAGGCAATTCAAAATGGCATTGACCACAAGGCCTCTAAGCCTTTGCCAACACCATGCACCTGGACAGGTATCAGCTAGATGCCGTGCCACTGTCCCACCTCTTCTTGAAATCTTAACTTTCGGGGATTTGAAAAAGGATGCCCTTTGTAAGGTAGACCAACATTACTTTTCAAGTCAGAGCCAACAGCAAAAGCCATTCAGTTCATTTCATTAGGACCAATCAAAATAACACAAAACAGTGTGCATGCTTTCACATTATTGAAAGTTTGGATTTGAATGCTTGCAAGCTGTTCTGTATTATTTCGGTTAGTCGTGCCTCATAAGAAGTACTACATGACTCTTGGGGGGGGGAGGTTGCTTGGCACGAATTTGGCTAAACATTAATGGCTGCAGGAGGAAAAACTGATTTTCACCTCTCTAGAAAGTGAGACTGGTCTGAAAGATTCTCTCACCACATTTAGAATACTTAGAGTTAAATTATGTGTGAAAACATTAGCCACTTGACTTCGACAAGGCTAAAAAAAGGAAAGGAAAGAAGTGCTGCTCTCTAGGCAACAGAAAAACAGATGCATACAACAAGTAGGAATGATTCACTGTGCAAAGTTTGCTGTTGTGTAATGAGCCCAAAGCATATTAACCAGTAGGTGACCCAATACAAACAACAAACAATAAATAAAACCTGACCCAAACTCAACTATGCATTATTCTGAGAAAAGCAAATATCAATACAACCAATGAGTGACGAACCAATATTCTGGTCTTCCAATTATTATACAGCCCTTAACTAGAATAATCTTATGTAATTATAGCAATGCATCTACATTTGAATCAGAGTGGGTGACCTGCAGCTGTAAAATCCAAAGGAAACAACACAAAGAAAGAGATGATAATCTTCTAAAGAAACACATTAAAAATAATAAACACTTTCTAGTAAAAAAGCAGGGAGCACCGTGGGCCCCTAATTTTCTTTGTCATAACTACTACTGGAAAGTACATCTGTGACTAATACTTTCACATACACACAGTGGCATGGCATGGCGGCCAGTTTTAACATAGCCTCATGGAAGCAGCTCCACAAGACCCTCCGTTTATTTGAGGAAATGAGCCAACACTCCCTGGTCTCTGGAAATTTATCCCAAGCCAGTGCAAATGTTGTAGGAGTAATGACATTGCTCCAGGCAGCTAAATTAGCCAAAACACTAAAGAGTAGGTTGTTTAATGTTACACAGATCATTAATGCATCATCTTTACCACAAACAGTTTGATAGTAGAGATTACATTTTAAAAACCAACTGAAGTGCTTCTAATATGATCACTGGACAACAAAAACTCAATTTTGATATTAAAAGCAAAACTTGTATCTAAAAAAACTGCACCCAATTAATGCTTCATTTGACTTTGGTCATATTCAATGGATTTGTTATGAATTCTCCACGTGGTGAAATACCCAAAGGCAAATAAAGCACAGTGGCCTGTTTGCAGATGCATATCTGGACTTCTGTCAGAATTGATTAGTACCGTGGGCTGTCTAAACAGGAGAAATGAATACAAAAATAGCTGCAAATCCATTTGTAGAGACTGACTGCATTCACCCCTGTGCCAGTTTCCAAAAAAACAGCGCTCTGTGGGAATACTAATTGTTCTGCTTCTGCTGATCATGTATCCTAACACATATTGCACTTCCTTTCCATAAATAGCCTGTTGCAATTCTCACTCATCTTAGCGATTAGACTAATAGCAATGATCTCTTCTTCACCAGATATTTTGAAACATTCAAAGTCACATACAGATAGGACTGCCAGCTTTTCTTTATTTGTTTTTAACAGCAGCCTGACTAGGGTTGCCAAGTCCATTTTAGCTTCCAGTGGGGGGCTTTAGGGGGTGTTCCCGGAGGGGGCGGGGCATCCTGACATGATGACATCATGTTGGGGATGTCCCCCCCTGCCCGCCCAATGGGCACATGGGGAAACGCCAGCTCCCTGCACTTAAAGGGGCGCCTTTAAGTGCAGGGAGCTGGAAGGCTTCACACGCCGGATCTCCGCTTGGAGATTGGGTGCGTGGGAAATGTCAGCTCCTTGCACTTAAAGGGGCCCCTCTAAGTGCAGGGAGCTGGAAGGCTTCGCATGCCCGATCTCCGCTTGGAGATCGGGCGCGCAGGAAAATCCAGCTCCCTGCACTTAAAGGGAGCCCCTTTAAGTGCAGGGAGAAGGGAGAGGGGTGGCTGCGGTGTTGGGGCTTGGGGGCAGGGCTTCCCCTGTTGGCCAGGTGGCCGGCAGTGGGTAGAACCCCCCCAAAAAGTGGGGGACCCCTGCCAAACTGGGGGTTTGGCAACCCTAAGCTTGACACAAAGACTGAAGCAGGTGAAGATTTTTCAGAGCAGCGAGATAAAGTAATAGGAAAACCTACACCTGCTTAATTTCTGTATATCAGTCTTCTGTTAAAGACACAGTAACAAGATTAATAAAATAATTAGCAGCCCCAGGAATGGAATATATTCTGAGAACTGAAAACAGGGGGGGAATGAAATATGGTCAGAGATAGATGACCAATTTAGGGTTTTCTACCATGTGGCTGCTTGGATTTCTGAACATGTGCTATAACTTTTTTCTTCCACACACTGTGTAGTAAAATCTGAAGTCTTGACCAAGTGTTACACTATGACAGGATTACTACAGTACTGGAAATGGTGAGTGTGGAAGTTACTGCTCTGAACTATAGCATTCTGCTATTCTCTCATTTAGAAAATGTATATGCTGCTTCTCCAAGGACCTGTTCGAAAATAAAACAATATAATAAAACCAGAAAATAAGAAATTATGAAGATTTAGCAAGTCTTAAAAGGCAACAGAAGCATTTTAGCAGCCTAAAATGATATTCGTTAAGCAGTCCTCTGACTTAACAATCCTTCATGGCTAGAGTCATGACAAAAATGAACAAGAGTTTTGTGCCACCTTGAAGACTAACTAATCCAGCATAATCTTTTGAGGACTAGAGTCCTCTCCTTTAGGTGCAATGAGTGGATCATTGCTATATTTGTGCCATTTTATGTAGGAGTATGAAAAAAATTAATAACAGGGCCAAGGGGCTATGAAATGCAGGAAGTACAAGATGAAGTGTACAAATCTAATCAAGAGACATTAACATCACTAGCAATGCTCCCTCTAAGCTGTGGAGTCTTGTGAGCAAAAATTTTACTTTGTGAGCTACTGGCATTAAAGTTCTGAGTGAGCAATTCGGCTACTGCATAAATTTGCTCTGGAGCCATTCTTCCTGAGCTAAGACAAAAATATGTGAGCCAGAGGCTAAAAAACTGTGAGCTAGCTCACACTAACTTAGCTTAGCGGGAACACTGATAGTGTAGCTAAAGTACACAGGGTACCTGTATTGGGTAGAGAGTCTAGCTTTTGCCAAGATAGTTAACACTTGTAATGGGTAGGAAGTGTTTTGAACAAAGAGTAGAGATATTTACTCATTACATAAGGGGGTCATAATATTTTTATATGTTCATTTGCAAACATGTGCATAGGTGCACAATAAGGGAGGAATTAACAAAAAAGTAGAAAAGTACTGATAAGGTATTGGTAGACAGATCTTTCCCCACCATTCCCTTCTTCAAGCAGACTTTAGTTTGCTCCAAGAATTCTCTGGAAGGGGCTGTGACAGCCTCATAAATAAAATGCAGCACGTGGGCTGTGATGTATTTTGTTTGCAAGGCTCTCCCGCCCCTCAGAGCGGTTTTCAAAGCAAACCAAAAATATCTGTACTGCAGAAGTTTTGCAAACATCACAGCTTTTCCCATGTGGTCAACAGACTGCCTGCATTCACTGTGCTTTGTTCTCACAGAGACACTTTTATCACATTTCTTCCCATCTCTCTTATCTGAAAGATATTTGATATGTAGTTGGGGAATCAAAAATTTTAGGATTCAAAATATGTTAAAAAATAAAGTATCCAAGCAGCTCCATTTTAACACTTGACATTATGGACATAATTGATTTCTGTGGACTGAATCCAATTCAATGTCTCCCACAACATTTGTGGTATATTTGGAAAATGTAAATAATTCAGCTCGTCTGTAACACCAGTTATTTACAATGCCACTATTTCCAGGGATTATTATAGAGGGCCACAGAGAATAAACTGAATTTAGCAAAGATTCTGCAAAAATCCATCCAAATTTATTTACGTAACATATATTTCAAGTGCTTTCCTCTTACTCTTTTTTTTTTTTGTATTTTTGCCTTTGTGTGCGCGTGTGCCCTTGCCTGGAAGTCATGGCAACCTCTGGCAACTCCTACTGGGGCATGGAGAGCGTTCACAGAAGTGGCTTGATGGCCTGCCTCTGCCTCCCAGCCCTGGCATTCTTTGGAGGTCTCCAATCCAAATACTTGCCAGGGTCAGCCCTGCTTAGCTTCCAAGATCTGATAAGATCCGGCTTGCCTGAGCTATCTAGGTCAGGGCCTTTCCTCTTACTTATTTGATGTGCAACAGTAAAAGGCCATGATACACAATGTACAAAATGTAACTTCTACACATCACCAGGCCCTTGGTTGAAGACAGTGATGGATTTTCATCTTGGCTGGCACCATCTTCTGCTCTCTACATTTGCCTTACGCCTCCCCCCCGCCCATGAAGCAGCCGGCAATCCAAAATGGGATTACTTTGTTCGCCATCTGTTTTAAAATGTGTTTGATTTTAATTGCTTTATCTAGTGTATGTTTTTATTCCTACTGTACGTCACCCAGAGCAATGTACAATACGAATAATGATGATGATGATGATGATGATGATTAATAATAATAATAATAATAATAATAATAATAATAATAATAATAATGATAATAGTTTTAGCCTTATTGTTTACAATTTAAATCTATATGCATATTTATACCTGCTGATTGACAGTAACATTTCATGCAATCATGCACAAAGTTGGCTTTAGTTCATGAAAGCTTCTACCATAATAAATATGTTTAAGGTGCCACAAGTCTTCTTGTTGCTTTTGTTATGACAGCCTGACATGCTTGCCTCTCAGGAAACTATTTTGTTAGCATGCATAGCTAGATAAGACTGAATTACTGTAGAGAGCTAAATCCTCTTTCTTTAATTCCTATGTACACAGTACTGGACAGAACAGGAAGTAGTTCAGTATATTTTAAAAGGCAAAAATTGGCCTGTTCTAGGAGATAAAATACCAAATAAGATAAGGCACACAAAATTATTGTAAGGCTGATTTATTGGTTGTTTAGGACCTCTAGATAATAGCATCCTGCTCTGTACACAATGTACAGAGACCATTATATATCAAGGGAAAAAAGATGGCATGCAGGATGAATCACACACTGTTCCAAAATCTGTGTAATCATCTGTAAAAATATCATTATTGTAATAAGGAAAGAAAGAGACCAATAGGTGCACATTTGTCACACATGAGTAGTAGGTATCTCAGAAAGTTTAAAGAGCCATGTATGACTGTCATGGCTGATACTGCTCAATCAGGGAAGAAATTGTTACATGTTCATAATTTGTCTGAATTACTTATTCTCCCAGCTAACATAAATTTGGATTTAGCTAACAACATCACAGGTCAACCAACACACACCTGCCATACTGTTTAGGAAAATGTTTAACATTATCAATATATCTTATTCTCAACATGGCCAAATCTGTGGATACTTAAATCCAGAGACTAGAGCAAGACCGATCTTTCTACAAACCTAAAAAACCCCATAGGTTTGCAGAAAAAATTAAAATCTAAATCTGTCTATCTATACACACACACATATACTGGAGCTTTTTGTAAAAATCCCAAAATAATAGAAGCAGCACATGTATATGCCCTTTACAGTGGCTATTGTGAAAATTGCTATGCAACTACTATAGTATTGCCAGCCTTCAAGTCTTGGTTTCTGACAGGGAAAGGCAGGGCCCTTGCCACAGCTGTTTTGGCCATTAAGGAAGGACTTAGTGAGTAGGGTTCCCAAATCCCCCCGGGGGGCAGATTTCCCCCCGCTTTCAAGGCCCGACTTCCGCCCCGCGCGGAATCGGGCCCGGGGGAAACCCCACCCCCGCACACGCGTCACCTGGAAGTGACGTCGCACGCTGGGGGCGGGACCACGCCATTTGAGGGGAAAACTCTTTGTTTTCCCCTCAAATGGCGTGGCCCCACCCCCAGCGTGCGACGTCACTTCCGGGTGACGCGCGCGCACAAATTAGACGCCAGCCGGGAGCCCCCCGCTCCCGGCCAAAATGCTTTTGGCAATCCTATTAGTGGGCCTGGCAGCAGCCACCTGGTGACTTAATACCACATAAATTGCATGACTCAGCCAGAGCTGGCTACTTGCTGCTGTTCAACAGTAGCCATCCCACAAAAGCCTGTGTGGTGCAGGTTAGAGTTTCAGGCTAGGATCTGGGATGCACAGGTTCAAATCCCCATTCTGTCATGGAGGTTGACTGTGGGACCTTGGGCCAGTCATGTATTCACAGCCTAATCTACCTCATAGGGTTATGAGGACAAAATGGAAGAAAGGCGAATGATGTGAGCTACTTTTGGTCACCATTGTGGAGAAAGATAGGGTATAAATGAAGTAAATAATAAATATTAGCTGAAGCTGAAATAACAGATAAAAAGTAGGTGGGTGGATGAGCAGCAGAGAAGGAAGCATAGAATGGTAGGGCTGCCAACATCCAGGTGGGGCCTGGGGGTCTCCAGGAATTACAACTGATCTCCAGACTACAGAGATCAGTTCCCCTGGAGGAAATGCCTGCTTTGGAGGGTGAACTCTGGTATTATCCCCCACTGAGATCCTTCGTCAATCTTTGTTCCTACATCTCCAGGAATTTCCCAACCTGGAGCTGGCAACCTTAGAGAAAGGTGAGACTGTGGGGGTTGCCAGGAGGAGGGAAGGAGGAAACAGTGTGGGGAAGGAGATCCAGAGGAAAATGAGATGCCTCCCAAAAGTCTTTACAGGTTTCCCAATGTGCACTTGGGCTCAGCCCAGCAGTCAACACCATGCAACTGGGCCATAGTTTTACCAGATAGAGGGTGCCAGGGACAGAGAAGGATGAAAAGCTGAAGGGGGGGGCAGATAAAGGGAGGTTGGCTAGTAGAAGCAAAGGAAGGAAGGAATCAGGAACAGGGGGGATGTTATGAGGGCTTTCAGGGAAGGAAAAGAGGAAATAGTGGCAGAGGGGAAGATGAAATGTCTTCCACAGTTCCTTGAAGGTCCTCCACTTGTTTTGTTATATTTATATCAGAAACAGGTCTCAAATACACAATATTCTTTGTTGAGATAAGCATCCTCTGCTAGGATGGCCCATCAATATTAAAATGGAACAGCATTTGTTAAACATATTTTGCTTAATAGTGGGAGCACAAAACCCTCCCAAATATAACAACACAAAAGAGGTGGTTAAAAGTAGCATTGCAAATACACTGGCAGAAATACCTAAGATAGCCGAGGGTACTGAGGAAAGCAGAAGGAGCTAAGACTTCTTTAAGTTAGTTCAAAAGACAAGTAAAATAATGATTCAATTTGGCAGTATTTCAATCAACAGACCAGTTTGCTAGCTAGGGAAACAAACTTTTAAAGGGTCAGCTCTTATTCTTTAATCTTTCTAAACAGCCTAAATAAAAAATAATGCCCTACCAATGGAATACCAGAACTGACATATGCAATGATATCAAAGAAAGAAATAAAATCTCAGGTTGGCTTACTTGTAAAATCTTACTGTAGATGAAAAAAAAAAGTTACTGTCTACAACACAAAGATTCAGTACCAATATTCAAAGAAAATTATTATACCACTACTGATATAACTAGTACTGCAGCTACTAGTTGGTCTCTGTGAGCATAATGAAAGCAATAAACCAGGCTACCCTTAGATGAGACAGGAGTCTACGTGCTTGGAACTCCTCAAGCATAAAAATATATAACCTCCCATACAGTTCAGCCCACCAGTTGACCGGGCTCACAAGCCCTGTTCTCTGTTCTCTCCCCCCCCCCTTCATAGTTGAGGTGGGTGGTAACAAGAGACAGAGCTTCTTCAGTAGTGCCACCCAGGCCCATAGCTACAGTGGGGCCCCTCAGACAATGTATGCTGCTTTGGGTCCCCCTGGGGAGAGAGGCGGAGCAGAAGTGAAGTAATATTTAAAAGGCAATAACTGGAGAAATCAATGAACAGTTTGAAGGAGGAAAGGTGCGCTGAAAGGTGGGCTGCTTTGGAAGGCGAGCTAGGATCTGAGTAAACCCAGGTCTGAATCCTCACTTCTGTCACGGAACATTGCTAGCACTTATTTATTATATTTATTAATCATTATTATTTATAAGTATAAGCATGACAGTTTTGTACAGTTGTGTATAGACAGACACATGATGGCTGCCCCACCAGAAAAAAATATGCCCCCAAAGCCAAAAAAATCCTGGCTACAGGCCTGCCACCTCTGTTGTGGAATGCCCTTCCCCTTGCTTAGCACTTATATTACTTTTTTTTAAGGCTCCAAACATTTCTGTTCATTCAGGTTTTTAATTAAAGAGTTGATCTTTTAACACTATCTTAGTCTTGAAATTGTTATTTTAAACTGACAATGATCTGGGGCAGGATCCTGGAGAGACAGCACCTAGGGTTGCCAGCTGTGGGTTGGAAAATACCTGGAGATTTTGGGGGTGGGGCCTGGGTGGTGGGGTTTGGGGAGGGGCCTCAGCAGGGTATAATGCCATAGAGTCCACCCTCCAAAGCAGCCATTTTCTCCAGGAGAACTTATCTCAGTCATCTAAAGATCAACTGTAATAGCAGGAGATCTCCAGGTACCAGCTGGAGGTTGGCAACCCTATGTGCAACACTTTTCCAAATCAACAACTTTGCTTAAATTAGATGGACCCCCATCCCTAAACCCAGCAAGCTGAGTACTAACTATGCCCCAGAAGAGATGCAGTGTTGAGAACAGCTCAGTGACAGTGTAAGGGGAGGGGAACAGAGGAGAGAGAAGGGACTCCAGTAACCTGCCTATGCAAGATCCTTTTTTAAAAAAAAACCCTGGAGGGGTATTTTTATTTTTTCAATAAGACTACAAACTACAAAGAAAAATATAGGAAAGGGAACTACAACTATGGATAAAGAAAAGATACCCACACTAAATAAAAACCCAAGAGTGGGAGACCCCCTTTATGTTAAACTTAATATTAGTATTAAAAGAGTTAGTAAAACAATATACTTGTAGAGTTCTTGTTTTTCACACTGTTCTGTATTAGTAAATTAGTTATTATGAGAGAACTTTCTGAGCATCTTCCTTATTTCAAAGAGCCATTTATCAGAGTCCTTCTGCCCTTACTTTGGCTTTCCGTCTCTAAAATCATATACAGTTTTCATTGCTCCCGCACCCACTTCTGCAGCAGAGTCCTCATCCGTTCCCAAGGCAGCTGAGTCACTTGACTTAGTTTCTTCCTCTTTAAATTCTTCCCCCGATCCCAGCTGACGTCTCAAGAATTCCTTGGCTTTGAAGATGGAGTCTATCTTCTCCCTTCTATCGTTGTTTTTAAAGATGACACCTTCAGGAATCTCCCACCTGTACTGTATACCATTCGTTTGAAGAAAAGTAATTAACTCCTTGTAGCTCTTTCTCTTCTGACGAATTTCAAATGGAATGTCTTTTAAAGTCTTGATAGTTGTATTCCCAAATTTCAGTGGAGTTGCTGAAGTTGCCTTTAATATAGCATCTCTGGTCTGTCTTCTTGCAAATCTCACCACAATCTCTCCAGGCAGGCTATTTTTTTAAATATAATTGGAGTAAGCCCTATAAGCTGTCTCCATGTCTTTTATTATTTCCTCCGCTAGCAAGCCTGTCACTGGAGCGATAATCTCACCCAGAGTCTTCTTCAAATCTTCTTTTTCTTTCTCAGGAACCCCCTGGAACCTGAGAATCATATTAGCCTTTTCCATTTGCAGCTGCAACAAAAGATTTTCTTGAAGATTTTGTTTCGTTTCCACTTCACCCATTCTTTTCTTCATCTTCTTGCTTGAGGTGTCTATCTCTGTAACTTTCTCAGCCACCAGCTCCTCTTTTTTCCCGTTTCTGCCAGCTGGCGCTGTTGTAAAGCGAAGTTTTGATTTAACGAGGTCAGTTGCTGGTTAATACCATCGAGCTGATCCATCACTGGCTTGAGCATATCCGCTAACAGCTTCATGACGTCAGCTCCCTCATCCGGCCTCGGACTCTGACTACCAAGCTTCGCTTTAAACTTTCCTTGGGATGCCACCATTTTTCAACTTTGTTTACACTTTCAAACCGCTTCTCCGAGGCTCGAAGCACTCGTCAATTCGCTATTTGCACTCAAGTAAGTCTCTCAAAATACACACGCTGTCTGTTTCCTCCCACTCCCCCTTCGCTGCGTTTATCTGTCCTTGCGGTTCAGAGGCATCCCTCTTTGCGCTCCGCTTTTCCCACGGGGAGGGGGGTGCCGTTTATCAAAGTTCGTTTACTTAGAACTCACGTTCATTGTTGGTCACATTCCTGACCTCGCTCACATCAATCGTTGTTCCACTCTGTCTCCCCCGCTTGTCCCGGTCGGGTTAGCTTGTCCCCTAAGGCCACTCATCGGTAGGACTGTCAGAGCGGAGGGAAGCCTCAATTCTACGGCAGCAAGCCGTCGAAGAGGCTATCCCTCAAAGCTCTCTGGCTTGGAGCCTTTCACAAAGACTCCGTGGGGGTGCCACTTGAGGTGGCACCCCTCCATGCCGATGGTGTGCTAATCGCCTCCCTGAGCTTTGGGGAGAGCGACCGCCATCACCAATCCAGAGACCGGAAGTTCCCTGCCTATGCAAGATCTTGAAAGCCTAGATCAGGGGTGTTGAACGCAGTTGTTACAAGGGTCGGATCTGACATAAATGGGACTTTGTCGGGCCAGGCCATGTGTGTCATAAAGTGTAATGCCAGGTAGCAAAGATATTAACTTTATAAAGGACACCAAGAAACACAATTCAATGTTATGCAGAATGCAGCTGCTACTCCCAGGGACTGTCCTTCCACTCTGGGGGTTGTCATTCCAGTTCTAGAGTTGTCTATCTGGGCCCAGAGACCTTAAAGGAAAATCCATTCTGCATTTTCTTTGCAACCCGTTTTGTGCTTTAGCCCAGAGGAGCTTCCTGCTGGAGGAGAAACCAGCGAAGACAAGGCCCAGCCAGCAGCCCCGATCTCCCTCAGAAGTGTGAGAACAGGCAAGAAAGGGGGGTAGAGAAGAAAGCCACAGACCTGATTGAAGCCCTGGGTGGGCTGGTTCCAGCCCTCAGGCCTTAGTTTTGACATCCCTGGACAGGGAGATCCACAGATTTCCAAAGTGCCCGTCCTCCTTGATTTTCATAGTTCCGTAGCTTGTACTTACTAAATGTATATTTCAAGTTATAATTTAAAAAACCCTTCTCTCATGGGAAATAAAGAATTATGTTTAATTTTGCAATAATATACATAAATATGAACAAATTTCACCAGCTGTCTAGAAGTTATAATTTATGTTTGGCAATGAAAATACTGTTTTAATCCATACCTAAGATGATGGATTTGTTGAATAAACTTCCAAAATGTTAATTTATCCATTGTCACAATACCTGCTTTTTAAAACAAGCTTCTCTACTGGTAGTACATAATTACTTTCTTTCTCAATTATGAGACTGAATATGAACAACTACACTAATTATTCTATTCAACAACCTGCACATTCCGCCCCACATAATACATGTGAAAGCCTTTGATTTATGATGAAAGATTACCAGATGGATCCACTGCAATTACATTACAGAGGCACATTTGAAAACAACACAGATTTAAATTAAAAATTCTGACCCTGATGGATCCATCTGTAGACGAGAGAAGCAGCATTGTGTTTTGTTGTCATTACTGTCCCAAGAATGAACAGGATTCTACATTTAGAAGCACTTATTATAGTCAATTTTGAATAATCTCAAAAGTCACTGTATAGATAAAGCCGCTATACAAATGTACTTTTTCTGAGACTGTTCCAGAATTTGTGATCTCTTGGCATCACCGTGTGTATTTTATTAAACGTGTTACATTTAGTATTATAGAAGAAAGTTCTAAGAGGCTGTGGCTGCTTCCTTAAATTGTATGCAATTGTTCTTTAAAAATATGTCTTGAAGAGCAAAGACTGAAAATATTAATTATGTGCATGACTGAATCCAAGTACAGTTGTTGATTTCAAGACAGTACAGGAATCTGGACAATTTATTCTTATTTTCCCAAGAGAAACTCATACATAGCAGTGCAACACATACACATAAAAAAGTACCAGCATCAGTTTTTTAAGTGCACTGGATTTTCTTCTAGCCATGTTAAGTCTTCTTTCTTCAATGTTTCGCTTCCATTTTTTAGCAGCAATGACTGCTAAACTTCCAAAGCCCAGGAGGCGGAAAAATTACCTTGTCTATTATCTTACCCATATATAAATACACACTGAAGAGAGGCAAGGCAAACCCCATAAGACTCAGAACTACCCAAGAGTCCTCATTAGCAGGGTCAATTAAAGAGTAGTAACAGAACCACCCTTGTACACACATGCTTCAATTAAAGAATTATCTTAGCGACAGGCAAGCAGCCTCCTACACTTTCATCATATTTGTTTCCATCACGTTTATTTTCTGTGTATATACAGATCTCTCTCTTGAGTATACCCATTTCTTGAGTCTCCTTTGATAGCTTTCTTTGCCTCTGCATTTCAGTGTTCATTTTGTAAAAATAACTTCGCTTCAAAATATTTAACTATTGAAGTCTGCTTAGAACAAACAAAATTACCAGAAAGTGCAACAAACAAGATGGAATGATCACTTGTTTTATTCTCTTAGAAGATCTTTGTGTAGTTTTCTTATAGGTAAAATAAAATAGAACATAAAAGACAGGGTGTACTAACAAAACTATATATGAATAAAGGAAATTGTTTGCGAGATGTTTCAAGGGATTGTTTTAGCCTCTAAAATGCTTTCATTGGATCAATTGGATGACCTAGGGGTTTTTCCACAGAATGTCAGAAGTAGCGTGATTTCTTATTTGTTCAGTTTACCCCATGCTGACAACATAAAATACAGATTCCTGCTCTGATGTATACCTATATTTGCTCTTTTTGTAGTATTTTGTAATATGTGGGTTAACTCAGTACTGAACACTGATTCTATTACATTCATTTTTAAAATATTTGATACCACGATTGTTTTTATTTAGTTTAATTTTCTGTACACCATCCTAAATACCTTAAGGTAGAAAGGTAGTATAAAAGCAAATATATTTATTTACTGTATTAGTTCACCTTTCTCACTGAGACTCAAAGCAGATTATACAGTCAATAGTCATATGATTCAAAGCAGATTATACAGTCAATAGTTCATATGAAGGGACATCTAATAAGTACAGCGTAGGTCGATAGAATCAATACAAAGAGACATCTAATGAGCCAGATATCCGAACGTGCATTGCATAACAGGCATTATATCCACTCTGGGTGGATATAACGAAGAAAAATTGTATCACATCAATACAAAATAATGAAATGACAACAGGGTAATAAATGCAACAATCTGATAATACATCCTGTACACTGTGGTATAATCCATAGTTCCTTTCTCTTTATAAAATACCTTTCTTAATTATTGTTATAGGATAGCCCTGTTACCTTCATAGAAAAGCTCTCCCAAACAACTCCATTTTACATAGCTTGTAGAATCCTCCTTGACTTGTTCAGGCAGGCCATTCCACAAGGTGAAGGCCATAAAAGAGAAAAGTACATGCACAGGCAGTTATTGATCTTGAGCATTTGCAGGGTGGCACCTGCAGAAGGCTCTGAACAGATGAACGGAGTTGTTGTGATGGAGCATAGGAAAAGAGGTGATCCTCATTGTGATTTTAAATTCTGGTTTTTACGGTTTTCTGTATTTTGTTTCAGGTATTTTACCTAAGTTGAAAAACTCCTAGAGCTTCATAAAAAAGAAAGGCGGCTAATAATATTTTAAATAACAAATAAATAATTCTGGAAATATGAGGTCCAAGAGATGTGAAGGCCAAGGAGAAAAAGAGAGAAATGGGGGGGGGGGGACTTTCCCAAGGCCATTTTTCCAATGGAAAACTTGGTGATTTGCGGGAGTGCTGAAAAAAACTCCTATGAAATATTTTCTGTTTTAGAATTGGTAAAATGCTTTTAAAGACAAGGTGGTCATGCTATAGACATATATAGCTCTTATATCTGAGATATATATCTGTTTGCAGTTTTCTCTCAGGTTTTGGATATATTTGCAGTTTTGCTGGTATAAAATTAAGGCACTTTAAAATTCCATAAATATGTCAACTATTGCAATTTTATATGCTAATAAGTTATAATTGATGCATTTTAAGTTATTAAAGAGGTAAAATTGGTTTAGGTTTGACAGGACAGTAAGTACTGCATATATTCCAATTTCCCCCAAAAGAAACAGGGAAAAAAAACCCTTTTCTCTGTGGCTTCAAAATTTCAGGAAATTTTACATCTCTCATCCAAGTCCATGCAGGGTTAATGAAGTGACTACAGGATAGGTGAACTGAGCATTATATAGCTCCTGATAATAGCCGAGCTGCATCATTCTGTACCAACTGAGTCTCTGGAATCTCTAGCAGTAGGTGGCCATGCAACAGGCCCAGCTGTTCAAACAACCGCTACAGCTACCACAGTAATCCCTTGCTGGCCTATGAGATCGCCTCATCAAGACCCTGAATCCTTTAACAACTCTGGCTGGCCCTGATGAGGAACAGGAGACTATACCAGCGGAGGGCCAGGGATTAGGACAAGTGTGGATTTCCAAGATGACATAAACTAGAGCTATTGAGTCTGGTTGAGTTTCTTTCTACCATGGAAAATATGACATCCTGCTGCCCCCCTCCCAGCAGGACCACAGGCAAACCGATGTAGAGTGCGTTACAATACTCTAATCTCAACATTATCATGGCATGAATTAGGGTTGCCAGTCCCCAGTTGGGGACGGGGATCCCCTGGTTTGGAGCCTCCCCCCCCCGGTTCAGAGCTATCAGAAACCAGGGGAAATTACCCCCCCCCCCAAAAAAACAGGCATGAAACTGAAAGTAAATGTGACGTGCTACGTCACCCAGACGTGACATAGGCACGTCAGTGATGGGGGGGACACACGCTCTGGTTTGGAACAAATCTCTGTGTTTTGAAGCCAGTTTGGTGTAGTGGTTAAGTGCGCGGACTCTAATCTGGGAGAACCGGGTTTGATTCTCCACTCCTCCACTTGCACCTGGCTGGATGACCTTGGGCAAGCCATAGTTCTGATAAGAGCTGTTCTTGAAAAAAGAGCAGTTACTGCCAGAGCTCTCTCAGCCCCACCTACCTCACAGGGTATCTGTTGTGGGGAGGGGAAGGGAAAGGAGTTTGTAAGCCGCTCTGAGACACCTTTGGGTAGTGAAGGGTGGGGTATAAATCCAATCTCTTCTTCTTCTTCTAATTCTACCACAGTGTTTTGCCCACAAATCAGAGTGGTACCCCTGACGTCACCCGGAAGTGACATGGTTATGTTTATTAGCCGCTGCTGCTTCCTTCCCTCCTGGTAAGTGCCCCCCCATCGCCTGCCCTCTCGGCCAAGGGATCTGACAACCCTAGCATGAATCCTGGCTGAGTCAAGGTAGAAGGCCACCTTCCAGGCTTGACTAAGTTGCAAGAAAGTATTTTTTGCAACTGTATTAACTTGGTTCTTCAGCAATAATGTTAGATCCAGTAGGTTCCCAACCAGGTCAGCAGGGGTCAACTGAATTCCATCAAAGATGGGAAAGTACAATGTACTCCAAGGCTTTAGCCTTCCCAACTAGCATTACTTCCACCTTATCAGGATTTAGTTTCATTTTTTTCCCTTTCAACTGATCACAGCAGTCACACACTGGTATAAGACCTCTATCACATCATCAGGAAACTGAGAGATAAGGAGCTGGGTGTCATCAGCATATTGATGACCCCCAGTTCCAAAGCTGTGGATGATTTTTCCTAAGGGAGTTACACAGAGGTGGACTAGGAAGTAAATCTGTGCCCTGTGGAATCGTTAGAAGTTCCACACTGACGACAACTGGTCTGTGTTAGCAACTCTCTGAGAGCAATACACAATAAACTACCTAAATAAATCCAAAGCACATTCCCTGATACCTGCTTCTGCCTCCAAAAGTCTCAGTAAGAAGGCATGATCCACTGTACCAAAGACTGTAGATTAATCTAGTAGGAGCAACAAAGAGGCACTGCCTTTGTCTACATTTGGCCAGAGATAATCAATTAAGGCTAGCCGCTCCATCTCATTCCCATTGGTCTGACCTGAAACCAGACTGAAAAGGATCCAGAGCAGATGAGTTATCCAAAAATATCTGGAGTTGGTCCACCACTGTTCTCTCAGTCACCTTGTCCAGAAAGGGCAAGCTAGAGATAGGACAATAATCGGTCACATCATTTTTTGTGGTAATTTCTTTTAAACAATGGTGAAGAGGCAAGACACCCAGAGTCAATGATTTATGATGGGCATACTAAATGTAATGGGCTGGGAGCAGCTTTCATAGATCCCAAGATCTTGCTGACATCCATCATGATAACTGCATCAAAATGGTCCAAACACACCAGACACTGCATTTTGTCTGAGCTGTGTTACAACCAGCATCTTGCTAAGAAAGTATTTGCAAGATTTTATTAGCAAATAACTTGGGGGGGGGGGACCTCAACTGCTTGCTTTCCTGTTCCTGAGACAGCAGAGATTTAGAAGTCAACAGATGCCAAAATATCTTAAACAGTTGGGGTTGCAGTGAACTAGCTGAAGCAATGATAGCAGAGCACTAACATTTCTTTGCTTCTATCACTGCTGTTTCATTGTCTTCCATGGAACTCTATAGCATGCTGTGTCAGATTCAGCCTGCCTTTTCCACCAGCATCATTCTCTTCAGGTCACCCCAATTCCATGGTAAGCGAAGCTTCCATAGCAGGCTCAGAAGGTGTTAATCTGGAATTCTTCTCCTCCCCAGAGCATTCTGGAATGCAGTAGAAATCATGAATCTCTGCAGGAGGATCAATTTAACTGGCCTCCCTCTCCTATGGAGTATTGGAGCTATGTTCACGGTGTTGTTTTTGTGCCTACACACAGGACCATCACCACATGGTATCACCTAGAGCAGCCTTTTATGTTCTTTCATCCACGATAGCTCTAGAACACAAATGACTCCTTATTTTTGCCAGATCTCAATTAGGTCTTCTATTGCTAAATTCTGTATCAAGCTACGGTAATCCCTTTCTGAGGAAGATCTGAATGGCAATCTACATTGGAGTAAGCAGATTCCCCAACATGAGACAACTAAACCAGCACAAATCTTGTCTGAACTATTACACCCTTTGGAGAAGGAGAGCATGGATACCGTTTAGACTAGATACAGAGCAATTAGGCAACCACAATAGTCAAATGAGCAATGTCTTGTTTCAGAAGCAAGCTTTTGATTATTAGATGTGGGAGACTAGCATAAGCAAACATACATCTATATCATGTGAACTGCTCTGTTATGTACAAATGGCTGGTATCAGATGACAAAGTAGTGAACTAGATACACCACTGAATGATAAACATTCTTAAGACTTTTGAAATGAAACAATGGAGATACTGTGCCAGACATAATGGTGTGGCATGCTGCCATTTGGCATGAGTGCTGAGAGTTCTCTATGGTGAAAAAAACCAGTGGTTTTAATGTAATGTATGCCAAATAGTTCCTGCTTTCATAGCATAGTAGATTTTTTCAAAAGAGTTAGTTCATTAAGTGTAGATACCACCTTATTTCCTGACACTTGAAAACTCTCAGCTGACTATGAACTGACTCCATTAAAGCACAAGGAGTTTGTGAAACAATATAAACATTCTTTCTATGATAAATATTCCTGTTGTCAAGGGATGAATTAGCAAATGATGCAAGGGCCACCCCATAACACAAACCTGATAATGGTCTTGAGGCTTAATCAAGATTCAGTTAATTAACAAGCTATGAATAACCACTCAGACAAAATTAATGTTTTAAAAGAACAGATAAGCACTTAGGAATAAAACCAAAATGTTTAAAAATCTCAGTAAGAAACTTCAGCAACTATTCTTATTTCGCAGATAATTAATTTCAAATGACCCACATTACAAAGCTAATCAGTTTCTTTCCTTTCTGATTTGGCAAGGTTATGCCTGAACTATTATTAAACATAACTTTCATTCCAATGATGGGTGAATTATCCTTAATTTGTTGCAAGAAGTAATCTAACAGGAATGAAACCCATTCCACAATGGGTTACACAATGGGTTTCAGAAAATGCATGACAACAAAAAGGGAGGGAAAGTTTACAATGGATACATATTTATAAATTATGAGAGACTGAAGAAATTACATGAAACTCTGCTAATGAATGGAATTGTGTGTGCATCTCTATTCCCATCTCCTTGACTATCATGTGATAGTCAAGGGAATTTTTATGGGTTTCACTTGATGCATGAAGAGTTGCTATTAGAAACACTAAACAACAACACCAGAGCGTACATGTGTTACAGCTCATTAGAGGGGCTTTCTGGACTGCAGCCTCATTGTGATTTACTTAGTTTAAATATGTGTACCCTGCCTTTTTCACAAGGCAGCTTAACAAAAAGGGCACATACTTACCAACATGTAAAATAAAAGGCATTGCACGAATGCAATTCACAATTGCAAGAAGCTACAGAATAAACTCAAACTTAGAACAGAAAAAGACAAAAGACCCAGAGAAGGAATCAGGGAGTGAGTGTGCACTTTAGCAAACTGGAGAGGGAAAGAAATTCTGCCAAGTCATATTTGTCAAGGCTGAGACTGATCTATTGAATCTCTTCTTGCCATTTTCAGATATGCAAAGCAAAGCACCAACATTTTCCTTACTATTCACCAGAAGTGTTTATGTCCATGCATGCATGTGGGGAAATGCAACTGTTTTATCACAGCTGATGGAACTTAAGTATAACAAAGCATTTTTAATGACACCAGAGCTAATTTTGCATATTTGCTTACAACCCACTGCAAAATGAAATGAACTACAAACTACACACATAATAAGCATCGGGAAAAAGAAACTTCATCCAGTCAGTCAGTAAAAACATCAAACAAGTATTCACACCAAACTGATACCAATTTTTAATTACTCCAAAAAGAAAGAAATTTAAATATTACAATAATGGTGGTAGGCATTTATAAAACATTTGTAATGCATTTCCAAATATATAAAAATATATCTATGTGCAACTGTCATCTATAAGCGTTACATTCAAATGCTGATAAAGTTGTAAGGTCCTCACTCCATTGGATTACTGGAGGTAGAAATTTATATTTTCGGTGTAGTAAAATAAATCTTTTAGCAACATGGCATGGAGGGCCTATTTTTGTTGACATGGCTGATCTGGCAACTTGGATCCATACCATGTTAGCATCATGACTAGACTACTATTATGCATTCTGCATAGGTCTCCTCTCACAGTCAACTCAGAGACTCCAGTTAGTGCAGAATGCCACAGCTCAGTTACTATCAGGAGCTAGTGGAGCATGCATATTCCTACCATTCTGCACACAGTCCATTGGCTGCCCATGAGCTACCAGACTCAGTTCAAAGTACTACTACATATAAAGCCCTTCAACGCCTTCATCCCTCATATCTGTGAGACTGCCTCTCCAACCTATGCTCCACCATGACAGCTTCCCTCACTGGAGCAGGACCTCCTGCAGTTGCTACCCTGAAAACAGGCAAAATCAACAACTACTTATACATGTGCTTTTTCTGTTGTGGCCCACACTTTGCGGAATGGCCTGCCTGAGAAGGTCAAGAAGACTGGTTCCCACCCTCCTGGCTTTCTGCAGGCTATGAAAAACTGAATTATTCAAAAGTGGGGTTTTTTAACAAAGGTAATTAGGTCAATATTGTAACAAAATGTTTCAGAAAGTTGCTTTGGTAAAGCTATATACTAGTAACGGCATGCACTACTGTGTTTAGTGCATACCACCTGTTGCTTAAAGTATGATCCTACCATGTAATTCCAGTATCGTTTAACAAGTCATGTTAAAGCTTAAGCTTTGTTCAGCTTTGTTTTCAGATTTCTGAAACCCAAACCTTATTACTTTGTTTACTGGATGTTCCATCCTGTTGACTGTATTTAATTTACCTGTGTAATTCACCTTGAGTTTCAGGGAGAAATATGGGCTACAAGTAACATAAATAAATTAATTTAAAAAATAGTAACTTCACATGTTACCAACTGATCTATATCAGCAAGACAATTTTTCACATCTTTGTACAATAAGTAAGGTTCTTGATCATATTTAGATCACAAATAAAAGCACACCCTCCAGTCAACCAAGCAGATGGCACTGTTTGGAAGCTTCCTTAAATGGAACACAAATCAGCTCAAGTAGGTGCAAACACATCTTATGCCAGTCCAGCTATTGGTCCATCTAGCTCAGGGCCAAACTACAAGTAATGGCGGCTACAGGTCCATCTTGTGGCTGC
This sequence comes from Gekko japonicus, assembly GCF_001447785.1. NCBI lineage: Eukaryota > Metazoa > Chordata > Lepidosauria > Squamata > Gekkonidae > Gekko > Gekko japonicus. The sequence continues at coordinate 16,662 of NW_015166418.1, read as the reverse complement.
AAACGCCATTTTAGAAGCTTTTGTAGCTCTTTAAAAACTGCCACAATGGATGGGCCTGTGGTTGATGTCGTTTGAAGCTTGGCTCTCAGTGGTATCAACTGGCAACAGCTGTCCAAGAACTTGGGGGGAGGGGAGTCTTTTCAAGCCTTCCTACCCACGTTAGTGAAATGGATGATGCTATGAACTTGGGACCATTTCATGCAAATCACAAGCTCTGCTACTGAGATATGTCACTCCTCCAATATGCAACAGCTGCATAACAAGCTTTAAAAACTATGATAACATATGGAGAACTTATATTTAATTTGCTTTCTTGCAATAAACATTCATCATTTTATGGGAGCTTAGAACATATCTTGGCATGTTTTGCCCCATGACAATGATGTTGGCCACTCAGCCATTTATTTCAGCACAGTTTCAGTAACCTACATATATTTTAATTTCAATCAATAAAGGACTGAAGTGTCTGGACTCTTTAAGCTCAGAGTATACATCATAACACTCATCAGCAATGTCCACTTCAAGATTTGTGCCCTGGAGTAATGTGATTTCAAGCTGTTTCTTCATAGAGATCTAACACAACAGAGCATCCACACTGTGGTTTTTCTCTGCACTTATGGCCACCATTTCTCACTAGCAACACCCTGCATCACTAGAGTGGTTTTCCAGGCAATAAAAAAACCAATCAGTAACTGATATATTGTTAGAGTTTAACACCAGTAATTGACATATTGTAGTAGTCTAGTATTATAGTAATGTCAGTCAGTGATTTTTTTAAAACCCAGAAAAACCATCTGATGGTATGCAGAGGGAATAGCAGTCCGGGGGGGCAGGGGCAATAAAAATGGTGCCAATGTGGGGGGATCTGCAAAAATGTGCACCTTCCCACCCATATGGTGTCAAAGTTACTCTGACTTATCTTTCCCAAGATATTGTATCAAACCAGATTTGGGAATGATCAAAGCAAAGCATGGGAAAACCTGGAGAGTGGACAATTATTGATTGCATCATGTGTTTGCTAAAAAAAAAGAAAGAAATGTGTCAGTTGGAATGCCAAACCACAGCAAAATCCTTTGGGTGGAAGCAATCAGATTAAAGACTATTTTAAAGGGAGATTATGAGGAATAAAATAATATAATTTTATGTGATTTTATTCCTCATAATCACACATTTAAATAGAAGGAGCATTTAAATGGCTATGTTTAACCCCAAAACATGCATGAGTAATTTACATTATTGTCCAGGCAAGCCCATGCCTGGTCTCTCCTCAGCCGCCCCCAGGCCCCCCAACCTCCTGAGACCATCACAACCCGCACCCCCCAGCTCCCATGACCCCTCAGGACCACAGTATGTTCCCCAACCCACTACTCAGCCAGTGACCCACGCACCCCAGGCAGGAGGAATTGGCATCGGGTGATTCACCTCCTCCACCTCCAATGTTGGGCGCCTGATGCCCAGGAGAAGTTCCAGCAACGGGCCCAACTGCATGGCAGGCCTTGGTCACGGGGAAAGCCCTGGCAGCAGGCCTGGTCGAGCAAGGCCCTGTCCCCATGGAGACAGAGGGATAAACAGAAGTAAGGCAAGACTCCACCCCCAGCTCGTGCACACAACCAGAGCATGAAGAAAGGGGCTGGCAGCCCAAGGCAGCACTGAGGCTACAGCAGGCTGAGACGCTGGGTTAGCCCCATCCCACAACAAAGGGAGATGATAAGGCAGCCCCACCCAAGGAGAAGCTGGGTGTCCGGGCTTAAGTTCATGGGAGGGGCCCGGGGGAAGGACGTGGGAAGGACCAGGAGGACAGGTGGGAGAATAGTCCGGGGGATAAAAGGGAAGCCAATCCAACTGGTTGAGGAGGAGACGCCTGGTGGACCTTTGTGCAGAGAGAGAGAGAGAGAGAGAGAGAGAGAGAGAGAGAGAGAGAGAGAGAGAGAAAGGCAAAGGCCCCAGGAGGGCAGTGAGGAGGGGTGGTAACGCAACCTCCTTCCCCTGACCAAGTCTGAGACTTCTGGTACCTCCCAGGGAGGGGGAAGGCAATCTGGCAGAGCAGTGGTGACTGGCCAGGGACCCCCAGAGGTGGAGGCAAGGCATGACAATTATTTAAACTTATGAATTATAAAATTATACATATAGGAGCTGAAGGTAACCATGCTACAATTAAATATTTGTTAGCACCTCCCAATATTACTTCGTTCCACGTGAACTATTCTTTCCAGAGCAGTCATTCTCCATCATCATCCCACTTGAATCCCTTCCTTCAAAGCATGCATCCCACCTGGCTAGTTTACTTAGAAGGATACTGTTGGCAGAACAAAATAGTCAATTACTGCAGGAAAAGAATCCACTCAATTAAAAGGCAGCCCCACTTGTAAAATTCCAGAAGAATTCATATTCAAAACAGCCTGTACAGAGAAATAACTGACAAAAAGCAGCCCTCTCCAATCTCTGTACCATGTGCACACACTTTAATCCTTTAAGAATGGGAATTAATGTGACGCAAATGCATGTCTTCATTTGCTATCAACTCAAATTGCTCTAATCTGTAGCACTTTGTTTTCTCTCTCCCCTATGGCAAGCTTTCCCCTCTATCCCAGCAATCATCTAAAGTAAAGAGACAGGGATCCATTGACGGTGAGAAAGTGAGTGCATTGGCACTCTGACAGCAGTGCCTAATCCGGAATTAAAACCTGAGCATCTCTAAAACACCACTTCCTCTTTAAGTGCAGGCCTTCCCTCCTCTACAGCTTTTAGTTTGAACCAACAGACCACAGAACAAGCTGTCACCATAACAAAATTACAGTCCCCTGCTTTGTTTCAGTCCAGGTTTGTTGCTGGCCCTGAGGTGTCCTGGACATTCCAATAGCAACCACTTGTGCTCCCGAAATAGCTCCAGCCATAGCTTAAAAGGGCCGAAGGTCACCTCTGCAATACTACTCCTGAAGGCCTGCAGAGCAGCCTTCTGCAGTCTAGAGGATCCACAGGTCAGACAAGACATACATGTCATTACAAGGTGTAAAAGCGTTCTCATTGTTCCCCACTTGGTGGTAGAACTAAAAATCTAAACTACAACAGCAACCCATTTTTAGAATTAAAGAGTAAATAGCTTCTGTGTAAATAAAATCTGGAGCAACCAGGCTTAACAGTGCTATATATTATGCCCATGCCATACGATGAACACAAAGGAAGAGTGGGTTAGAAAGGTGTGGGGCACTATGCTTTCACATAACTTTTATTCAGTGCTGCACAAAGGTCTAAAGCTGTAGTATGCCATTTAAACCAAACACCTCTACGCATTCTGAGAGAGACTAGTTTCAATGGCGTGCAATTCATTATCAACTTGCTCACATGCCCAAACTACAATAACTGGAATGAAAACAGAATATACAATTGCTCAATTTGAGTTCAGTAGCACCTTAGAGACCAACAAGGCTTTGGGGGTATGAGTTTTCAAGAGTCAAAGCTCTCTTCATCAGACACCAGGACCTTTGGCTCTTGAAAGCCCATACCCTGAAAAACGTGTTGATCTCTAAGGTGCTACTGGGCTCAAACCTAGCTCTTCTACCGCAGACCAACATGGCTACCCTCTGAAACTAAGAACATATAACTGGAGTTCTTGCTGATCCAAAATGAAAATCCACTCCACACATTAAAATCTGATGGCGCGATATTTCAGGAAGCTGTATCTATTACCACATTACAGAGCATCACATTAATATGTTGTTATTTTGGGTGGGGTGGGTGGGTGGTTTGCCATTTCACTAGATGTCTTTCAGTTCATTCACTGAGAACTTATAAAGTGCAGGAGTTATTCACAAGGGAAGAATTTTTTTTTTACCACACCACAGTTTCTTCTATTGTGTACTATGGCCTCCATAATATCTCACAGTGGAAAGGTTATGAAAAACCACATTACATAGTTCCAAGGAAAGACAACAGACCGGGGGCGGGGGGAGAATAGCTAAACCAGTCTCAGCTCACTCAGCCACACAAAAAAGGGGACAGAGACACTGTAATTTTGCTACTTCATACTTGAGAATTGGTCTCTATGGGCCCAATATTTCCATTACAATAGCAGTAAAAGGAAGGCCATTTGCAGGAGAGTATGGGTAGGTGAAAGGGGGCTTTCTGTACTCTCCCTCAGAACCTCAGGGGTAACTTACCTTGGCTGAGAAAAGCCATATGCAACTGGCAGCTGTAACAGTCTGGCCAGATATAACTGAAACGGGCAGGACAGGGTTGCAGATTCTGGATTAAGTAACCCAGTTTGGCTGCCAGGTGGAGCCAGTCACATCACAGAGCCCTGCTTGGGAAAGGGAGCAATCTGGGAGGCAGCTGCAGTTGAAACAGGGCTTCAGGACACATCCTGGTTGGGTGAGAAAGGGGAGGGGGAGAAGGAAGCCAGGGAAGGGGGTTGCAAGAGTGGCTTATATAGGAAGGATCTGCAGCAATCTGGAGAGGATGAAGTATCCCTGCTGAGGCAGCATGCAAGAGAAAAGGATATGGAAAGGGGGAGGAATAAGGTGGTGCAAACCCTCTCTAGTCTGAGGTCTTGCAGGTCCTCCACTGCATGGAAAGCCACGACAGAGAAAGGACAATGTGGCCTGGATCAGAGGAAGTGTCACATGCTTTCTCCCCAAAGCTGGTTACTTTTACTAGAAATAACCTTAGGGTAGACAAAAGACAGCCTTGAGAAAATCCTCCACTTGGCAATCCTTCTCTGCCAGTGCCTCTTGCCTCCACATTTGTACGAAGGTGCTACTGGACTTGAATCTAGTGGTACATTTGTGCTGTCACTGCAAGTTCAAGTCTGCAAGCATCTGTTTATGGACGCAAGTAGTTTTGACCCCCCCTTAGATGTCACCATACAAAAATCTCAGTACCATATGACTTTCCTTCAAAAGAAACACAATGGCTTACAGTTGGACTTTGAAAAATCAAATTTTCTTCTCTTCATTACATCATGAATATACTTCTGACTTGATATTTTATCCTCACTCCCTTTGTGAAAACTGAAGGAACCTGACATTATTGGCAGCAGTATTTAAAAATCACAATGAAAGCAGGCTTAGTTATGAAACTACCAGAATAGCAAATGTCAAGACTTTTAATGTAGGGCATCAAAAATGCAGAAAAGCCCAAAAGGTCACCAAGCCACTCTACCAATGCATGAGCCAAAGCAGTCTGAGATTGGAGGACGTTAAAAAAACCCCTCCTTCCTGTCATATGAATCTGTCGATCAGTCAAACCACGACCCTCCTCTCAGTTCCCTGAAATTGACTCGTATTAGAAAAGGGAGGAGGAGGGAGAGGAGGAGAACTGGATTTATACCCTACTCTTCACTCGGAGTCTCAGAGTGGCTTACAGTCTCCTTCCCTTCCTCTCCCCACAACAGACACGCTGTGAGGTAGGTGGGACTGAGAGAGCTCTGAGAGAACATCACGAGAGAATAGCTCTGAGAGAACTGTGACTGACCCAAGGTCACCCAACTGGCTGCACGTGAAGGAGTGGGGGATCAAATCCGGTTCTCCAGATTAGAGTCCATTGCTCTTAACCACTACACCAAACTGGCTTTGGGAGAAAGCTTTTCTATGGCCACACCTCCACTTTATGGAAATGCCTCCTGAGATATATCAGTCCAACGCTACCTCCCTCATCTTTTAAGCAACAGGTGTAGAGATGTACAATTTCAAGAAATTTTGAAGACATGGGGAAAAAACATTCCCCCATCCCCTGGAAAAAAATGAAAATTTTCAGAAACATTGAAAAAATGCAATGTTAGTACTTTTTGGAGATTGAAAGAGTTACTTTGTTACTTTGGGAACATAAAATGCAGTGTGCATAAATTGGCTCAGCATAAAAGTATCATGTTTGTTATATTAAAAGTACAGCTTATTCAGAAAACAAACTGAAATTACTTCTTTAAATTCTATTTTTTGTTATAAATGGAACTACAAGGTCCTGAAATGTAAAGAACACCTGAACTATAAGGAACATCTTTTGCTAGTTTATGAGTGCAGGCAAAAAAAACCCCGCAATAAAAACTGAAGAAACCATCAATAGGGATGGGCACGAACTGCAAAACGAACTGAATTTTTACTTAAACTGGGCCGGTTCGTGGTTCGTTTCAACCAGGTTCATTTGGTCGCACCATTCCTGAACCAACAATGAACCACCATTTTTTCCCGTGGAGGTTAGGGTGGCTTGTTAGAGC
>NW_015166418.1:0-10442 GCF_001447785.1 Gekko japonicus | reverse complement strand
CGGTTCATTGGCCAGACAGCCTGGTGCCATTCAATCAATTCCTAGTCAACGCTGGGGGTGGACATGTGGAGGGCCCTAGAAACACCCATAGTAGTTGTCCATAGCTTGATTGGCAGCTCTGGCAGCCAACCACAGAGCTCCCATTCTGCTCTATGGGAGCAGATTGTACCACACCCTGACTCAGCTGTTTTCATGTTGCAGCGGGAAGAGAGAGGAGAAGAGTTAGTCGTTGAGTGAGAAAACATTAGGAGGAGAAGAATTGCTCGCTGCTGGCTGATTCAAGAGGAGGCTTTGAGGGACTTCCTGTTTTTCCCACACACAGTGGGACTTAGCTGGAAAGGTGTTCTTTGTTGTGGTTTCAGGGACCTGAGCCACACACTTACTAGCCTCTCTCTGCCAGTGACAGGTGGGGGGGGCAAGCTCTTTCCCCCCCTTTAAAAATCCAATCTTCGCCAAACTTGGAGGGCAGGTGTAGGAGTGCCTGCTGAAGACTCCCTGTGAGTCTGGCATCGCAAGGAGGCCATTCTACCACCTCCCGAACTCACAAATCATGAACTGGTTGTGCAAATGGAAAAGCTTGTGAAAGTTCTTGGTTCATGGAACTCAACGAACCACAAACCACAATTTTCCTGGTTCATACCCATCCCTAACCATCAACATCATAAAACAGAGCATTATTTTAGCTCCTCTAATCCTCCTACTCCTCCATAGTACAAACAGCTGAGAGGACAGAAACAGATCCACTAACTATACCAACAAGATGAAGCCCACAAGCAAAAAGGAAATGGAAACCTTTTTCCTTCTCTTGTGACAACTGCAATGCCCCCAGAGAAAGAAATGCATCTTTCTTTTGCATTTGAAAATTGTATCCTCAATATTTTCTCAGTATTTGAATCATATTCCAGCATTTGCTTATCCTCAGTGTACAGGAATTGCAATGATTTGATCCTTTACAGTCTTACATCAGTCTTCATGTTACATAGTTTTTAGAAATAATATTAAATATATGAACGCCTTGTTATAAACATGTTATTACTGTAAAAGAAAATATTCCATAATCCGTTTTTTTCAGAAAAAAACAACTTCAGGAAAAAAATGGGACCCCCCCATTTTTCTTATCCTCCCCCCCAGCCTTCCCATCTCTAAACAGGTGATATCTGTCTTAATTCTCTGAAGGAAGCTTTTACTTTCTTTTGCTCTCCTAACCTCTAACTCAGTTTACTCTGTGTTTTATTTTATGCTGCTGGGAATTTTGTGCTTACTTCTATTGTAATTAGGACTTAACTGGTGAAATAATGTTTCTGTCATTATAGTAAGCCTCCATGGATGCCTACTACTAGAAAGGAAGGTGGCATATACATGCATTCACCAGGGCACTTTGAAGTATAAACAGCTATCCTTGAAGGCAGAAGAAGGCAGACATTTATGGGCAACCTAAAGTACGTATTTTTAAAAAAAATCCAAACCCATCAGGCTGTAATCCCATAAATCCACTTTCACCAGAAGTGAACACATAGAGAAGTTGAAGCCACCATAATGAAAGAGAATCAAAAGAAGTGAGATCAGAGATGAGATTTTTGTATCCTGTCAGCATCTCATTCACTATCATTTGTCCCCACTGTTCATACTTTCACAGCTGCTTCCCTGCATTATTTCTACTGTCTATAACCCCACCCCACTACGCAGCCACTGCTCCCATTTTAGCCTTCCAGCTTCCTGTGGCATGATGCCCTATAGATTCAGTGACTTTTATAACAGGTCTTCTTTCCTCCACTCATTTCTTGCTTGTGAACTCCCTATTTGGACTGAGGAGCAGCTCTGCAATGTGCACTACATGCCATTTCATTACCTTATTTTCCTGGCAGTGAAGGCTCAAAACAGACAGATGCCAAAAAGCCTTTTGGAAACTGCAGAACTGAATCTACCATTTGACAAATGGCTTCTGCCACAAACCCTTGCCGCTTGTCAGGCGGGTTTCCATAATTTAGCATGTTAATTATACATATAGCCCCCTCAGGAAACATGGTGCCAGAGTTGTGTAAGCAAAAACAAAAAAAAGACAAGCCGCTGCTCCCAAGGAGTTTCTGATCTAAAACCGACAACAGGAAAACAACAGAAGTCAGAGCAGGAGACAGGAAGGTCGCAGCAGGGAAACATTAGAAAATGAAGCTGCGCATCCATCCATTTCGCACCCGCTGGGTATAAAGCTTAAGGCAAAGGGGCAGAAAAGCTGAGCTTTCAGAAGGCATCTGAAGGAAGAAAGCGGAAGAGGTGGCATCATGTCTGTGTTCATGAACAAGTTTCTAGGAGAGGGAAACAAGGAACAGCAAGCAGTTAGGAGACAGCAAGAAACCTTTGAAGCACAGAGCAGGAGGAATTGAGGTATAAGCTGGGAGATAATGAGAAACCAGGGCTGAAATAACAGAACGGGAAAGCTTTGGAGAACTTCAAAAGTACACAAAAGGAGCTTGTGGCAGACATATAAGGGGATGGGAAGCCAGTGAAGATATTTGAGGGGGCAAAGTCTGAACTATGGGAGTGGTGAATGGTTTTGACAGCTTTTGGACAAAGGTAAGAGAAGGGGGCAAAGTGATGATAGGGGAAAGCCAGAAAGAGCTTACAGGATAAACAAAGTATGAACCAGCGTTTTAGCTAAGAAGACAGAGAGAAATGTATGGATTTTTGCAATGTTGCATAGGAAGTATGACTTAGCTATGGATTCAGTGTGAAGGGAAAAAAAACTTAAAGCCAAGGCTACATGCCCAGCCAACAGAAGCTATTTGATTCAGTAAACTCCAGATGTCTATGCCTCATTTTAAATAAATGATTCTCAACACTGCTAAATAAGAGCTTTCTAAACAGTAATTCTCACATGTTTTTATTTCAATAGCTATTAATGTTGACTACAACATAACCATATGTCAAAAACAACAAATGACCATGTAAACCCATAGGGAAGATCTGTGGGTGACATTGTGACAAATCCCCTGCCCTGAGTCTGCCTTGGCGGGAAGGGCGGGGTATAAATTGAATAAATAAAATAAATAAATCTAATAATGTTTAAGTGCATTTAATAGATGGCCTTGGCAAATATGTTCCTGACACACGTTGCGAGCAGATGGACCAGGGCACCTGCTGTACACATTTAAATATGATGGGTCGCACAAAATTCTTATACTTTATCTGCCGCCCATTAACATGTACAAATCAAGCCTGCAAAATCCACCACACAAGCAGAGTCATCAAGATTAGAATCAATCATAAGGGCTACAATCCTGTACATAGTTAGGCTGCTTAAGTCAATGTGATTTTAAGCAGCCAACCTGTAAGACTGCAGCTGTGAAAAATGCCAAAAATAAGCGAACACAGAATTATCAGGAACAAAAGGGAAATGGACTTGGTTGAGATTCAGTCATGTTTGGCATTTATTTAATAAAGTACCAAAATGTTCTTTTTCCTCTTATTTTTGATTCTGGGATAATTAATGCATTACTCATCCAGCAAAATTTAATAAGCCACAAGATATTTTGCTTATGTTAAGGATCTCCCATAATGCACATTTTAGACTTTCCTCTCTTCACAAGGAATGCTGACAAATTGATGCTAATTTTGCACTGAGAAATGGCACAATTTTAAAGATTTCCTTTTTTAAAAACAGATGTTTTATATAAAAACAGATGTTATATATCACATAACAGCAACTTTCCAAAAGGAAAACAAAGCCAGTCATTTTTTCTTTACCAAATAGAGATATACAGTATGCGCCAAATACAAAATATTTCCAGCATTCTTCAGTGCAAACGATCAAGAGAGTGACAAAAATAGATTGTGTTTATGCAGTACAGATGCCAAATACAGCCGCTGCACAATTCTCTTCCTCTGCTCTTGCCAATTCAAGAGAAATATAGGAGAAAATAAAACAATCACAATGCACCCTAGATTCACCTCACAGAAACCTAAAATCTAGGTCCTGTTCAATTGTTTCATTCAAGGCATTTCCACATTACTCCAGCAAATAAATTAATAAACTTCCCCCACTTTTTTAAAAAAAGTAGGCCCAAGTCTAGAGAATCCTGCTGATGGAACTGGTGAGTTTAGATAAGCCACTTTATAACCACCAACCGTACAGCAGCTCTAAGAACTAATGTGATAACGGGGGAAGATTTATTCCAGTTTGTGAGACTATTGGTGTGATGCAGCTCTCTGAACTGACATGTCCAAAGTGCAGTGCAATCATAAATGGATTTACTAAGAAAGTACCATTGGGTTGGATCCAAAATGGGAGGATGGGGTTCCTTCCCCTTGACCACCAAAGGGGCTATGTTGGGCATTATAAGACCTACATGTACAAAAGCCATCTGAGATGGGGGCTGTAGTAAAGAAAGGAACTGAGACACACTGAGTTAAAACAGTGGCTGGAGCCTACCCACTGACCTCAACAGAGCTTACAAGAAAGCAAGTGCTTGAGATAACAATCGTGTTGTATTTGCTTTTTTGGGACACAAGCTGATTTGTTCAAGTCTTCAGGTATGGAGCACAACATGTACAAGCATTTCACCTGCAGTGCAAAACTAACTTTCTGAAATACAGCGTACCCCTTCACAAGTCTAACTGAGAGTCAGTTTGTTCATTTGGACAAACAGTTCAAGCATGAATTCATTTGGAAGAGGGATATTAAGGGTATGTTCAAGGGTACATCATTATGACCACTGGAGGATCCTAAGAAATTGCTTCCACATTGCAGCATGCCACACAGCAATGTTTAAGATGCTTTCCACATGGGTCATCCCACCTTCAGAGTTGGGAGCCACTGGTGTTGATTTAAGAATTGTCTCCATTTGACTAGGCTAAACAGTGTTTCAAACATTAATATTCAGTGTTTTCAGCATTAGCATGCCAAAAGTGATTTTCAACAGCATCCATATTGACCTTTAATTTAAGTAAGAGTTTGCATTCTTATCATACCCTTTCATTCTTTTAGATTTCCCCTCTGTAGAACTCTCCCTTCCTCAGAAACTGGTTGCCTTTCACTCCCTTTTAATTATTCTGTACTGAAAGAGCTCCTCCTACGTCCAGTCTAGACGGGACAGAAAGGCAGATATTTATAATGGCAGTAACCTTCCACACCATGGCATCAGACAGAAAAATCTCTAAGTCAATAGGAAGTTATTGAGTAGAAAACAAGGTAATCTACAAAGTATCTATCAATTCCAATGAATTAGCACAATGTTATATAAACATAACATTTTTTATTTCAAACATTTTAATACATCACCAGATTATAAGAGGACTTCATAATAGATATGCTTAACTGGATATATACAAAGACAAAAAGGGGTACCTGATTTATTGACACTGGTAGCGTGATTCAGTTAGAGGCTAGCATGGTGAGCTCAAAAATACCAAGGTGGCATTTCAAACTAGTGGAACTCGCAGTTTGTACCAGTTGGTTTGTTGTGATGTCTGAATTAATAAACCATAGTTTTTAAAGAAGTAGTCACCTGGGCTCACAGTGGCAGTACAGGGAACAGGTTTGCACTGCTGGGAGGTACAGAGGAGACAAGAAAGAGCTTATATTTTAACTGGGATTTGATGTTGATATTTCAGTTAACTAAAGTCTGTAGCACAAACTATGGATTCAACAAACCACAGTTTGTATTGTCTGAATACAGCCTTAGGTTAAATTCTCTCAACTCTGTGCACTCTATCAGAATCTACACAGGCAATTCTCAGAAAGGTCAGGAACTGTTTTAGTGTGGCAAAGCTATACTGGCACCCTGATCTGTATAACCCAGGCTAGCCCAGTCTCATCAGACCTTGGAAGTTAAGCAGGGTTGGCCTTGGCTAGTATTTGGATGGGAGATCACCAAGGAGTCTAAGGTTGGTAGGTAGAGGGAGGCAATGGCAAACCTCCTCTGTACATCTCTTGCACTGAAAACCCAATGGGGTCACCATAAATTGGCTATGACTTAACAGCTTTTTTAAAAAAGATACATTGGGGCAGCAATCAAAACATTTCATTAATTACATCCTGCAAATACAATACAATATGGATAAACATTAAACACGCGCACAAGAACAACAGTGTGGTTTCAATGGGTTGGCAATCTATTTCTGGTTCATCCACAGCCATGGCTTTTGCCCCTGGCCACAACCAAGATTTATAGTACCTGAAGGAAGACGAAGGCAAACTTAGACCAGATGGAACACAGCAAGCTAGAAAGATCTTCCATACTCCCTCCTCCTTTGTCAGGCCACTTGCTGGTGTGATCTCCTCCCACAGGCCCAAAGGATTTCTGAAAATCATTAAAAAGATGCACTTGCGCCACTCCACTCTTCTATGAAAAAATGACAGACATTGCACATGTACTGCTCTTCCAGCGCCTTGCCTCTAGAGTGTAACTGCAGGCATCCCGCAGAGCTTCAAGCTGGCACATAAATTATGATCACTGAAGAGACAAATGTTGCCCCTGCTGTCCAGGAGAACACTTATTACAAAAGAAAATGACAGACCAAAATCCTAGCTTCTATCATTTTAATTAAAATGACATAGATTGTCCAATTCTGCAAAGAATGAGCTGCTCGAGCAATTATGAAGTGGAATGGATCAAGATAAGATTTGCACAAAGTCATCTGAAAATCAATTAGGATTTATAAATAAAACAGACACAACGATTCTGCATAATTCTGAAATGAAAGGCAATATTATACCCCCCACTTTGGAAACCATTTCTTCAGAAATGAGATCAGAGGACAATCTTGTGTTATCCATGGTTGCTCAAGGCAGATACCTATGTTTGAGCAAACAAGCTCAAAAACAACCTGGCTGTCATTTGCCAAAGAGAAGCAAAAATACCTTCCTCACTCTTACTGCAGCTCAAAATGGCCCCTCAAATAAGGTTCTCAGGATCCAGGGGACCACAGGAACAGTGTTTCAGGGCGCACTGGGGGGGGGGGGAGGTGTGTGTATGAAATCCATGGGTGAAAATCCTTCCGTCTGTGGAAATGCTCCCATGGATCCAAGCCAGCTTCTATTTGTATGAATGGAGTCTGGACTAGTGAAGCTGAGGCCTCAAAGCATGTGCTCTGCTGCCTCATTTAAATATCTGTTAATTATTAGTTTAAGCTATTTTGTAAAAGACTCAAAGCATCATAGCCTAGGAAAATGACAGCAATTCAAGTGCTTGGCAGCAAAGGTTTACAGCCTTCATCAGTGATATTGCTATTATGGCCTGTCAGTTTTAATTTATGGCTGACATCACTCAAGGCACTGACGAAATTAAGCTTGTTTTGTTTTGCTTGAGCTACTAATTATAACAAGGAGTTTACAACAACAGTGGCATACTGATATGTTCGTCGAACTCCTCCCTAAGACTTCACAACAGTTCAGAGGATTTTCAACAGCAGGGGTAGAAAAAGGATTTTTGGTCTTATGTTGATCATTATCTTGCCCAAAAAGTTCATTTTCTACCAATATGTTCTTTACTGTATAGTAGTTTAGTTCCAATATAGACGCAGAAGAGATTTTTTTTAACAGTTTGTAAAGTTATTTTTTGTTTCAAGGGACTGATCCCAGGTGCTTCTTCTGAATGTTTCCAGTAGCCCCGCAATATCTACACTGGGGTATCCATCCCATGCTCTTGCTCTGACCATCCTCACCAAATAAGGAGAACTGGCGTTATACAGAGCACACTGCTATGCGCGCTTGGGACTCACTCTGTCTGACTGCTCCTTGACTAACTTTTCAATATTGCCCTATACTTTTCAACATAAATGATCTGGATGAGGCTGCAGAGAGACTACTCATTAAATGTGCAGATGACAACAAATTGGGAGGAATAGCAAACACACATAGAGATAGAATCCAATGAAACCTGAACACACTGGAAAATTTGGCAGATATGGATAAGATGCAACTCAGCAAGGATAACTGTAGAGGTCTACATCTGGGTAACAAAAATGAGACGTGTGCATACTGGATGGGGGATACACTTCTGGGTAGCTGTGTGTGTGTGTGTGTATGTGTGTGTGTGTGTGTGTGTGTGTGTGTGTGTGTGTGTGTGTGTGTGTGTGAACAATGTCTTGGGGTATGGGTGGACTATAAGCTAAATATGAGCAGCAGGCCTGTAGCCACAGCGGGGCATTTCAGGATGACTTCGGCTGCAGACAGGCTCTCTCTCCCCTCCTCTCTCTCCCACTCCCCCACCCCCCTGATTTCCCAGTACCCCACCACCCAAAATTTTCTGGCTATGGCCCTGATGAGCAGTCAGTGAGATGAAGCGGCAAAAGGCTAATGCAGTCTTGGAGTGTATCAACAGAGGCATAACATCCAAATTACAAGATGTCATAGTCCTGCTGTACACCGCATTGGTCAGGCTGCACCTAGAGTGCTGTGTGCCGTTCTGGAAGCCTCACTTCAAAAAGGGTGTGGGCAGAATGGAGCTGGTGCAGATGAGAGTGACAAGGGGCCTGGAGACCAAGCTCTATGAAGGAAGGCTGAGGAACCTGGGAATATTCAGTTTGGAGAAGAGGAAGATGATAGGGGACATGATTACTCTCTTTAAGTATTTTAAAGGCTGTCGCTTACAGGAGGGTGGGGGCTGTTCCTGTTGGCAGCAGAGGACAGGACTTGTAATCATGGGTTTAAATTACAGGTGGAAAGATATCAGTTGAACAGTTTTAAAAAATTAAACTTTTTTTTACATTAAGAGTAGTTCAGCAGTGGAATCAGCTTCCTATGGAGGTGGTGATCTCCTCCTCACTGGCAGTCTTCAAGCAGAGGCTGGACGGACACCTGTCAGGGATGCTTTTGGCTGATCCTGTGTTGAGCAGGGGGTTGGACCACATGGCCTTTATGGCCCCTTCCAACTCCATGATTCTGTGATTCTATAATTTCAGATTTACAAAGTGCTCCCCTATTTTCCACTGCTGCTAGTGATGGACCTGTAGTTTGGTGGGACACAACAGGTCTTCTATTCATCCACCTTATGGCCTTTGATTCCACCCTTTGCGTACTCTACTACTACACCTTTCTAGATACTAGATACAATATAAAACACAGAAATTAAATAACCACCATGTAGAAGGTTTGCTGTTTGCCTTGCTCTACCTACTGTTAAGACTTGATCCTCAGTCTCTTAACTTGAACAAACCCCACCTAATCCCAATCCCAGACCCAATCCTGAGAAGACTGTCAGGGGCATCTGCAGTTAACTGGAATATGGCTCAAACATGTCAAGTCCACTCCTATCACATGCACATATCATATCAAGGTGTGAAAATCATTCAAGTCAGAAAAATGTTGTTGATTTCAAAACTGGTTATATATTTTGGCTGATAGACTTGAGCAGGGAAAACAAATATAGAATGGCAAGATATGCTTCTTTAATAGCAGGGATAGACACTAATACACACCACAATCAGAGACATAGCAAAAATCATACCATTATTCTAGCTTTGGCTTATAAACAGCTGTACACCCGGTTGTTTATGGTAAGACGCCTCCAGGCAGGAGAGATTTCCAAGAACAGGCTACAAGACAGGTAGGCGTGGACATGCAGAGTAGTGAAGATTTATTGGTCTAGGAACTTTCATGACAAAGTATTGAACTATTGTCTCATCTGAGATAAGCATATGGAGCAGAGGTCCATCAGTGGCTATTAGCCACAAGGTATAGATAAGGGGTTCTGGGGCAAGTGATGCTCTGTCTTCTTGGTGCTTGGGGGGGTCAACAGTGGGAGGGCTTCTAATGTCCTGGCCCCACTGGTGGACCTCCTGATGGCACTGGTATTTCTGGCCACTGTGTGACACAGAGTGTTGGACTGGACGGGCCTTTGGCCTGATCCAACATTGGCGTCTCTTATGTTCTTATGTATACACACTGGCTCTTGGAACAGGGCTCCAAAAATCCAACAAATAAAATATTAGCACAGCATACTACAACAAGCTTTCTTAATTGTATTAGCCCAATCTTTTCTTAAATCCTGTTAACAGTATAATGATATGGAAGATATAATTTTCAGTATAGTACCATACCCTCAAAGCATTGGCAGTTCTGGTTCAACTGCACACAAATAGTAGAAATGAGAAGACAATCATGTAAAAGCAATAAGGCAATACAGATTACCAATACAGCTGTGGTGGTTAAGTTATTAATCACTCTGATTAAGTGACATTGGCGGTACTTACATAAAATGTAGATGACAAGCACTCTTTGAATAATCATTCCCCCTCCTCTGACACACAGGAGGGAATGCTTCTTCTAAGATGATAGTTGCTATGACATGCATCCTCTATACAAAGAAAGCACAAGTTTCCCTTTGGAGCTATTTATTCATAAGCTAATTATATTTAACCTGCCCACTGTACGGACAATAGTTTATCAGCTACATATGCCTGAACTGTATAGCTAATAGTGCAATCCTAAACAGAATTACACTCTT